>NC_053031.1:2424242-2727272 GCF_016746235.2 Drosophila teissieri | reverse complement strand
GAAGAATTCGTTTCGAAGAAAGCAAACACACACACACAAAACAAAACAAAACAAATCCTATTTATTTTCTAAATGCATTTAAAACATTTGAACGTCAGTTGAAATTTCGAAACTTTACTATTTCCAAGAAAAACTAAAAAGAATGCCAAAATTGCCGGGAGTTGCACTCCAAAACCATACTTTTGCACCCTTTCCTGTATAAGCAAGAAAAACAAAAACCACAAAAAACAAAAAACAGCCAAAACATTTAGAAAAGCATAACAAGTAAAACTTATCATAAACTATCATTAAAACGTAAGCCTAAAATGTTGTAAAGATCGATAAAGAGAGAAAAGAAAAACAAAAGTACATGTTTCTAATGAAGGTCATTCCAATTTGAGAATAATGCGAGTGAAATCTAACTAACTAAACCGAATGGAAGAATGAATGAGTTGAGTCCAGGATGCGGAGAAGGATCTGCAGAAGAGAAGGGAGAGAAAGCGGCAAGGGAAAGAGAAATTAAGCTAATCAAAAAATCTACAAAAAATCGTAAAAAAAATATATTCTTGTTGTGAGAACGACTTAAGTGAAACACATTCAGTAATTTTGTTTTAAGTTCTATTTAAAATGAAATGAATTAAATTATTTAAAGCCTAGGCAGTGCTTAATTCTAATTTTAAAGCAAAATTAAATGAAATATTTAAAACACAATTTGAGAAGTATTTCCTGCAAGGAAAGAAAAAGCCTTTAAAGTAGTCGAAGCCACAAACCAGTTAAATTAATTTTAAACTCGGATCAATTTCATTTAAAATGTTAGTGAAAATATATATATTCATATTTCTTTTGTTTTGCATTCTTAGGCACAGCGAATTCCGTTACTTAAATTAATTCTAATGAAATTCTATTAAAAACAAATAATTTAGCAACTTCGTAACATAATTAAATCCTGCGGCGTGTACTTAACGCACATTTTGTAACCGTGTCTATCGCAATTCGGAATTGTAATCGTTCATCTTTCGTAAGCACACAAATTCGGCTAAGTGTATTTTGTAAATTGGGAGCATGCCAAGCATTCGGACTTTTATTTGAGTGTAGGGCTCAATAAAATAAATTATACAAATGTAAACGGAGAAAATTAATTGATAAGCAATGGACACATTTCAATAGGAAAGCAGTAGCAAGAAAACCCAATTTAAAATTGCAAAATGTGAGGAACTCAATACACCAATAAATATATTTTTGTATAAGCAAATATATATACTCTACGTTTAGATCTAGTCTAAAATTTTACACATTTCGCCCGCAGAGCAAAAGTTAATCATCACTCAACACTTGTTTACATTTGCAATAATCTGATTTACACTTGGATTGTAAGCTTAAAGTATATTTATCATCGAAGCGCTTTAAGCACAAATGAGAACGTTTCCATTATAACAATTCATATACATTAATTTAAGCAATACGTTTATTGTTAGTATCAAACTTAATTACCATAACTAAGCTTATTGTTTGATTAATTCTAAATTTAATTACCTAAATATCTAATTTAATATGTTGGCTTGAACAATTTTTGTGCGTTGCGTTTAAAAGAGATTTCATTTAAATACAATACAGAATAAACTCAATCACGTCATGAAATGTGTGTACTTTTCTTGCAACAACAGGGATAAGAGTCTATAAAATAATACTACATCAAGTGATATACCGATATACTTATGTACACATAGCTAGATATGTTGAAAAACTTAATGCGTAAATAAAACATTATTAATTTTTCCTAAATTCAGTGGTCAAAGCACTCGGACTTCATTTACTTGCCAAACTGATTAGAGAATCCAAACAAAAACGATGTGGCTCAGAGCCTTATCAAGTTTCAAACTCTGCGGAGCATAATAAATACGCATTTAAGCGCATTACGCCCCAGCGCAAGATAAATTCCACATTAAAATTAAAATCAATGACAGAATAATACGCAATCATAATGATTTCATGGCAGCCACAGCGGCATCAGCAACATCAACAAAACAAGGCTTATCATTAGCCAAAGCGGCCATTCCTTGATTGGCGGCCCACCGCCCACTTTGGGCATTGGGGGCGGGGCCTGGGCCGAATTCGAGTTGAGTTGTTTATTTATAGACCCGAAACGAAATCAGCAAACAATATGACGCAAAATTGCAGCAGCAGCAGCGCCAGCAGTGGCAGCAGTGGCAGCCATGAGTAGCCATGGCAACAATTGTCGGTTATTCCATAGTTGGACGTCTGCCAAGCGTTATGGCTTACAGCTCGAGGACAAGAATGGAGCACTCTGGGCGGTGTGGGGCACAGGACCTCCTGCTGTGCACTGCTGTTTCACACAGATACAATCTGCTTCTGAATATCCTTTGAAAGTGAACCTGACTTTGTCGGTGGATGGAGGTGTAGTCTTTCCTATTTTTCGGACTTTAAGTTAGAATTCTGTTGGCTTTGATTGGAGTAACAATGCGTTTGCATAATTTTAGACCATTTTCTGCATTGCAACAAAACACCTAAGTTTAATTTAAAAAGCTGCAAGGCTCTTTGTCGATTTCCATGGTTTTAAATTTCTAAAATCAAACTGAAGTCAATAATCAGCAACCAAATGCTAATGCGACTATAATTAATCATCGCTTCAACTAGTCCTTTATAAGCCAAACTCCATTCACTGGCTTAATTAAGCACTCAAGTGCCTATTCGCAGAGTTCTGTTGAAGTTAGATAAGCTTAGGTAATCATGCATTGTTTGAAAATTCAATAGCCATTCACCGAAATGTCGGCGAAGGGCTTAAAGTATTTAATACAGAATCGATGGCCAATCCGCATTTTGCCCAATTAAGCTGTGCCATTACATTTAATAACTTGCCTTATATCCATGGCAATTTATGCACCTATTTTGCTGTGTTGTTTTCGGCCATTGTTGCTGGCAGCCACAGCGAAAACAACGGCGTCAACAGTCCACAACAGCTGCAATATGTGCCAGCAACAGTTGCCCAGCACCAGCACCACAAAAAAGCCATCCAGCACCACAGCACCACCGCACCACAGCACCACCCACGCGAATCCACGACCACCCATTGCGAACTAAATTTATACAGCGCTGACTGTAATTTGCGTTATTAAAATGGCGTCAGTTGCTTACCAAAGCGAAAAGTTTCACCACGCCCCCACCATCGTCAGCAGGAGCTTGGTCCTTGGTGCTTCGTCCTGGGCGCTGAGTCCTTGTCACAGGAGCCCTGTGCTGCCGTTTCCACGCTCGTCTAATTGTGTTTGAGCTGTGCTACAAATACGCGACCTCCGATGGCCAGTCGAGTAAATTGAGATTTATTTCTGCGAATTTCGAGTTTAGCTATGACAGAAATAGGTTTATGGCAGGATACCAGCAGGATAGCCAGTCCTGTAATGATGATTGAGGTCTCTAGTTGTAGCTGTCTTTAGTTGTACATCCGTCTGCTAATATTTAAATTGAAGAAAATACAAGATACATTCTTTGTTTAGGTACTCTTAGCAGTAAACGTCTAACCTCTTTATAGTGAAATCCCTTGATCACCTATAGAGGTTTCCTAAACTGTTGTAGCCGAAGCCCGCAGGAGCAATGTGCGTACTTCCCCTTGGCTTTTGCCTTTTGACTTGGCCAACAGCAACAAGTTAGCTTGGCCATCGTCCTCCAGGGCCACTTCCACTTACCCCTGTCAATGGACACCCGCCCTCCCTGTTGGCCCGCCCCATCCATAAGTCAAACTGTTGCTTTCATTCCTCTGGTCTGAACTTTTCACTTCCCTGCCAGCTTTGCGCTGCCACTGATCGATATCAATTGATTGAGCCACGCAGCAGAGGCACACGTTTTTTATGCCATTTGATTAACAAAGGCGAGGAATTTCTAGCGCCTCACAAATTATGACCCACTCGACAGCAATTTCCCGGCGCATTAATCAGAGTTAATTACTTTGTCAAATAAAGCGCTTTGAGCCACAGGAAAGCCAAGCCATTGCCATTGTTCCAGCTGGCTTTGGTGTGAAAATTCAATTAACTTCGCGCTGAAAATAGGCAAAATAGGCAAATACAGCCGAGCCGAAAATCTGTCTGGCAAACTATTTGCATTGAACATTCAAACAAAACGGCCAGGACAACGAGGACGAAAACAAGCCAAACAATGGCAATGGCTGGCACTCGCGATTTTTGCGTCATTTACTCAAGTTTATGCTGAGACCACTTGTCGTCCTCGCAAATTGTTCTAATTAAGAAGACCAAGCTGGCGACGAAGTTGGCCAAAAGGGCGATGAGCGGTTGGAGTGGGCAGGTGGGCGTTCGGGCAGGTAAAATGCCAAATTAAAATCGTAATGAAGCACTTAAGTTGTGTTTTCTTAGACCTTTTCTGATACCCTCACAAAAAGAGTGCTTGGATTTAATCGGTGGTCGGAAATGCTTGGGGATTTTTGGTAAAGAATATATAGAATTCGCAGCTTGGCTCCTCTTTTTCAATGAAAATTTCCTGTTGGCATACTCGTGGGTTCTCCTTTTAATATTGGTTGTTGAATATCATAATTAATAGATTGCTTTTGAAAGGGTATTAGACACTCACAAGTGGACGACATTTTGTATTTGGTGCCCCTTAATTCAGCCATCTTGGTTGCTGGCAAGCGAGGATTTGAGATTCAAGTGGCCCCAGCATTAGCGTCAAGTGCTCGGCTGTCTTCCTTGGGGCTTCCACATAATTAAGTTGTAGCCATTGAAAGTGGGCAAAGGATTATGCTTGGTCCTCGGACCTCTCCTCTTTGGCACTTTTTTCATCCTGGCTGTCGCCATTAATTGAGTGTCATGGCGAATGCAAAATAAGCTTACGCATTTAGTTGGCATAACTGTCGGGGATAAACTGCCAGCTGGTCATCCAACTCCATGACAGTTGCACTTGCAATCGGGCATCGCAAAATAGATTTTTAAGCCAATCTAATGGCAGGCAATTAGCAGGGTTTTTTCTCGTTTCGAACAGATGTAAGCGGGGATAAATCTGAAAGTGAGAGATGTTTGTGGGCTTTGATTCACCCTATGCATAACATGAAGTACAGGGAAAATCCTTAAAGTTAAATGAGTTAATGTATTACTTATTTCCCAAAGGTATCACATTATTAAATTTTTATTAAATTATTTATCAAATTATTAAATGCCTTTAAACTAGAAGTTTGCAGTCTTTAAAGCGTAGCCCTGAAAAGTATGCTACAAATTCTGCATCCCTCCTATGATAGCCTGGTATGCCGGAGTCAGGAGCCTCGTCGAGTGCGGCGGTCCATCTGGTTTTTTAATCGATCCGATCCGCTCCGCTGGTCCGACCCCTGAGGCTCGACAACCGACCTCTGACCTGTCGTACCGCCTGACCGTGGGTCAATATTGGTTTGCTTTACTGCGCTCGGTTTGATTTTGTTTGCTCTTGGCTGCGAGCGTGCGGAGCGAAAACTTTTGCCGCAAGACTCTCACACGCGCAGGATTCTCGGCGAGGATGTGTGCAAATGTCGGGGATATTCCATGGTAAACAAAGGCATTTGCATGAAAATGTTTTACTTTTACTTTGAGTTTTGTGTGTGACGAGCAAACGGAGGGGAAAGCAGCCCAGTGTTTGTCCTGTGCTTTTTTTTTTGTTTTTTATTTTTTTACCCCCAATGTGCACTGCTAATTGAAGCAGGGTGGTCCCTGCAACACCACCACGATGTTAATGCCGCTTGTAAAATGGAAAACTTAATCTGAAAAAATCAATCTGCAATAAAAATAAAATTAAGGCGCGACGGAAGACCCCATAAAAAAGGAAGAGGACACGCCGGAGGCGGAGATGGCGACGGAGGACGCATAAAGAGGAGCCGAGAAAGTTGGACGCACGCAGGACCCTTGGCCAAAGGCAAAAGGTGTGCGTCAGGATTACGCGGCATTTCACCATTTCAGCATTTCGGCATTCGAGCGGCAGTGGCGAGGGTCCAAAGGATATTCATAATTAAATATCTGCAGGCATACAAATTGATAAGCTGGCTGCCAGGTCCCGACCTAAGCCCCAACCCCCCGCCTCCCCACAAGGACGCCTGCCCAGGACTCGAGCCCCCAGACCCTGGCATCTTAATCGACAGACACTGCATACCTTTTTGGGGGCCTGCGAAATCGCCAGTCAACTTCCCGGCCGATGGGACGGGGCTCTCGAACAGGTCCAATCCAAACATCCCCCGATGACTGGCTGGCTAACAGGTAAACACTGGCTACACTCGAAAATAAAGTGATTCGAAATAGTGGAGCAAAAAATGATTAGAAGACAAAGAAATTAAGCCCGAAGAAAGCAAGCCTTAAATTCAGCTTATTTTATAGGTGTGATAATACGAATTCTAGGCATATGGTGTTAATATAATATATATATATATATATTATATTATTATATATAATCAGTAATACTTGATAAAGTTGCAAGATTTTAATTAGATTTTCCAACGTTTTTGGTGATTTTGCCAAGTCTATCCTTGCGCGATTTCTTCTGCAGCATTCTAATGCCGTTCGTCCTTCAACAGGCGCTGCTCCTTTCACACGCAACGCCCCAGCTCTCGTCCTCTTTTTTTTCCCTTTTCCACCTCGCATTGGCACATTTTCCTTTCGCTGCCTCCTCAGCTTTTTTTCGCTGCTTTCCCTCAGCCGCTTTCCACTTTTCTTGGGGCCCATTGAATTTCATTGTGCGCTCAAATTGTTTTGGTATTCAAGCTTAAAGCACGCGACTGCTTCTATGCCTGTGGTCGGCCATCCTGCTGCTTGGCTCCTTGTGCTGCCACTGTGCCTTCTGTTTTCTGTTTTCCTTTTTTTTTCTTTTTGTTGTTGCTGCTGCTGCTGCTGCTGCAGGTCCTGCCAGCGAGTGTGGTGGTGTGCGTGCGATGTTTCCGTCCTCGGCGATGTTCTCTGCCTTCCAGCGTATCCTGTTGCTTGCGAAACGCAACCAGTTGAACATTTCCAGCAGGACTCTCTGGGCCTCGGCTCCGCTCGGCTTTCAATGTCGTCCTCTGGCGCTCTCTGCCGCTCTCGGGCAAGGATTCTTCTCAGCTTGGGCTCTCTCTGTTATTCGGCTGTTGCTTGGCACATGTTTAACGCGCAATTATTTTGGTCCTGTTGCGCTTTTTCCATCGCCTTTGTGCGAGTATGGGTGGCTGGCTGGCTTAGTTTGTATTCAGACAAAGTCAACTTCAAGTTGCTGAAATAACGTAATTAATGCTGTTATTGAGCACTCAGAAATACACTAAGTTTCTGATTTTTAGGGGAGATTTTTAAATCAAGTTTTGTAAATATTTTTTAGCTTAAAAAATGTTTGTTTGTAGATCAATGTTTAATAACTGTAACATATTTTAGATAAGCACAATTGGAGCTATAAAAGTTTTCTTTTTAATATCAATGACTCCACTAATATTACTCATTTTTAAATATTTTCATTTTTAATATTATGAATTTAGCTGCTAAAAAACCCCCCAAATATCCTGATGCCACCATCTCCATGGACATCCACATCGTGATGGCCATCAGCATCAGCATCATGGCCGGGCATGCAACAATTATGAAAAGTCTCCACTCGGGTACGCTTGTCCGCTCGTGTAGACCGAAATCGGCGGCAGGATGGCCGAGTGGATGGATAGAGAGCGCGCACCTTGTGGCAAGTGCGTGGGCGTGAGGGGGCGGGGCATGTGCGAAATGAATTGTGCGACTACGTTCGCAGCTGCCTGCATCCGCATCCAGGGAAATCGCTTAGCTGTTGCTTCGTGTGCCACTCGCAAGGTGGAAATTGATATTACTTTTTAATGCTGGGCCAGCTGGTGGCAGGACTTCCAGTGCGCGACAGGGAGGCGAGTATGCCGAGCTGTGGCCGTGCGACAGAGAGGGCGTGCGAAACGAGAGCGCACCGCGGCGCTTCGGCTCGAAGGACCAAAAGTCTCGTCAGCCAGCCTCGTCACAGTTCGAGTTGAGCCGTCTCGCGAGCAGGACACCAAACGCGGAGGCTGACATATCCTGTGTGGCCAGGAAGTGTGGCTACTTGGGCACCAGGAACCCAGGCTATAGAACCTATAGCTTTTCTAACTTTTCCCGGCCAAGGTGTGCGTGTGCGCGAGTGTGGGTATCCTGGCTGTTGCTGCTGCTCCTACGGTGTTTGCTGTGTGCGTGTGCGTGTGTGTGCGTGTGCGTAGCCGTGTTGTTGGCCAAACAAAAGTCAGAATAAGTGACGAGTAAATTTATAACCGCGCGCTTAACACACGCTACCTGAAAATATACATTTCCCATCAAGTACTACTCTCACTTTAAACCAAAAATTACAAATTGTTTAGACGCGCAGGTGAGTTAAATCCGTGTGTGCCCAAAATGGTTGTTATGAAAGGACTCGTGTGGCAGGCTAGCAAATAGTTTAATTTCCGGTCTGGCCATCAGGCGCACATCCGGTTTCAGTTTTATTTCCGCCTGTGCTCACAGCTCACTCACATGTGCCAGAATATATCTGCCAATTCTTAAATTAATTTCATAGAGACGAATACGAATAGGATTTTTAAACTTCAACTGCCAAGGCTTCGAAAACTTTTCAGAAGCACTTTAAACTGGAATCAAGATAGACACACTTTACTGTTTTACGCAATATAAAATATTAACTGCTTTTTAATGTTTAAGAGTTTATTGCAGTCATTTGAAGAGTGTATAGATATACCATAAAAAACTCCCTAGTACTTGAACATTTTTCAAGACCTTGAGTTGTTACTGCCAGCTTCGCGTTTGCTGGCGAAGTTTTTGCGAAAAGAATAAATGGATTGCAGAAGTCCCCGGTTGAGTTTGATAAAACACCATTACACAAAAGGTATTGATTCCTGGTGGCCCCTCCAACTAATTCCGAACGCATTAACCAGGCTTATGTCTTAGCCCTTGAGGGGGGCTTTGGGAAAAGACGGCGGACAAACACCTCACAGGCTGCAAAATAAAACAACTTAATGAAGCAAGAAATTGAAAACATTATCAAGGCGATTAATTATTGATACTTTGATGTTGCCGGCCCCCGTCTAATTAATTTATAATTAAGTTAAGCATCTGCCCGGAGCCCTCACCTTTTGGATTCACTTGCTCGAGCTTTAAGTTCGGCATGAGAGGATGAGGAGCAACTTTAAGCTGTCTTCAGCACCTGCCTCAGCAATTTCTGCGATTGAGACTTTATGAACGTGACCCGCCTGCCGTATCGATGGCAATCAGATTGCTGGGGTGAGGCTTGGCCAATGCCTGTGCTCCTGGCCAGCCAACTGTCATTACTCTTGGCCCTAATCCCTGCCCGACTTGGTGCCGCTCCACTCGAACGGTTCCCGAGCCCACAGCTGAGCCCCATGCCCTTACACCTGCCATCGCGTCTGGTGGAGGTCTGCTCCAAGGTGCTTTTATTATGCCATTTTAATTTAGATTCCTATCAATCAGTAATAAGCATTGTGTCCACTCGCACAGACAACGAAAAAGCGCTAAAAAGCGCAGAGATATTAGCTATTAGGGTCAGGAGCATTAGCCTAATATCCGCTTGATTTTTATTACAAAAACTTAATTCTATTGGATTTCCACACTGCGCGGGCAAAGTGAAAATGTGACTTAAAGTGAAAGGAGGTCATGCCATTAAATATTACTCATATTTCAGAGCTTGCCAAGTATTTTTCCCATTTGCAGGGTGAAACATCAATGCCATAATTTACAAATTCATTTGATTGTTTTTACAAGCAAGACAATTTGTATTGATATTTCCCACTGTGTTCGCCAAAAGTTTTTATGGCATTCGAAAGGAGTAAACAAAGCTGTTTAGTTTTCCTGTTTTGAGCGGATATGCAAATCAAGCGGCAAAACTCATTTCAGTTTCCCCACAAAATCGCCAACAACAAGAGGACAAGGGAAAAGTTCAAGCAAAAACAACAAAACGCTAGGCGAAACGGATGAAAAAGGGAAAACTCATTCGCATCGTTTGCATAAATTTGCGTCTTATTTTGTTGGCAATTTATATGCGCAGCCGAGTGACACACGCATTTTAATTGAAAGCAAATAAAAGACTCTATAATACATAATATGACAAGCCATAATCCTGACAGCAACAGTTATGCATGCTGACAGCTCCGCAGCGCAGGGAAAATGTGAGGGAAAGCGTGCCGAAAACTGGGTCGGGAAATTCCGGGAAAATGGACAGCAGGCAAATGCCTGACAGGCTGCCCAGCCCGGCGAGCCTAATGACATTTAAAACAACTGAACGATGGCCAGTTAGCTCGCTTTTCCCCATGTGTGTGTGTGTGCCCGTCGAAATGGATTCATTAATGTCGTCTGCAAAGTCAAAGTGTTTAAAATGTTCAACACGCTCGGGGAGCACATCCTTGTATCCTTGGCCCATCAGGTACACCCACACACACATACGCACGTGTGCAGCCCCAGGATGCCCGCAAAAGGATTAGGCCCTCTGTTTTGGCCCTGCCTAGCAGCCATGGCTTACTCGGGCTACGCTTTAATCAAAGGCAAAAATTAATTAACTTTGCGCCGAGGATTCCAGACTCATCTCTGCACCGCGTGTGTTGTCGTGTGGCGAATAATGAACGATTCCCGGACTCCCGGATGGCGAGATGCAAAATACCAAATTGCCGCTTCATTTGCACAACAATTTTTAATAAAGCGGCAGCAAAGTGAGCGAATTTTTTCCCCTCGTCGGCTTTTGACCGCGTTTTCCCGACGTAAACAAGCAAAGGACCCCAAAAAATAAAAATGTAAAAAAATAAACTGCGGGCCAAAGATAAAAAACGCGTAAACAAATAACCGACATAAAGCGCATAAAGTGAATGATGCTGGCCACAGGAGCAAATATTTGTTTTACATTTTTAAATAAGTCGCTCACATTTGTTGTACTCGGCCTTATGCCGACAACCAATTTGATATATACACATAAAAAACGGATGCCGCGTAAAAAATTCCGTTTATTTACATGGTTTTTATCTGCTTTAATTCTCTTGCTCAAAACATTCAGCTCTTTGGGATATTAATAAAAACATACCATTGAATTTATGAGGTAACTAAAAAATTCCCCATTGACTTTCTACCTTCTGTGCCAAGACTTATATGAATGTACCCATTGAAATATCAGCACACTTGGACCATGCTGTACTTAAGAGTTTTTTCTGAGACACGTATTTCCTTTTCAATCTGCCAAACATTTGTAGTTTCCAAATCAAAGATGTCCAACTTTTTTGTCGAGCAACATTGCCTGCAGTGCGGAATTCGTCTAATTGAATTTCGTTGGCATGTCCACTCATCACGGATGAAACTCAGGAGGCTGTTCCCCCTTTTTGCTCCCTTTTCCTAGTTACGCATGCAAAAATGTGCAAAGTGAGGACTTACGCAAAAAATCGAGAGCTTCTAAGTGGAAGGAATATGGAAGGATATGGGCGCTGGGGTGGGAAAATGCCGCCCTACTCTCATTTTCCAGCTTTTCCTGCTCGCTGGAGGCTGTCGTGCTGTGGAAATCGCTGCGTTCACTTGTCGTTTGCACGCTCCTCTATTTACTTTCTGCGGCTCGGCGAATTCCCAATTAAAATGTTTACCCACAGTTCTGGGAAGTAGGTAGTTTGGAGCAGCTCTTGTTCGCTGGTAATTTGCATACGTGGATGCGTGACTGTGTCCCGAAACACAATTTCTCGTTGCGGCCCCATGAAAAACAACTATTCGACTCGTCGTGGGTGAAAAAAGTGTTGGCTGGCAGAAATAAATTACACTTTTTCACTCGATTTTAATCCGGGAAATGCTGAATTTTTCCCCGAAATACAGCGAATATTGAGTGCATTAAAGAGAGCTTTGAAGTAAATTACTTTTATGTCTTGCACTTTTGCGTAGGTTTTTAAAATCTGATTTTAGTTCTGGAAATTATACAATAATTTATTTGTATACCACAAAAAAGCCTTGAAAATAACATAATTCATCTGTCTTATTTTTATTTGACATTCTAATTAAGATATTTGTGCCAGGATGCTAGCAAAATACAGGGGGATTTTGCCCACTCGTCCTAACTTGGCCAAATCGCCGCCACAGGGACAGTGACAAAATGCTACAAATTCTACAATTTCCCTGTGCCATTTAAGCTCTTCTTCGGGAGCTGCGTTGTCCGCCGGCTGTTGGCGTTGCCATTACCGTAACGCGGACTATCTGTAATATCCGGGCGCCCACAAGAAGTGAGAAGTGAGGGGGAGTCGGGGCTTGGGAGCTGGGAATAGGATACCTAGGATATATAGGCTAGCCACGCAGAGAGTGACAGAAGGTAGATAACGAAGGCACTGCGCTACTTGGCCGCCCTGTGTTTACATTTTGTTAAACGCGACCCTGACCCGCTTCCAGCTCAGCCCTCGATGTCCTACTCCTCCTCCATCTCCTGCTCCTCCGAGTCCTTTCCCAGTCCCTTTTCCCAACGTGTAATCGCTCAAAGCAGCTGATAATGGCTCCGCTGGCTGCTGACGCCCCCCAAATCCTCCCAGAATAACAACACTTGGAAAAAAACATGTTTAAAATGTTTGTTTCTTTTTAATTAATAGAAGGTAACAGCTAGTAACAGTTTAGTAAGTTTTTATTTTGATGAAACTGCTTGTACTTTCATTAGTTCTTTGATTTCCTCATACTTTCTGGTTGAAAATAAATACATGTTTCCTCTTCGACCAGCTTTGGTGCACTTTCCATGCGAATATATTGCATTCTTTGGTGCTTGTAATGAATGAAAGCACCTCTTTTTGCTTGTGCACGGTAGGCAAACAGAATTTGCCGCATTATTTGGCCGTTCTAGCTCTGAGCTCTGCGCCAAATTGACATTTTATGCCCTTTGTGCGGGTGGAGACGAGTGGATTTTCCTACTGGATGGAAATGGGAGTGGGCTGGCCTAATGAAATATTTGAGCCAGCTAAGAGTCGTGTTATGAGCGCAGCTTACGCTCTGTGCTTTGATTAATGTAATTGGCGCCCAAGGGTCACGGTTACAGGGGAGCTTGACACTTTGAACTGGCCGCACAGGCTGAACTCGCTAAACTGGCTGAGTTGGCTGAGTTGGCCCTGTTGTGTACTCGAGATGATTAATGCATGTGCCCATCCAGCGGGCAACAGGCGCTGAGCTCAAAGTCCAACAGAAAAGGTAAGGCCCTGAGTTGGCCTAACTGAAAATCGAAAGTAATTTTACAGAAATGCAAAAGTTTGCGAGCGGAACCGAGAAACCTTGGGCCAGCGAGCTGTTTACCAGAAGTTTTAGGCAAATTTGCCTTATTTTTTGCCCGTTTTTTTCAATCTTTTTTTTGGGCTGACATAAAACGATATCGCTACAATGCAATGTGGAAACCGAGCGCCGAGCAACAGTTTGGCGAAAAGTTGGCACAAACATTTATCAAACGAGCTAAGCAAAACTTTTCGACCCCCGAAAAGCGCTGTAAAAACGGAAAGGGGCCAAAAACTATTTGCGGTTTGTTGACAATAAAATACCCTTTATGGCTAAGTCATTTACTGTGCAGACATTCTGGACTCTGCTGCGGTTGCTGGGTCTTATTATTGCATAAATATTCCCCTCCATTTGGCGCTCATCTCTCGTCCAAGACTTTAACTTCCTTATCGAAATGTATTCAATTTAGTTTGATTGCCTCAGCTCAACCTTCGCAGGGTATTAGTATCGCATCCCCAAGTTGGCGCAACATTTTCTGTTTTTTTTTTGTTTGCTGGGTGTTCTGTACGTAGTCGACATTTTTTCGCTTTGTTGTTCCTGGTTTCGTGGCTGTGGCTCCTGCGGTTTTGTGGGTATCCTTGTGCCGCGATGTTGCCACAGCTCATGTGCAGGACGCAAATTACAAGGCGGTTGTGCCCGTTGTGCCGGTTGGGCGATTGCCGCTCCCAGAAACAGCGAAAAGGATTGACAGTTATTAAAAATGAAACGAGGCAATTACGTTCTGGTTTCGCTGCCAGTTGTTTTTGAGGAGTGTTTTTCTGGCATGTTTAACGGGCGCTTACATTTGCATACTTCTCGGTCTCGGTCTATATGGGTGCTTTAATGTGAGGGTGAGCCAAAGGACTCTCGGGACTATCAAATTGGTAGGTCTTCACTAGCTGTTTTCAGTGTTTGAATGTTTAAAAAGGATGTTTGATATTTATAGGACCCCCTGTCGTATGCGTAATATTATCTTTTCCAAAAAGATGCTAGATATTAGAAGGCACTTATCGACAGCACATAAAAGAGGTGTCTAAACTTAGGGAACTCAATTCCAGGCTTTAAACGTCTGGCTGCCAAAGTGCCCTACGTGTGGCAGCCTCCCAATTTGAAAGGATTTCCCCAGTGTTTCCTTTGTTTGTTTGTCTGAGTGCGAGTTTATTTTGCTTTTGCTTGTGTTTGTGTTTGTTTGCGTGGCCGTGCATATGCTGATTGGTGGCAAGCCTTCGTCTTATCGCCGGGCCTTAAAATTGGCAAAGCCAAACGGCAAAACTCGAAACTTTTCACTTTGGCTGCGGCGCTTGGCCATAAATCAAATATGTGTTTAAATTTAGCTCGTTACTTGTTTTCTTTTTTTTTTTTTGCTTTTCGTTTGGCTCATTTTTCATGGCGCAGCAGCATTTTTGTGGCGCATTAAGCGCCGTTTTGCCAAATTCCGGCCGCCCCATGCCCGGGAAATTGAATTCCGTATTTCGCTTTTGCCGCAGACTTTAGTTCGCTTTATGTGCAGTCATTGCTGTTGGCCAAATCCCAGGCGTGTGCTTAGCCAGAAAATGAATGAAAACGACAACGACGACCAGGACGAGAACGAAAACGAGAAGCATATTAAGCGCGGGGTCGGCTGACTGGCCATATGCCAACGTCTGTTTGGGCCACTCCCCTTACACGCATATAGTGGGCCAATTAAATCGAGGATTGGGGTGTGTAACTCGACCGACTGTTGCTCCTGGCGGCCCTAAAACAGAGAGAGAAATGCGTTTCAAAACTACTCAAAATTGCAGGCTAGAAAGGATACAGCAAAAGAGGCTGCCTTTAATCTCAAAACCAAAGTAGAAAACTCTATAACTCTTATTACTACCTGTTCTTTAATCACGTGAGTTCTGTAGATACTTCCATCTAAGGGTTATGTTTTCAACTTAAACTTTCTTTCCTCTTAGAAGATGCTTTAAAAGATGCATTAAAAGTTCAAGTCAAAATCTTAACTTAAAACAGCCATCTTTAAATTGCTCCGTTCAAGAAAGCTATCCCCGATTTTAAGTTAGCCTTTTTGCCCACAGTGAAGTTGCTCAACTTACACTTCCGCAGATAGCGAAAAACTGAAAACTTTGCATAATAATGAGCAGTTTATTTGCCATCCCGTGTGCATGTGTGTGTGCGAGTGCTATTGCGATTGTGTGAGTGGTTTCCGGTTACAAGGTCCTGGCTTGTTCGTTTCCCCATTTCCCTGGCCACCCACAACAAACGAAGCCGAATTCAAAGGCCCGAAAAACTTGGCCGGATTCTCGTGTTTTTCTTCCATTTGCTGCAGAAATTGTTTCGTTGCTTTGCTAGCTGCGCCGCTTTGATCAGATTAGTCCTTTTTTTTTTGTACTCCCGAGGAAAAAAGGGAATAAATCATTTTCCTGGAGGCCATTGATTTAATGAGCTGCACCTGAAGTTCGGCTTAAAGTGTTGGGGCTGCTGAGCGTGGTTGGATGGTTGAAAACAAATGTTTGGTTTCGTTCTAACAACTTTCGTTTGTTTTTGCCCATGTGTGTGTGTGTGTGTGTGTGTGTGTGCTGTGTTTTCCAAGTGGCTCTGTTTGCCATGCACTTTGTCTGCTGTCCGAGGAACTTGCACAGCAGGATGTTTGCCGAGGTCTCTTCGGTATGTGTATGCGTATGTGTATGTGGTAAAGGCACCGCACCACCCATCCACAAACCACCCACAAACCACCCGCAAAGTAGCCACCATGCACAGACACAAGCACAGCAGGCGGTGCTCCGCTGCTGCCAAACAAAAACGCACATCAAATTTGCATAATTTTGCGCAAAGTAACGTTTTGCACAAACAGAGGGCACCACATTCGCATTTAACCACCCGAAAAGCATATCCTTCCTTCTGCCCTCCTCTCTGCCAGCAAAAATCCCAGCAACAGGCAGTTCCCAGCAGTTCCAAAGTGCGTGTAACTTGTGGAGCGCATTAGTTGCTGGATTTTATGACCCATTTTGCATTTAACATGTGCCAAGCACGGAAATCACTTCCTCAGCCCACCGAGCTGAGGTCCTTGGACTAATTAAAAATACACCACCACCACCATCACCATCACCATCCTGATTGACTGCTCCTGTCAACTTATTAAGTCAGAAATGTGTGGCAGCGACGCCCACGCAGCTCACACTTTTCGAGTGAATTATTAGCATTTCTAAAAATACCGCGGCGAGCTGCGTGGGAAAGTGAAGCTTGTCAGATTTACTCGGCGCAATTTTTCCGGCTTTCTGGGTCAAAGGTTGGACTGTTTCTGCAAACGAGATGCCTTCTCAGCTCGCCACATTGTGAAAAGTTGAATACAAATCTGATTACACGGCATCTTAAGAGAAAGCGCCAAAGATGCCAGATTTTAATTACACTTCAGTTTGTGAATTGGATTTGTGGTGTGTGTGTTAAATACAGCATAAAATAATCCACACACAGTTGCAATTTCAATTAATTCACTTGGTCCACAGCCTTATTAATACAGCTTATTCTGCGCGTAAAAGTTAAGTTTTAAGAAACACTAATCCCAGGTGGTGTAAAAAATCTTTGCCAAGGTCAAACCAAACCGAGAAATGGCATTCAGCGGCAGATTCCTAAAGACGCCTTTGAAATATAGTAAATATAGTAAGCTTCCTACAAAACACACAATTCCAGTGCGGACGCTGTAAATAAAATACTTGAGGTGCGTCTAGCCCTCGTGACCTTAGGCATACAAATGTGGCTATATGCGGACATATCCTTTTGTATTTTGATTTTGTGTAAGCATCCCAGCAGTCGAGTTGCCTTGACATTGAGTGGCGCGCCAAATGTTAATGATGTGGCCTTAGCTGCACTTGTTGATCCCCCCGGGCTGCGTTGGCCACACTGGCAGCCTCACTGCCACACCCACTCCCACTGTGAATGTGAATGTTAATATGAATGGCAATGGTTGGGGGCCCCGGTGAATGTGAATGCGAATGTGAATCGTTTGCGGTATCCGTGCCATCCGGGCACTTTGCGCCCCGGCAATCCGTATTGATTATTGCGTTTATGGCTGCCAACTGGAGCATAAAGGCGAAATCAAACACACAGTGCACAGTACACATGTATCCTGGCTGCGGGGATCTAAGGTCCTGGCATTGTGGCTCGCACCAAGTGCAAACACAAATACTAGTTCGCCCGAGTCGTAGCAGGTCGCAGCTGTCTTTGATAGCAGGTAAATCAATATTTTCCAATATAAACGCATGAAGGCAATATGTTTTTTTGTGTCTCTGGGCGAAAATCCCATGCCACACAAAGGCAGCTCAAAGACTCCCGCATGCAAATCAAAGCCTTTTCCCTTTTATTGTAAATAGGGAGAGAAAATTGGAGAGGAAAGGGCACACGCTTGAGAAAAATTCTCCCAAATAAAAGTATTTTCTTACTGAGAAAAAATCACTATTATTTTCTTGTTAGTTAGTTATTTTGTAAAATTTTCTTTTGGTACTTTAAATATTTCTAAGGTACAGAAAATATTCTGAATAGCTGCTTTAATTTCAATCTGAGCTCTTATTTTACATCCTACATCTGAATTGGAATTTCTGAAATAAAGAAAAACGCATTGTGAGCTGATTTACATGGCAATGGCAAAAATCATCAACGAATATTAGATTTTTTGATATTGATTGCCACAAACTCTCGTCTCTATTGATGTGCCTGAAAATCCCCACTCAAGGACTATTCAATTTTGCTATCTGATTGCCAGGAACGTCTAGTTTTCTCAGAATACGTCCTCTTGAGATAAATTCCACTAGTTTACGTTTCGACGCCACTATGTGTTGCAACGCTGGCTTTTCCCGGAAAATCAACTGGAGTTGAAGGAAAAACATTTCCCAGAACCGGAAGTGCGGAGAAGCGCCATTGGGGCACTTTAATGCGCTCATTAGGCAGCAGCTGCAGCAAGTGGCAGCTTAAAATGATATTTATATAAATGCCTTCTGCCGGCTGCTGGCAGAGGGATAATGCGACTCCTGGACGCACCCCTTTCCGTTGGGCGGAATATAAATTAGGGGTCTAATGGCTGCGATGGCTGGCATGCCAATGGGTGGGTGTCTCCTCCACTCCTCCAGCCGGAGACAGGCACGGAAAAAACCACGTAGCAGCATTGTCAGTTTTCCGCTGCAATGGCGTGCTGCATCTTATGGGCTGCTTATTAAGGTACTGGCATTTTCCATTACAAGTTGAGTGGTGCCTCTGCTGGTTGGTGGTTGGAGCAGCTGTCATTTGGCATGCCTCGCTGCATTCTGGCCACTTGCCTTGCTGGCTAGCCTCCTTGCCCCGCCAATATTATTATTTATTTCGAGGTGAGCAGGGGGGATGGGAGGTGGAGGCAATATGATCTAGGACTACGCCTTGAGTAAACATTATTAAAATTGCCAGCGTTGCTGGGAAATCCTAAAATAACCATAGCACCCATAGCCAGAACGTCGAGTGTCGAGAGGAATGGAAATAGTCGTTTTCATGTGGGGAAAAGGGCCCTGAAAAATGGCTGGCATCATGGCAGCCAAGGTTATCATTATTGCTATGCTAAAGTGGACACACACACACACGGCTATGGGATATGGGATATGGTATATAGCATACTATATAGCACATAGTGTGCACAACTTGTTGCTCCGGTCTCTTTATCCCTGTCGTGCGCGCTGATTATCCTGTTTTCTTTCTCCCTTCGGGTTTATTAGAAAGCTGTCAGCAAGTCTCCGCATGCTCCGGCGCACACTTGACATTTATTTATGCAAAAATGTGAAATCATTTGTGAAACTTGCCGTCAACGCACAGCATCCACATTCACATACACAAATACACACATACACCTACACATAGAGGTCGCCTTTCACCCACAAAGGCCAGCAAAAGGGACTCGATTGCGAAAGGATCCACGCCTCGTTGAATGTTGCCTACAAGTCAGTGGTGGACCGTAGAAAAAAGTGCGGCCCATGAATCAAGTGTTTTTTGTCTGCCATTCTCGTGCTCGCCAGGCTAAAACGTCGCCTAAAAAAGTGAATGTCGCTCCACAAGTGAATGGCTTCTATTTTCTTTTCGCCTTTTTTCATTTCCCACTTTGAGCTTTTCCTGCTCGAAAAGAGTGGCTGCTAATAACTGATGATTGGATAACAACTGGGCTAAGCTCCCGCTGCCCAAAGCAATTTCTAGGATTTTATTAATTTAATGCCATAAGCAAACTAAATATTATTTACAATTTGTGGGTTTTCTTCTGTACTTTTATCCTACAGCAAGATTTGATTGATTTCCTTGCAAATTGGCAGCACTTGTTTGCTCGACCAGTGCTGCCAAGTTAGGCTACAAAGCAGATATGCTTACTAATTCATATTTTGACCCATAAAATTGCAAAGCAACTCGAGTTTGTATCGGTCAAGAGCTGAACAAAAGTACCAGTTCTCATGTAATCTCCAGAGGCTTTAAAACAAAGCAATATAAAATTTAATTTTGCTTCTCATTGTGATTTGTGTTGTAAAATATTTTATGACACCTAAGCACCACAACTTTTGTGCAGCCCCTAGTGATTTTGCGTACAAGTCATTCATCTCAAGCCCAGCCACTTGAAAACAAGCCATTAAGACAAGGAGAAGCCATGAATCGTAAGAATGGAAAAAAGACTTCACGCCTGATTGTATTCGTATCCTTGGAGCCTGAACGCTCACCCCCCGCATCTGGAACTAATTTCTTTTGTCGCATTCAAATCAAAGGCACACGTGTGTCCGGTGCTCTTCCGCTGCCAGGAAGCGAAATCCGGCTGAAAGGATGGCTCATTAGACAGGGCGGCGCTCCAAGTGAAATACTTGTTGTTTGCCAGCCCGGTTATTGCTCCATCAGCCAAAGTACGCTCTTTGTCATATTCCGTCTATTGAGTGATACAGTCATTTGTCCATAAGTATGTCTTACCCTATTCGATTGCAGAGAGAACATTTTATAAATATTGTGCTGCATAATTTACTTGTAACTTAAACCAGCTGAGTGTGGCTTAAAAAGAGGTTCTTAAATCTAGTTTTAATTTAAATTTCGTACTTGAAAGCTTCTTACTTGAAGGATTCAAATAGTGTTGCCTTTTTTCGCAGTGCACAACTAAAAGCTGTCGCTGAAGGAGTCACTGGGAGCAGGTCTTAACCCGAAATGCCTGGACGCATATCGGGCGCAAATATCTTTGGCACACTTCACTTCACTTAGACAAACAAGCGGGCGACAGCGGCACTGAAGGCCAAATGAAGGGTGTGGGTGTTAGGTGGGGGTGGCAACAATGCCTGGCAATAGCAATATAGCCCTGTTGTTGATTGAACAAAACAAGTTAGCAGGGGATCGAAGTGAAGTGGCTACGTGGCCTGGGTTAGCTCTTCGCCCAGATCCAGACGCAGAGCTCCCGGCACGTTCGTCCAGGATGTCTGACTGGCTGCCTGGCTGGCTGACTGACTAACCAACTGACTTGACTGCTTGACTGGAAGAGCGGCAGTCTGGCAATTTCAACGAATTTGGCAGTGCTTCATAATTTCACTACGGCCTGGCTTATGCATACTTTTGGCCAAGTTTTTCGGCTGCGGCCCGTGTGCTTGAGTGACTTTGATGCTGTCGAAAATGGACTCATAGTTGGACTTAGACATCCTCAGCTGCCTTTGTGTAATTTATGCCCTTGTTTTTCGAGCTGTCGACGGCCTGACAACGAACGACATCCTCTGCTTTTTCGGCCAACAACTACATCTCTCATTTACTAATTTAAATAAACTTTCAACAGCACCAGCTCAGAGTCGGCCAAAGTTTTGGCCACAGAAATTCTGCATTCTGAATGTGCCACTTGAACGTAATGAGGATGTCCTGTGCCAAAAAATATGCCCACACCATGGCCATGGCCATGGTATCCTTCAATTTCCGCACATACAATTTGCTGTTGCATACTTAGGGGCGCCAAAATAAGGAGCAGCATTGTGAAGAACTTGAATGCCCCAGGGAAGGCGCGACCGCAGCCCAGTTGGCCAACTTTCATAATTACGAGAGTAACGACAACAGCCACAAGAAGCCTTCAGATCCAGCCACATCTAGTATATATCTTTATGTATATATATACACATAGCTACAGCTATAGCAACAGCAACAGGAACAGGGCCGCAAGTGCCACAGCCGTCGAAAAGTTTTCAAGTCAGCCGAATTTATGATAGAAATATACTTTCTCTGCACTTTGGGGGCTTAGTAGGTACTTAGTACCCGGAGTAAATGGAGAAAAGTCAGCTGTTGTGATAAAGTATTAATAGAGAGCATATTTCGCACAGGGCCCATTCAAACCGAATCGATAATGGAAAGTGTCACGAGCTCTCAATTAAATTTGCATACTTCCTAAGCCAAGCTAAAATGTTCTAAACTAATACAATTATGCGCTTCAGATTAAACTATAGATCGAGAGGCGAGAAAATGAAATTTCTCGTTGTTAACTAAGATTGATATCGCTCGAATGAAAATTGATAAATTTGAAACATAGGGATGGACTGCCTGCCTGTCGTTTAGGCGAAGAGCCTTCCGCCCGGCCGCATATAACATTTGATTTATGCCCCACATTTCACATTCGACAGCTGTCTAATGCCAGGACACGCTCACCACAACTCCCCTACCCTCGTATCCTTGCAGAACTCCAGCCACGCAGCCCGATTTCAAATCGAAAGCCAAAAACCGAATGCACATCGACGGCGCACAACAAATCGAGCAGCACGATGCCAACCCAATGCTGATGATGATTTAGATGGCAAAGGATCTGGAATCGTGGGTGTAGCCAAAGTCGAATTCCCGAATC
The DNA here is from genome assembly GCF_016746235.2 of Drosophila teissieri. NCBI lineage: Eukaryota > Metazoa > Arthropoda > Insecta > Diptera > Drosophilidae > Drosophila > Drosophila teissieri. The sequence goes on along the minus strand of NC_053031.1, from coordinate 2,705,243 downwards.
CGAGTCTGTTTGTGAAACTGAAGGCGGTGGCGGCTGAACGGAAATGAAATCAAATCGCACAGGTAATTTGTTGCCACAATGGCCAGGTGAGAGGCCTGCCTACAACTTACTGCGGTATTTTTGTGCCAACACGGGAAAAAACTGGGAAAACCTTCTGGTTCTCCGATGTGTTATAGACTTCTTAAGTAGATAATAATGTATAAGTAGCCATATCTAGTATCTGTGCTCTTCTCCTGTATCAGAAAAGATTCTTTTTATAGAAACGATACCAACTGGGGCATATTTGTCCCCAGTGCTGCCTCCGTAAGCCCCGCGTGAGTATGCATTACAAATGATGGGATTACTCGGCGCAGATGATTAGGTTTGAGTTGCACAATCGAGGAGCCGAACAATATGCGTTGCCTGCGGCATTCCACAGGCCAAGAGTGGAGAGTCCTGGCAAAGGACCTGCGGTGCGGTGCGGTGCGGTGCGGTCGAATAATGGCCTCGGCTGGCGTCTTTCATATCTGCTCGTCCTGGGAAGGCAAACCGCAGCAATTACTTCTATTCCTTTGCCATTGCTGGCGGATCAATTTAAATTGTGTGGTTCAATAGCGGAATAGCCACGCCCACGCCCACGCCGCCTTGTGATTAATATGTATGTTAAATACGTTATCATGAAAAATGACTTGAGGCTGTGACTGGCCGGCCACGCGGCGTATGCGCAATATGTTACCCAACAACAAACACATCAAACGCAGCAGGGTGGTGTTTACTTTCCTCGATTTGTCATAAATTACCCGGGCTCTTGTTGATTTTTGTGCGACCTTGTAATCAATACGGCCCTAGGCCCTCGCCCTTCGCGGATTTAATTGAATTCGCCGCGGACCGGGACCCAGGACCATGAAATCGGAGCTGGAATCGCGCGTAATTAGCGCTTCATCAGACCGAATTAGTCCAATTTGCCATTTCAATTCGCTCACTGCCGCTAGAAAGTTAAAGCCAATTTGACACACCGTATGAAAAATGCATCAATTCGGATCGCAATCGAATTAATGAATATAAGTGCTGAATATTTCATAAATAATAAAACAGCAAAGGGCAAACTAGTGGGGCGGATTGTGTGCAATGGTGGCAATTTAATATATGTCTGTCTGCTGCTCTGACATTTGACTTGCGAACCGCAGATATGCTTCATTTTCCGAGTGAGTTAAGGATTGAAATTTGCATTCGCTATATATATACTTATGTATATGCGACTTTTTCCCATTTAAAATAGCAGTTCCTCTGGTTTTTTGTATGTAGTTTAACGCACATAAATGAAATAAATTAATGTAGAAATCTATTATATGAATAACTTAACTTTTCCAATTAAAAATACTTGCAATACAAGAGTGGAATAGTATAAAGATATTTTTGTATAACTTTCATTCCTCTTTAAGTAGCAGCATGTGGTTGTATCCTGCGCTGACCCGTTTTCATGCTATTTTCCTTGGCGAATCCCCCAGCACTTGCACCGCAATTCACAGGACTCCGTGTCTGCTGCGGTGCCATGCGGGGAATGCCGGAATGGCAATGGTGGTGGCACTCGAGGAGTCAAAAGGAGGAGACAGCTGAAGGCGCCGGGGAAATGGGTTCCTGCAGCACCGCAGACAGACAGCTGCGACAGCGCAGACACATGTTATGTGTGGCACGATAAGTAAGCGCAACAACTGGGCTGCGACAGTGCGAGCAATAACTGTAATGACGGCATACGCCCGAGTCATGGGTATCGATGGTAGACATGATTATGCGCAATGCTAGAAACGAGCTGTAGTACAACAAATGGATTAAGTCCAGGTTGCCGGGATGTCCTTGGCAGAAAGTGTGTCTTGTGCTCTTTAGCATATTTATGACAATTTATTTAGTTTGCGCTCATATTTTTAATTGACTTTGCTGACGGGCCACGAGGTCGTCCTTCCAAGGACGAGTTGAAGGCGGAGTTGAAGGGGCGGCTGAAGGTGGAAGTTGGAAGGCCAGAACGACATTGAATTCGCATTAGATGCGCTGCTAAAGTTCATGAGGCCGTTGAGCTGCTTTTACCGCCTGTTTAGTTGGCCGACAGTTCGACATTGACATTGACATTGGTACATCCTTCATGCATATGCTGAATAATTAACTCGCAATATGTTTGAGCACAAAGGCCGGGCCTTGACAGCCCTAACAGCTTAACCTTTGCCCTGTCATTTAATTACGCAACGAGTGCCTAGCAATTTGAATTATTTTGTGAAAGTCTGCAGCCTAAAGTATATCCTTGCCAAGGCTACACTTTACAAATAGTAAAATTCTCCAGCAATGTGTAAAATATTCAAAATATTATAATAACATTCAACTAAAAGAATTATTGCCAAGTATAAAGCCAAATTCGAGCTCTTGGGTTTTATGAGTGTATCTCTCCTGGCGAGCACTTGCTGAAAATAATTATAATTATTTTTTATTGCCAGCGGCATTCGCCGCCTTGTGGTTAATTAATTGCGGTCACTTTGCGCTCTTTTTCCCAGTCCGCAGAAATCTTTATGGTCGTGCCATCGCTTAACGGCCATTAAGCCTTTTTTTCCAGCCTGGTCGAGGTTTTGTTCTTATGACGTTCGCTTTTTACACCGCACACTTTTTTGTCCTCCGCTCCGTTTGATTTTATTTTCTATGCCAGCCGTGCGTATAATGAATGTAAAGTTTTTGCAGCGAATAACTCAAACGATGCGTAGAGTTGATGTTCTAATAAGAATTTAAGTAGCATTTCCCCGCTTTTACGACAACAGCGACAATTACACACTGTCTCCGCCCTTAAATTCGCATGAGACTGTGTCGAATTTCACGCATTCCTAATGAGTTGCCACGTTGGCGCGACGCCGTAAATGCGAAAATGCGTCGCCACCACTTTCCCACCCGCCCCATTCTCACGCGGGCAGGGGGCGTGGCAGCGTTGCGTGTTGTCATGCAAGAAAATAGTCGTCGAGCTGCACATTTTACAAAGCGATAACGAGCGGCTCTCGCGCTCAGGGGTTTTGTGCCCATAACCATATCAAGTTAATTTGACTGGAGTTTTATGGCTCTGCAGTGCGAGAACAACCTCATTCACGTAGAAAATATTTTAATATTTGATTACCTAGTAATTCCTTTCAGAATTCTAAATTCTTGAGTACAAATCATTTTTTCCTAAACTATTTCCGCTTATTTCATATTTTCGGAAATCTTATCAAGATGCTAAAAAACCAGTATGACAAACAGCAATTTTCTCTCACTGCTGTATGTGTGCGGTGCACAGGGCGTATGCGTAATTTCCCCCAACTGCAAACAGGGCGTATGCGTAATATTTGCTAAGCACTCGCACAGTCCTTTGATGTTGACTGTAGCATTTGGTACGTTTGGGCAACGGGGTCCGTTGTCCAATAAGTGCCCCAGCAAGCTTTGTGTAATCAGATCTGAAGGAGGAATCAAACGCATTTTGGATTGGACAATATTGGTTCCATAATCCAATGGCCCCAATGCTGGCACGCAACATTGTGAAGTGCATGTCCCAGTTTCGTTTTTCGAACTGGAATCATAATCAAATATAGCCACACAATGCCGGGCCAATTCCCTTCGGGGGCCAGCGGCACAGAAACAAAGTGAAAGAGAGCGAGACCAAGAGCAAATAAAATTTTCTAATAAATAATTTATGAAACAATAAGCCACAATACCAGCAAATTGAGTGTAAAAGCCGGGACCAAACACAATGCCAGGTCATTAGTTGGTGGCAACAGTTGGCCAAAACAGATCTCTGGCGAACAATGCGTGCAGCAGACAATTTCATTTGTTGAGTGAAAACACTTTGATTCGATTTCAATTAAGATGAAAGTCCGGATACTGGCGACAGGATATGGAGAACGACGTGTCAACAGTTTTGTGGCCACGCCGCAGAACGAAGGTGCTTCAGATGAAATCGAGCCATGAAACATCTGAAGGACTCTTGCTTAGGCTTTTGCTTTTGCCTTTTGCTACGGCTTTTGCTTTGACTCTGATTAAACGTCAGGTTGCAAGTGTCGTCGTGTGCGACCGCAAGGCGAGTGCCACTTGAGGCACATGAGCCGTGCCACGCCCCCTGCTGTGCTGCTTGCCACGCCCCCTACTCCTATGCCGCCCCCAGTCATTTGAATAATTGAGTTTGCCAGCAGTTTAAACGATTGCCAGCCTTTGTTTGTGCTCCTGCGAAAAGCTCAACGTTTCCAGTGGGGGGCGTAGTTTTATTTCATTTCGCCGCGTACGTGTTCCGCATTACGAAAATCCTGAGCACGATTGTAAATGAAAATGGCCATGTCAATGGGAGTGCCATGTGCTGCCCGGTTCATTCGATTCACAATCAGAATCAGAATCCCTGGCGGCAATCTGTTCGACCAGTCCTCACGCATTCCATTCCATTCCCACTCCCTTTTGTTTATTTCCAGCAATTAAACCTTTCCAAGGACTTTCGAGGAGGCAGGAAACACGGCCCAAGATCGTGTAGCCGCCACGTAAGCCCGTCTCTGTCAATTAGCCAGCGATGGCGTTGACATCCTGTCCTCCGTCTGCCACTTGCCACTGGGCCATTCGAAGTCCCGATGTCCTTTTGTCCTGATGACCAGAAGCAAACAGGCAGCGGTCGCTGCTTCATTAAGAATCCCGTTTGGCCAACAATGTCGCCTGTCGTCGCGGCACTGTACCAAAATCTGGCATCTACAGATCACAGTGAATGAATTTAATGGGGATTTTAAATATTCCCCATCAAATTAAGGAATTTTGTAGCCATTGGTAGTGGTAAAACATCAACTATTTCCAACAGGCAACGAGCACTCGAACCAACATTCATTTGATGTCCATTCAGAATAAACTGGCTCAACTCTTTTCATTGAGTGACTTAGTTGGCAAGTCGGAGTTCATAAAATTTATATTTAAAGCAGCTTGCACGTGTCTTTGGATTGTCCTGTCGCTCATTGAAAGTTCATCTGCTCTCGAAAGTTTTCCGCTCCAAACTTTCGCTTGTTCGCCAGGTTAAATTAATTTCCTAGCAGATCGATAAACTATGATTCTTCATAGTTTCAAGTGACATACACACACACACACACACACACTTTTTGTGCAGGCACCTCAAGTAGCCGGAAGATGGAGTGGGTAACTCGGCACTCATCTTATCCTGGCCCGTGTCCTTGCTACTCCGCTCCTCAACGCAACCCGGAGTGTGTTAACAAGCCCAGCAACAAGGCAACAAGAAAGAGAAGAGATAGAGGGAGAGGGAGGAGCACTCCGGGTTTGTAATCTGCAGACTCGCCGGGAAATCCCTCATCGCTTGGCTTTGTTGACAACGCCTCATTCATGGCAGTCATGAGGTCGGTTTCCCAGCTGGTCCTCAGTGCTGCTGGTTCTGGTGATCCAACGATGCCCCCTGCTGTCCGGTTTATTTATGAACTGCGCTGCGATTTCTCAACTGCAATTGGACCTGATGCTGCCCTGGGTGCCTTTCCATTTTTTTATGTTTTTTTTTTTTTGGTGGAATCCCGACCGAAAGGCTGTTGCGCTTCATTTGGCAGAGGAATTGCTTCAGCCGTATTTTTCCTCCATTTATTTCGGACTGACCTGCACTTCATTTGTGTCCCATGCACGTTCTGGCATAACAATTCACTTTGACACCCCGTGCGACGTTAGTCCCAATAAATCGCCGGACATTGAAAGTTTGCTGCAGCCCATACTCACACAGAAAAATAACAAAATCTAACTGGGCATACACTGAGCGAAATATAGTACAGCTTACTACAAACTATATACCTTGTTGAGTTTATCTACAACTATCTTACAACTAAGCTGTTGCTTTCCAAGTTAGTCACTTCAAATGTCGTGGTTATTAAATATGAGAAACCATTTTTCTTTCTGTGCAGCAGCCTCTTTTTATATTCGAGCGTTTCAATTTCGATTTGCTTCGGTTACGGCCTGTTTATACCCGTTACTCGTAGAGTAAAAGGGTATACTAGATTCGTTGAAAAGTATGTAACAGGCAGAAGGAAGCGTTTCCGACCATATAAAGTATATATATTCTTGATCAGGATCAATAGCCGAGTCGATCTGGCCATGTCCGTCTGTCCGTCCGTCTGTCCGTCCGTCTGTCCGTCTGGCCGTCTGTCCGTCTGTCCGTCTGTCTGTCCGTATGAACGTCGAGATCTCAGGAACTACAAAAGGTAGAAAGTTGAGATTAAGCATACTGACTCCTGAGACATAGACGCAGCGCAAGTTTGTCGATTCATGTTGCCACGCCCAATCTAACGCCCACAAACCGCGCAAAACTGCCACGCCCACACTTTTGAAAAATGTTTTGATATTTTTTCATTTTTGTATTAGTCTTCTAAATTTCTATCGATTTGCCAAAAAACTTTTTGCCACGCCCACTCTAGCGCCCACAAACCGCCCAAAGCTGCTACGCCCACACTTTTGAAAAATGTTTTGATATTTTTTCATTTTTTTATTAGTCTTCTAAATTTCTATCGATTTGCCAAAAAACTTTTTGCCACGCCCACTCTAGCGCCCACAAACCGCCAAAAACTGTCAGTGCTGAAGACTCCTTCGCACTTTCACTAGCTGAGTAACGGGTATCAGATAGTCGGGGAACTCGACTATAGCGTTCTCTCTTGTTTTTTTTTGTTTTCGCCTAGCTTTGTTTGCCTGTGCGTGACAATTGCGATGTCCTTGGGTCCGGGGTGCTGCACAGGATCTAAGCGTGTGGGTTATAAATCTTGTTGGACTTTATTTAATGCATGTATTATTTCCAACCAAACGCACACATACACACAACCACACTCACACACATACACAGAGTCCTTTAATGCTAATGGCAATCTGATCAGTTTCATTAGCATGCACAGGACGAAGGATACGCGCCCGAGGGGAGCTCGCTTTTGGCCCAAAGCCCGATTCGGAAACTCATTCTCCCAATTTCGCGCTAATTAACTGGGTGCCAACTACAGCCGACCAAGTTGGCTGGAACTTTGCCAGCATCCAGCCTCCAGCCTCGTCCTTTCGTCCTGCAGCCTGTCGTCCTGTTGATTTCGGAATGTGTGTGCTCATGTGATTTCATGCTTGTTACCAACACCAACAACGGCCACGGAAAGTTACAATTTATGAGCACATCCTTGCGCGCTAAGCTTGTGTAAGCACGAGAGCCTGTCGTCGCTAGCCCGCCCACTTTTCCGCCCAATTTTCCGCGCCCCCTTCTTTCCACCTTCCCCCACTTTGCCTCTACATCTCTACCTACAAACGCTGAGCAAACACTTGTAACACTTTGCCTTACATCTTCCACCGAAAATCGCCCGAAACTCGTCCTGATTTCTCAGCGCGGAATGCATGTCCTGTCGCTGGCATTTTGACAGCTTCAAGCGGCAACTAATTTTCATTTTCCCAAAATACAATTTGAAACTTCGCCCGTCTTCCGCCAGGCAAGCAGCTCATTTGGCGAGTTGGCAAGTCGAGTAATTCATTGGGCGTAAACACATTCGCCATGCTGGGATCTATCTCGAATGACTTTTTATGAACTTTTCAATTGCGCGCACAATGGCCAAAAATAAAGGATAGTAGAATAGCAGCCCTTGTCAACGAACTGCATTCTGTGCGAATGACTTGGCCAAAGTTTGCAACTTCAAACTTGATCGGCATCCCTCCGCTTTTAATCCGTTGTCCTGGGCACATCAATGGGCATTGGGAATTGCAAATGCCATTGCACTGGCTTATCCCCGTACATATAGATAAATAGTCCCATATATACGCGTATCCCCAGACCGATGCAGCTGAAATCGAGCGTATAGCTCGACAATTGAATTGCTATGTGGGTCATTTCATTTAATAATTCCATTTGCCCACTTCTCTCTCGCTTCCCCCTTTGTTTGCAGTGCAGCCCAGCTGCAGTGAACGCCCGATAAGCTGGCCAAAGCATTGTGATTGCGCCGCTCGATGGCGCGGATCTGGAGCAGCTTATCAGGCAGCCAAGGAGCTTAGGACAGCAGCCAAATAGTCGGGTGGGAAAAATATATATAGTTCCGCTTTGGCATCATTGAAAAGACAAATATTTGATTATCAGCAAAATAGAATTAAATGCGCACGAAGCAATTACCTTTAGTTTAGTGAAAGAAACATACTACTATAGTAATAAAAGTAGCCACTATAGTTCTTACTTTGTCTTACTTTCTTTGCATTTTGTCTTTCAAACAAAACATAATATATCGCAACTAGTTTAATATTATAGTGAAATGCCAAGAATGAACTTCATTAACTTCAGTTTTTATAGCTCCAGCTTCAGACTGGCTCAAACAATCTTATTGAAAATCACATTCAGGCGTTAACTTTAAGGTTTCATTGGCTAAACCACTTGGCAGGACCAACCTACTATGCAGGTCACTGTGGAAAAGGGCCTTTGCATGCCAGGCGACACATTATTTCCGCCTTATAAACTTCTGCCGCTCGACTTTTCACCACTTTTCCGCCTGTGCGTGTGTGTGGGTTGGCTGTTGTAGGGGATGGGGAGGGGGGAAACCCGAAAACACAGTTGATGGTTATCGTGGGGAAATTTATGGAGCCCGGCTAAGTACGGTGTAAGCCGAGCGGACCATTACACGTCCGTGAGTTGAGCACTTTAAGCGCCGCGTGCAACTTTCTCCCACTGCCAAATGACTAATTATAATTTTCCGCCTCTTTCTCGGTGTACTTTTCCACGCTTTCCGCCCAAAAAGGAGCAGCTGCAGCCGGCGGCAATAACACCGTTTGTGAGTTATGGCCAATGTTAATTAAAAGCCAAGTGCGCAACTAGAGCTGCACATAAATCAATCCCCGCATCGAGAGTTGGCACAACATGCAGAACTGGCATGCCAATATACCAATATACCCCTGTCAATGCCTATTTACATGGCCAGTGAAAAATGGCCAGCAGCCGAGGAGAGAGCAAATAATACCTGGCCAAGAGAAACGACAGCAATCCAAATCGAAATGACTTAAAGCGGCTTACAGCAGCGGCCAGCCAAACAAAGCGAACATTACGTATTCGCACCGTCCAACACGGCGGATGCATGATTAATTGCACTTTAAACACACAAGCGAAGCGAACGAGTAACGAGTAATTTTCAATCAAAGAAGAAAGCCAGTGAACAAAAAAACAGCTTCAAAATGTTGCCAACAAATGTGATGTCATTCATGAAAAAGGTAAGTGACACTTCGATATTTAATGAATATATGCATATAAATCACGGTGCCAGCATTGTTGTCACTGGCAGAAGCTCGTAATTTATGCTTAATTTCATTTTCATTCGCCAGTTGTGATTCTTTAATTATTATTCCCCGATGATAATGAGCTGCAAATGAAATGCAATAAAAGCGGCATTTTAATTCATTTGCCGTCTTTTCCACTTGAAGGTAAATCGTTAAAAACTTTCTTTCTTTGCGCGGGCTCCACTGCCAATTAATGGGAACTCCTTTATTTTATAATTTCCAATATTCACGGGGAACTGCATAACGTGACCCGGCTGCAGGTCAAAGTTCGCGTATTAGAAATCGCCTAAGTCGCCTTCGCAAACGGGCTTCGAAAAACAAACGCCTGTCGGAAGGGCAAACAAAACTTTTTAATTAAAAAGCCCTTTAAATGCTTTGCCCGCCCGACTGATTTTCCCTTTTGTTTATGAGCCCCAAAAATATCAAAAATGCACAAAAAATAAACGCAAACGGACTGGCAACAATCGAAGTGGTTCAATTATCCTGCGTAGCACCTGCCACGGGTTTGTGTCCTTTTTATAATGCGGAAATTGTTTTCGGGACCGGGAAGGAATAAAATTATACATGGGCGTGTGAAGCCAAAAATAACACAAAAATAAAAGAGAAGAGAAGGAAAAGGAAGAGGAAAGGAAAGCAAAGGGAGAAAAAGAAAAGCCTTCGAAGAGTGTAAATTCCGTAGAAATTCCGGTTTGGCACAAAATACTTTGCAAAGTTAATAAAAACCAAGTTGGAAGTTGAAAGGCTGGGGAAAAGCCGGCTGACAAGCAAATGCCAGCCAACTAAATGCTGCAGATTTTTGTGTTTTCGCCAAGTTTGATTAGACCAAATGAAGCACGAAATCAAAGCGGTCCAACTTCCAAGCCAAAGGAACCCATCTCAAGACAATGATGAGCCGTTGACAGTCCGTTAGCAAGTTGTGTTGGCCCAAAAGGATATGGCAAACTTTCTCTATTTGCCATTCAAATGCCTAACAACCAGTCGGGCCATTCATGGAATTTGGCGACAAATGCGTAGGGACCGCAGGACATCAAAGGACACAACTCATCCTCATGGTCACTGGACCGTGAGTGCAGAGCATGAGTCCTGGCAACTGCACGAACTCCTGCAGTTTACTTGCAGCAATTTCCTTAATAGTCCGGCCGCTGTAAAGTTCCCTGACCACTGCCGCACTTGGCTCGTTACCCATTTGCTTGCGGTGGCCCCCTAGACTCGCGTGTGGACAGATCCTGGCCAGGCCATCCCGACCATTCCATTCCATTCCGGCCATTCCATTCCATGCAGACCACACGTGTCCCTGTCGGTTGCCCCTTGCTGTCAGTGTGCTGCACTTTATTGCGCCTGGGTGCAGGCCATAAACAGCAACAGGCGGCAGCTGCAACTTGCAACAGGCAACACGGAGCCTTGGGCCCAATGACAAGCACGTGCCTGCCCCACAAATTACTTGTTACACATAGGAAAAAGATGAATAGTATATAGTATATAAACTGAAGATGATCCCTTTCTATCAATAGTATTATTTAATCGAAAATATTTGAAAAAAGGAGCAACGGAAGAAGGTGAAAGAATTGGCAAGTTCATTAACTGGCAACAACAAATAATAATTTAATATAAAGTCACTAGTAGTTTTCTTGCTTATGAACTTCGTTGCAATTAGAAAACTTTTTACACCTGCATAAAATATGCATTGAGCTACGAAACTTTTTATCAGTACTTCAAAGTTTTAAAAACAGTCGTGCTGTTCAGAAAGCAACAATTTTGTAAGCTGTTTTGAGCCCATTGAATGGGATAATTAATAGTGATTTTAGTGTATTTATTTAGTGCTCAAACACAATTAGTTGCTTGTATAAACTGACCATTCAATTCAGAAATTTCGCAACGTGTCCCCACCATTTTGTGCAAGACATTCGTTGTAAACTTGCGCGCAACTTTTAAGTGGCAAAGTATTTGCGCGCTGTGTTCATTTCATTTGCTATTGATTTCCATTCCGACTGCAAGGATGTCTATCCTGGCGGAATGCAAACGCATTCATTCACGGCTGACAAGGCGGCACTTTCTCCCAAGAACTTTCTCCTCACCTCCGCGCGCATTGACTGCTGTTTTATGTAGCATACTTTGCGGCCATAAAGGGCGCACATATTGCGCGCCATGTTATTGTTGTGCAGAGGAAAAGCGAGCGAAAAAGCGGTGAGAAAAGCGGTTGGAAAAGCGAGTGGAAAAGCGGTGGGAAAAGCGGCGGAAAATGCGAGGAAAGGGAAGTGAGGGGAACAGCAGCTCTTAAACGTCAACACATAATTTTCGGCACTAAACATGAAACTATTTGCGGCTTCGGGCCATAAGACCCAGACCAAGCCAGACGGAGCAAAAAATCATAATAAATGACAAAATTAACACGGCAATAATTGTGCGAGGAGCTGTGGAAGGAGCTGAGAGCGTGAGGAATGCCGAGTAGTTTACCCGTGCGCAAGAAAAATGGCGTCAGACACCTGAGCACATAAATTAAGTGGGGTTTCTGGGGGGCTGCAGGTGGCATCTGAACAGGCAGGCAGACCACCGAGCAAACAACTATACATTACACTAAGATTTCATGGGCTTCCCGGCAAAGCTGGCAGGCAAAATGTAGGCAAAAAGGAGAAAGGAGCCCATAAATCCGCAGCATGAATATTGCCAGGCCGACATCAAATGACATCATCAAAAATGTAGCCCAGGCTGTAGCACAAAGCGGCCATAATCTGACACTAGATGCCGCTTAGTTCCTGCCAGAGTAGGATCCTGAACCCCCCCCTTCCCCCCCTCCGCCAAGCCCGCTCTTAACCCTCTAAAGCCCCTGCCCCAGCACCACAGAGGTAGGCAACCGAAAGCGCTGCAGCCAAAGCACTTAGCGTAATTTGCGCTGTGCGAACGAGACGGCTGCACTATAGTATATGGATCGTCCTTAATGCATGCGAAAAAATATTATAATCCATTGTAGTATTTAATCCGTGCGTTGGATTACATATTAAACAGACATGCTTACATGTAGTAACAGGTGAAGTAATTAGTGCTGGGCATACCAACCATTCCGTTCTAGTGAGTAACAGACATAGGTTTTGCGAGATATTGGTTTGGAGCAGCAGCAGCATTTGTTTTCTGTGTACTCAACTGTGCGGCTGTTTGTTCCGGTTTCGTTGGCGCTTTGGCAAATAGAAAATTTCCACTTCATAAAATGCTGACAGAGCAGAGCAGCACTTATGTTTTCGGGCCTCGGCTGGTCGGCCAGTCGCCTCCAATTGTTATTCTTCTGCCCGGAAAACTGAAACACACACACACACACACATAGAGAGACGGCTAAGCCCGGTGAATCCCCCTTCTTACAGGCTGTGTGCATTAAAAAGAATGACGGCAATTTTTGAAAGCCTCTCCGGCTGCTGGATTCTGCCTTTGCTCCCCCGTTGTTTAATCAAAAATTACTTGCCACACTTTACGATTTCTTGGCAATTTGTTGCGCTTCAGACGCCTCCAGCAAAGCACAAAATCAAATAAAACGCACCGCGTTACTTTCACCTGCGTGCCCCTGATGACTGCGCAAAAAAAAATCGGAGGAAATCTGAGAAACATCAGGGTTTGCTCACGGGCAAAACTGCTCCCTGGCCGCGAATTTAATGATTATATTCGTCTAGTTTAGTTAATCTGAGGGTATGAAAATGATCACTCACGCTATGCTTAAGAAAAAGAAATGCGGTGGCTTTAACTTCTTCCGCACAATACGAAAAAACAAATGAAGTTTTTAGCCAAATTCGCAGTTTTTTTAAGGCCAACATTTAATATTTCATTAGGTAATTTTGGCATAAAATGGCAAAAAGAACGTCCCACAGCGTTTTTTGCAGCTAGAAACGAAAACTAGAAAAAAAAAATATTGTCAATTTTTTCATTTTTTGTAAGTACATCATCAATTTTTCCATAAATTCTCCACAAATTTACATTTCAAAGTGTGAATGCCACTCGATTGCCATGATGATTACGAGTTTAACGATGTGGGACATTCTATATTTGGATCACTACTTTATTTGCTATCACAAAAATTCCTATTATTTTTACCCTAAAAATTTACATAAAATGTTTTTGCAAAAAATGAATTTTTTTAAAAGCTTTTTGGTCATAACTTGTCAAAAAAAAATTCACACAACAATATAATACACTCCAATAATCTCGTCATTTTGCTTCGCGTTTTACGTTCATGCCGGGCCAAGACCCAAATAAAGATTTACAGCTGCAGGAAATCAAACCCACACCTCATGCGCCAATATTTATCCACATTTTCTTAGCCCCCGCCCGCTGACCTCTCACCTTTCCGCATTTTCTCACCCGCTTTTCCGCAGATGGTGGCCACCGACGAGCAGCCCAGCGAACGGCAGCAACATGCAGCGGACTCCGGAGGAGGCGCCTCCCAAACGGGCGCCCTCAACAAGATGAAGGCTACGATTTCCTCCTCGCTGCTCACCGTCACAGATAAAGGTAAGCATGATGGTAGTTGTGCATGTAGATGTGTAGATTTAGGTGTGTGTGTGGGTGTGCGGGGTTATCCTTGCCGTAAGTGCATGCGAATTTATGGCACGAGTTTTCGTACAAGTGCCCGTAAAGCTGCTTGCTAAACTTTGAGCAAACTTTGTGTGTTTTTGGCGAGGGCACGTAGGTCGCAGCAATGAGCATTCGGCGGCTAACGGTGCGTATACGCAATATATTTGCTGCTCACGCTCGTTTGCATCGCATATCGAGTATTGAATAATGTAAGGGGTCAGTGGATGCTGCATGCGAAGCCATCACCATTCACACTGTCATTGTTATGGGTATCCATGTCCATAAATGCTGCGACAAAGTCAATAAAGTCGGTGACTTCTGTTTCAGCAGCACCCAAGCTCTACAGCTGAGTTCAAAGTAATAGCAGCTAACTATACACGATAAATTGTTATTGCTTTCAATATCATAAGTTTCACACAGCAAACAGAGTTGAAAGCTTGAAGAAATGTGCTGGAATAATGTTAAAACTGCTATTATTTTGCGCACTGCTGTATTTATTTAGTACTAAAAAAAGGCAGCGGGAAACATGAGAATGTTGTGTTGACTTTTGTGTTGTTTTTATCACAATTTAGTTGGCCACCAGCTAAGCGAAAGCTGTGGCTTGTTGATTTTATTGCCGAGCCATTCGATTTACTAGAACGAAATGAAATCTTATTTCACGACGTTTATTTAGCAGGGTCGTAAAAGAACGAGACAGATTTGTGCACATAATTTGGGCAAATATTTTGCCACTCGAATTCCCTTCCCTACTCCTTAAAAGGATGCAGTTGGCAAGCAGCCAGATTTTTGTGGGCAACCACAAGCTGAAGAGCTGACACATAATTTAAAAGCAGAAAAACTTGCAAATACTTTAATAGTTGCGCAGTTCTTTTATCTTTGCTGCCACCTAAGTGCTCCCTTGAGCAGGTAAAATCGCTTTTTGCAACCAAAAAGGGAAAAGGTTTTTCCACGCCGGTTTCTCTGTAGCATTGTGTTGTATTTACCATGCCACTTTTACGGCAGAAAATGTCAAGCGTGACTTGCCAAAAGGTGAAAAGGTGAAAAAGCACGAGGTGCAACTGTGCGTATGAGCAATGCCAGCAATGCGCACAACAAAAGCCCGCCTTTGTTTTTGTCTCCTGACTGTGACTAATGCACCGCGACTTTTTCCGGGCCGCATAAACTTTTCGCCATTTTCTCAAGGGTGCAATATATATGAAACACACACACGGTGTACGAGTATAAGCATATAATCATATAAATGTGTGCCAGTTCTGCGAAAAAGGCTTCACTTCTTCAGGCTTTTCTGCTGCAGAGAAAAGCGCACTCGGAATATGAAATTAAATGTTGCATTAGTGATTTTATGTAATTCAAGAGAGTGCTTTCGAAAAGCTTTCTGCGCATAATTTTACTCAACACTAAACATACATGCTAGATAGAATCTATGTTTTCGATTGATGAAATACATAATCATATATAATTGGTCAGTAGTTGTAGCGCAGTAGGAGAAACCAGCTTCAGCAAATAATCCGATTTGGCTGCCATTTACAGTACATCCTTTTCGGGCCACGCGTTTAATGAGTAACGAAGGCTGCCAGAAATGTCCGTTTTATCCGATTATTGTTTTATTTATTGCATTTGCCAGCCTGTCGCTAGCCCAATTAGCAGACCAAACAAATTATGTGCGCTGACAACAAATTAAGCATAGAACACACACTGCATTTGGGTCAGTTCGCAGTTGGTAGGTAGTTGGTAGTGCATGCAATCAGCGGAAAATCAACAAGTTTCCATTGGACGAGGGGCTGCATTCACTGGTTGGTTGCTCCGTTGGTTGGGTTGCTCGGTTGCCTCAGTAATTGATTACATAGCCCTCCCGCTTTTCCGTTGTCTCTGTTTTCCAGTTAATAAAATGTCGCCACGCCCCTCGCTGGTGCCGACGGATGCGGATACCAGCGGCAGTTACGGCTCGCCCAGCTATCAAAGCCAGCAGCAGCAACAGCAGCAGCAGCAGGACTACGGCAGCAGTCTGAACAACAACAATAACAACAGCAGCAGCGGCGGCACGGCCACGACGGGCGGCGGGGGAGGCGGGGCGGCGGCCAAACAGGAGCCAGGACGAAGGGCCGGCGCCTGCCGGGTGTGTCTGAAGTCCTTCAAGCCGGACGACTACCACAAGACGTGCTTCGAGTGCCAGCAGCGGGTGTGCGAGGACTGCGCCAGCTACAGCAAGCTGGACGAGCACGAGGATGCGGTAAGTTGCCAACTTGCCACGCTGCCAGTCCTGCCACGCTGCCAGTCCTGTCAGGCTGCAGCAGGATGAGGGTGCGGCTTGGGCTGGCCAGGATGCACCTTCCGGGCCACTAGGCAATGCGCCATGGTCGCGGGTTCGTCGCGGCAGAAATAACCACTGCTTGCCGCGGCAGTTCATTAATAAGAAAATAGTGAAATAGAGGGAAAATACATATATCCTTTTAACAAAGAAATTAAATATGCAGTAGTATACATTCCAGTGTTAAACCACACAATTCCATGCAACTTAGCTGAAAAAATCACTGAAGGTGAAGACTTGCAATTGAAAATGTCCCTCAAATGCAAGAAGCCCTGCATTATTTAATTACAACTTTTAATCCGTTAATTGAAACGTACTCTTTTTTCAATTCAAAGCTTTAACACCCATAGAAGTTTGTATTTTTTTGCAGTGCTAATGACTGCGTGGGTGGTGGTGACCAGCGGTGAGCAGTGCACATAAATTAGATTACTGGCGCTGCAAAAGGGGTTCGCTGACAATGGCCAACTGGGGCTTAACTGCGGCCTATTCATCGCGGGACATTAACAAGATAAAGGCCGAATTAACGAGATTAAATGGCATACCCGGCAGCGGGCAGTCCTGCTGCCCTCCACTTGCTGCACTCCTCCGATGTCCTGTCGCCCCAACCTCCAACCATCCTATCAACACTTGCCGCATAATGATCATTGATAACCACACCATGCAACATTGTCTTCACCCGAACTTGTGGTAATTTGTCAAGAAGCCACGCCAACGCCCTGAACATAAAATTTAACGTTTGTCTGTCAACCTGGCCACTTTGGCTAATTGAAATTGATGTTCATGGGCGTTGACTACCACCAGCACACAACCAGCCCACAAACGCCTGTCATACCCACCCAGTGTAATTATGGGTATTCCGATGGAGCGGACGTGGGTGGAGTAGGTTGCTGTGTGCTGTGGT
This sequence comes from Drosophila teissieri, assembly GCF_016746235.2. Lineage (NCBI taxonomy): Eukaryota > Metazoa > Arthropoda > Insecta > Diptera > Drosophilidae > Drosophila > Drosophila teissieri. The sequence goes on along the minus strand of NC_053031.1, from coordinate 2,688,207 downwards.
CCCATTCCTGGACCCTTGGAGGCTTCCCTGCTGAAATAATCATTTAGAGCATACCACACTGGTCACCACTAGCCAGGCATTCGATTGTTCATGGGTTGCAGATATGGCCGATGCCAAATGGGAATTTGATTTCAGTCACTCGGAAAATAGACACACTAGTTTACAGCTCAAATGTGGATAGCACTTTAAACCCTTAACCCATATAAAAAGTATCTACAACTTGTAAACCCTATGGATTTCCATGGCATTCTAAGTTCAGACTTATATCCGACATATATCCTTGAGTGCTGATTATCTGGAATATATTTCCGTGAGTGCTGATTATTTAGAAATGTGGCATGGCTTATTTGCCGCTTCATGGTCGACTTCCTGCTCAGAACTGAGAACTCAGAACTCAGCACTCAGCACTCACATCAAAATCGATTTCCGCCTGCCTTTGCATACGCGATGAACGCCAAATAAATCTTAAATTTTCATAAGCGTGCAACGTGCCACAGCGTGCTCTTCGCTGACGTTGCTGTGGCAGCTAGGAAATAACTTTTCGGTCGATTTCTCGATGGGATCATGAACTAGCAGCCACACTGCAGCAGCGCCGTGTAATTACAGCGCACGCAACTGGGGGGCACAGAGGCAATAAACCAGATCCGAGCTCTAGTTGCAGCTGTGGCGTACAGTGCCGCCCATGAGCATAGGTGCACGGAGAAAATCCCTTTCGGAATCAGTTGATGAAAGAAAAACATTGTCTTCAAATCCGTATACATTATTAAACATTACCAATTTATAAAAACTGCCTGAAAGCTGGCTTTGTATATATCCAAATAAATGTAGTAAATTTTTTTGTGATTTCAAACTTATGCAGATTTCAGTGTTTTCAGCTGATTTCCTGTTTACGCACCACAAATACCAACAGTTTTGATTGCCTTTAAACCGAATTGTTGACAGTTTTCGGTGGTTTTTCTCAGTTTTTCTCCGTGCACTGACTTAATTACAATGGCGGCAGCTTCCGCCAGGGCAGCCATTGAATACGGGAAGAAAAAACGAGGAGGTTGGAAATGGCGAGGAGGAGGATAGGACGAAAAGGACGTGGCTGCCACACATGACGATTGAAGCCGCCGGGCAAAATGAATCAGCAGCCAGGTGGAAATGTAACGAGCATTGTGCGGGCGTGCCGCGGAAAAGCGGAAAAAGGAAGTGGAAAATGCAGCGAGGCGGACTTGAGGGGATGCCGTTGCAGGTGCACCTGTGTCCCCCATTTTCTGTGGGAATGGGCTTGGGAGATTTGTGGGTTGGATGGCCAGGAGCGCCTGGATGCAGGACGCGGGTGGGCGAAAAGTTTTTGTTCTGAAAGTAATTAATATTTATTCTCGCTGCCCAGCGTAATGGGTTTTCTTGAGCTCTGGCCGACCGCTAATAAATATTAGCGAACACCGTGTGCGTCCGCAAATAGGTTGCAGAGCTAAGCTGGAAATTTTTAATTAGCGTAGCAATGGAAATTGATTTTCCAACCTCTCGATTCCGCAGACCATGTGGCGCTGCAGCGTGTGCCGCCGGAAAATGGCATCGCGCGTGTGCATTCCGCAGGACTCGACGGACTCGATGCTGGACGTCCCGGTGCTGGAGGCACTGCAGCGGCGCCACTCGGACGCCAAGCTGGGCAGCAGCACCCAGACCCTGGCCCCCAGCAATGGAGCAGCACTTGCCCCGCCGCGAAGTCCCGAGCTGCGACGCCACTCGGATGTGTCGCCTGCCTCGCTCAAGGAGTTGGAGCGGGTGAGTTGAAAATCGATAGAGGCAATTTAATATATCTTCATAACTACGAGATGGTTATCAAGTTTTGCACTACAGTTGCTCGCTTTAATCAGACCCACACTTGAATGAAAACCCATGTGAAATGCATTTCAGCAACTGAAAGGTGGCCGCAGCATGGCGCCCAGTCGCTCCAACAGTCCGCCGCGGGGCGAGGGCCCGGATGGACAGCCCCCCTTCGGTGCGCCTCTGTCGCGCATGCAGTCGCGCAGGGGGTCGCGGGTGGCGCGGCAGCACAGCTACGATGACGACATGAAGACCGGACCCGTGGGCGGCAGCATGGGCGGCGGTGGTCCGGCGCTGGGCCTGGGTGCGGATGGAGCGGGCCTCGGCATTCCGGCCATGCCACGCAGGTAGGCAGTTACTCTTCTGCAGCGGGTCAACGCAGCCAGATTGACCCGCATTTTGCACCCCCACAGGAAGTCCGCCTACGATGTGTTTGCCCCCGGGCTGACGCAAGGTGGTGCCACACCTGCCACGCAGCTGCAGAGGTCGCCCGGCGAGGGCGGCATCATGCCGCCCATCCAGCTGCCCGGATCCAGGCGACCCTCCTTCCGGGTGCCACATCCCTCGGAGGACATCCAGAACGACGACTCGCCGGGCTCGCCGGACAAGGGCAGCCCCGTCCTCACCGTCGACGATGACCGGCGGATGCGGCGACGCGGATCGCAGCTGTAAGTGTTTGAGGCAATATGTTTAAGGAATGCATTTCAGTGCTTGATTCGAAAGTTTTAAAAAAGGCATTAAAGGGTTTTATTCAATATGTTTAAAGAATGCATTTCAGTACTTGATGCAATATATTTAAAGAATGCATTCCAGTGCTTAATGCAGTATGTTTAAAGAATGAATTTAATTATACGATTCAATATGATAAAAAATGCATTTAATTGTATTCTTCAATATGTTTAAAAAATGAATTTCAGTACTTGATGCAATATATTTAAGGAATGCATTCCAGTGCTTGATTCAATTTAAAGTTTAAAGAATGCACTTAATTGCATTCAATATTCAATATGCTAACAGAATGCATTTAATTGTATGTTTAATTATGTTTAAAGAATGCATTTAATTGTATGTTTAATTATGTTTAAAGAATGCATTTAAGAGCACATCCCATATGATTCCATATTCCAGACCCGATATAGCCATGCTGCAGAATCGTGGTGCCCTGCCGGCGGTTCCGCCCTCCTCGATTCCGCCGCCCATGGCATCATTTACGGGCCCCAATCTGGAGGATTTGGAGGCGCCGCGACGGCAAACATCAATGGACGGCGAGGCCATACGGATCGTAATTCACGACGTGGACTCGGGGCCGATTTGTGCATCTAAGCGGCGCATCATTCTGCGCCGGGATCCCACGGACAAGGCGCACCGCAGTGAGTACAGAGCTTAGAGACGCAGACACGAGGCACCGAAGCCCGGGGCTTAGCTTAATGTGCTCCTCAAATTGCGTGGGAGTGTGTGGCAGTGCACTGGAAACAAATCAGTGGATATAACCAATGATTTCCACAGATACAGATACGGATAAAGATACAAATTGTGTAGCATTTCTTTTCATATAAGCTATAAGGTAAGGTTGAGCATGGAAAGGGAAGGAACTGAGTTCGCTTTGCTTGTCCACTCCATCCGGATTCGGTGGATGTTCTGGCCATGGAACCGCACCGGAAATGGGCAAGTAAACAGGACTCATTACAACGTTTGGTTATGCTAATTCGCCGGAGCAGCGCCGAAGTCGGTTGTGGGTATCTCCGGGTGAGTCCGTGTGGCTACCTTAATTCCCCCAGCAAAGTGCAGGAGCTGTGGGCCGGCCAGGATAATGTGGTTTGGTCCCAGTGGGCCTTAATGAAACCCAAAGCGGAAGCAGACTGGTAGCAGATTAAGCAACTGAGCGGATTTCATCGACGTAAAGGCACCGAGAGCTCCGGATTCCGGATTGCGAGTTACGAGCTTTGTGTTCCCAGTTGCAGCAGCAAGGACACCCAACACACACACACACATACACATTCAAAGGACATTTAGCTGTGCGGCATTGTTGGCCAATGTCATTTGGCTGAGTGTGTGTGTGTGTAGCTGGGGCCCGGGTTTTTATTCCCTCGCTTTGTTTCCCACTTACTCTCGATGTATTTTAATTATATGCATTTTTGTTGCATACCTCAAGGGGCCAGTCAGCCAGGATAGCAGGCCAAATGAATTTTTAATTATCGACAGCGGACTTGGAGCATAAAAATCAATACGCAGAGGTACGTGAGCAGGGGCATTAGGATTCAACGCCAATTTAAATGGGGCCCCCCTTCCAATTGAATGGGAAATAGGAATGGGAATGGGAATGGAAAACTTTACGCCTGCTGGCCATAAATAATAATACCCCCGAATGTTTGGCATGTGCATATGCATGCATGGCCGCTTCTCTTTTGGCCAGTTCGTGAACACATGCGGCAAAAAGTGGCCAACATCCTGGCCAGAAGGCAGAGGGCCAGAAGTGAGAAACGAGAAAGGCGCAATTCTCTCATCGACCCAGAACTGCAGTCTCGTCAAGGGCAAAGCCAATTTTCAGATTTCAAGCTGGTAACTAGAACACAAGGGGTTACTTTTCCATAATTAATACTCACAGAAATTCCCATAAACGACTCTCATGATATCGGAACTCAACTATGAAAAAACTACTTAAAATAGCTCTCGAAGCCACTCATAATTCGCTCGGAGTTCGTGGCATTTGGAAGGATCTGGTGGAGAGCTCTTAACGAGCGCCTATAATACCAATAAAAATAGCTGGCCACCTTGCAGGTTTTCATACCGTTTTTCCCATCGGTTGGCCAACTGTGCGACGTGCGCTTGCTAATATAAAATTTCAATTTGCATATCATAAAAAAATGTCAATACCCAACAAATACGCACAAGTACCTGCAGTGGAATGGAATGTATTCCATACTACAAGCGATATCGTGAGTTAAGCCCGCTCTCAGGGGCCTTGTCTATATATCCATATATATAGCTATAGCTACATATATATACGAGTATACGAGTATAGCCATGGCAGTAGTGGCTGCTTAGCTCGGCATATTTGATATGCAGCGAAGCAAGTGGAATTTTAATGTGCTAAACCATTTCCTTGGTTGCTGCTGCTGCTGCTGCTGCTTCTGGCCTTTGTTGTACAATACACCTGCTCATGCTCATGCTCATCCTCGTCCTTATCCACATCCTTGTGCCTGACAGGAGCTGCGTCTCCTTAGCCACAGCGCACACACATACACGCATGGCTTGTGGTTGTGGCAGCTGAGCTGGAATTTCGCCTTGATGTATTGACGGCGCTGAATGCCTTGTAATTTAAGCGCTGCGCCCCAAAACATGCTACACTTTTTGCGCTCACATTCGCAGGTGCACGCAGGTGAGCGTAATTAGTCGCTGCACTCGCATGGCTAATTAGGCATCCGATGGCGATGTGTAATTCAATTGTAACCAGGCAGCTCTTCAATTATGCATAGCTCCAAATGTTCCGATAGCAACTGTTAATCGCGATGAGGCTTCTGGCCAGGTGAGAACAGGGGCCAGGTGTAGCGGCAAATGGCGCCTTAACACGCCTAATGAAATTTTATACAGTCTCATGAGACACACACACAGTCACATTTATTGGGGCGACGCACGAACCTCCGGTTTTGGCATTGCGTGCTCACTTTCCCCAGCTACAGGTGGCCAAGTGCCACGCCCCCTTTGGCCCACGTCGTACAATCGCTTGGCTGCCCTTCATAGTTCTCCGCCTCACAAGTCACTCAAAACGAGCCATATTCCTCTTTGGTACACAAGGAAGAACCCTAATGCATCGTATGTGAATATCATACAGAAATATGAAGGAGCATATGGAAGAAACTCGATTTTAGAAATCGAATGAGATCAGCTAACTATCTAACTTTCAATCAAAGGGTGCTGGCATTTTCTGGCTGCACATCGTCTTAAAATGGCTTATTAGTTTAACCTACTGAAATCCTGATTGCCAGGACACACGAGTAGTATCCGTATCCTTGCTCGTCGCCTGCTCTGCTAGTTTAATTAAGAGACAATTTTTATAGCAGCTGATAGAAGCCACTAAATCGCTTACGCTCATGACTCCATGACTTGTTTTCCCGGGCAGGAAAAGGATGCACAGCTCCAGCAAGGGATTCGATGGACTCGGAGGACTCGAGGGACTCGAAGGATGCAGGCAGGTGGGCATCGATTAAGTCGTTCGATGTGTGTCAGCTAAAAGTTTGCTCACTTAATGCCATTACGGGGATGTGGAGCATGTGTCTGCCAGGCAGAAAGGATGCAAGGACATGGCACAAATTAAAAAGTTGCCAAAGAAACGCAAGGGACGAACTTTAAAGGCACAGCTTAGGGATAGTTTTCCAATTAAAGTGGCTTAGGCCAGTTAAAGGGTACTGGTTCTCGAAGTGAATCCCGTCTGCCTAAATAATGACCTACATACAAATGTTGATTCAATTTGCCAGCATGTTTACGGCCCTTTGCCAACAAAAGAAACGGATACCCAAAATGGGAATATGCCCCTGGAACTCCGACCCGCTGGCCATAAAGAAACACACCTTTGTGTGGCTGTGCCGGGCGGCTTATTAAATCCCAATGATGGCCACATAAAAAATCGTTGGCCATCCGGCAAACAAATTGTATCATAAAAGTCCGGCCCGCCCAGGAATGGCAAATAAGCACGGAAAAGGCCAACGGACAGCGGACAACGGACAGTGGGCAGCGGGACAATGAGACAAAAGGACATGGAATACGGCCAAAACAAGGAGCTTACCTCCACTCATGATTTTTACGGCCAAAACGAATCGAAAATTTCACTCAGCTTCATGTTAAGTGCGGGCTTTAAGGCAAATGGCAGCACTCAGAGAGAAACTAAGTCAAATACACTTAAATCCACACTTGATTATATTTGCCAAATAAACATTGCACTAACATAGAGACGAAATAGTCATGTTAGCTGTTGTTTTATTAAATTGTAGATAGGATCTCTTTGAAGTATTCACCGAAAACTTACATTTACAAAAGCTTACATTTTTTTAAGTGCATCAATCGCGATTTGCGAAAACCGTGGCGTCATCGAATAATTCGGGCCTTTTCCCCGCTGTCAGCAAAAGGATTTGCGTTTTATTTATATCGTTTTTATTGCAGTCTTAGGGCGAGGGTCGGCAAAAAAGTTTTGATTAAAAGACACTCAACAAACAGCGGGCTGTAAGAAAATGTCGCCTTATCCTAATTGGGTATCAATGCGCCTGAATCAACAGCGACGGCGGATGCGCAACATTTTATTGCATACTACCCAAGTTTGCCGCCATTTCCTGCGCAAAACTTCGACCTGCCGTGCTGTCCTTCCGGCTCCCTTCTTCTTCCAACCCTTTGTCCTTCGTCCTCCCGCCAGATCCCTGGAGATCTCACCTTGGAGACACAATTTCATTGTCATCGCTGCTCCGGTGGCTGGTTAACTTTCCTGGCCATTGTCTGCAGCCCGTCGTCCTACGGCGACGGAAATCCGCTTTTCCAAGTTTTCGGTGCACAAATTGTTGAAATTAGTTTTCTGCGCCCAATGATAAGTACTTGAAACTGAACTGCAGGCCCCGAAATTGCAATTAAATTAATTAAATTGTTTGGATTCGCCAAGCGAAATCTTACAGCTTGGAAACGCTTTTCGCTGGTGAAATTATTTTGTGAAACTCACATGTGAAGTTTAAAGTATGGAATCGTAACCCTTTTCACCAGATATGTTTTAGTCGCTTTAAAATAAATTTGCTGCCAACATTAAAGCAGCTTGGTCACTTAAATTGTTATAAATGTCCGAGGGGTCAAGCTTAAGTTGGAGAATAAATTTGTGTCAAATTTGGGAGAAAGAAAAATACTGAAAAGTCCACAGAAGCGCACATTCATCTGCAGAGCCAAACTCGCTGACTTGGCAAAAAAAAAAAGAGAACTTAGCAGACAAACACAAACAGGGCGGGCGACATGGCGTATACGCAACGTGGGCTTTGCTGGGTTTTTCGGTTCGGTTTGCGACTTTTGTGGCACTGCAAAGTGCAAATGAAATCAACGCAAATTGTTGCCACATGCCCGAAATTTGTATCTGTATCTGCGAGTACGTGCCCAGTCGCAGTGCCCGATTTTTGGGCCAGTTCAAGAGCCTAACTATTGATTATTCCGTCGCCTTCTCGCGTCAGTCAGGCTCTTATTAAATCTGACACTGTCTACTCCCGCAGCACGTGGCTTTGGAATGCGCGTCGTCGGCGGAAAAACCGGAGCCGATGGCCGTCTCTTCGCCTACATTGTGTGGACCGTTCCAGGAGGAGCGGCCGAGAAGAACGGCCTGCAGCAGGGCGACAAGGTGAGTGTGGGTAGTGGGTGTTGTATGGTGGGTGGTGTTTTGGCCAGCCTGTCATGATTGGTAATGACTCAAAGGGTGGCAAAGTGCGGCCAACCGCGGTGAGCACTCGGCCAGATGGCGGTTCTAAATTAATAGCACATGATTGATGATATGCGACACGAAGCACTGGGAGTACACAGTAAATAAAAAGAGACACATCAACAAGTTACACTGCACCTTGCATTTGTATCTTTAAAACCCATAAGTAGGAAATGATGAAGTAATAAAGTTACATCTATCAATAGATACTCGAGTGGAATGGAATGTCGCTGATCGACCGAAGTTTCGAGGAGGTCTGCTCCATCATGGACCGAACTGGAGACGTTGTGGAGCTGCTGGTGGAGCATGCCACGGACTTCCGGATGTGCGATCTCTTCGATGAGAACCTGCCGCCCGGCAATGCTGGCGGTCAAAGCGGACCTCGCAGATCCGGAGACGGTCCTGTTGGACTGGGCCTCATAGCGGGTAAGTACTGCGAATGGAAAGCAGTTCAATATCCTGTACATAATGTACCCAGCAATTCAATATATATAAATATATATGTACCCTGCAAGTAAACATTCACATAATTTTCATTTGTTGCTCTCGTTTCTTGTTACTTCTTATCGCGACAAACGAATTACCGAAAAAAAAAAACAGAACCCGAAACTACCACAGACAAATCACCAGCATCGCCAACAAGACGGAAATTACCAAAAACTCCGGTATAAAACTATTTCGTTATACTCATTTGTGTAAGAGAGTCCAAGCTGCGGCAGCAGTCGAGGAAGTGAACATACTATATTATTAATTTAGAGATACTACCGCCTAATGAGAACACACCGAGCTATGCAGCAAGCAGCAAGCCAAACCCAGCTAAAACTAAAACTGAAACTGCAACTGCAACTAAAAGCATATGCATACGATATTAAGTAGCTATTAAACGCAGCTTAAGCATTGGCAGCAGTTTTTTTTCACACGATTTCAGCTTTCACAAGTGCTCACGAAATGAATTGAACTCTTCGTACTTGATTGCAGCTTCCATGCTATAATATATATAAATTTATATATATATAAATACTCGTAAACTCACCTTTTCTAGTCACTGATTCAACGATTTTCTTTGACCTTTTCGTTTTGGTACACATTCATACCCGATATTTACAGTAGCTAACCGAGTAATATACTAATTCCTGATTTCTGTGTTTCCCCTGATTTGTTTTCCATTTTTGAATTTGGATTTGAATTTTACTTTTGAATTCTAATACAGTTTATGATTACTAACCATGCGAAATGGCTAAATGTGTTCATTGCTATTCTTGTCATATAACCACCAGATGTACTTACATATATTTATTTTTCGGTGTTGGTAGAACTTAGTGATTTCGAGAAACTACAAATATATTACTAACATGCCCAACTAACGTATGTAGACGAGGTTAAATAGCCACTAAGCGATTTACTAATAGGAATGAATGGATAGTCGAGCTAGCTCAAAGCAGTTGATACCGATACAGTGCGTATCGAAATGTTTTCGTTTCCAAGTCTATTCTTCCTTGGTTCAACCTTCTTCTTGGCGGGCACTCGAATTGCCCCGAGATCACAGTAAGAACAAAGCACCAACAATAGGGTTTTAAGATATTAAAGTTTTAACGTAACGTTCGTGTCTATGATATCTCGGCCCTCCGCTGGAGATTCACTCGAGAAACGAATCAAATTTTGAGCTACTCCCCAGATCAAAAAAGAGAAAAGAGGAATACATAAACACCGCTTGTGTAGAACTTATCTTTAGGCTCTACGAATCGATACAATAATAACAAAGGAACAAGACCTACTGAGAATCACAAGAAGAGAACTTATACTAATGTAAAAGGCTCGGCTTGGGCCAGTTATAATATAGTTTATAGATAAACCGAAATCTTTATAAATGTTACTAGTGCAAATTTGTAGCGAACAGAGTTTAACAATATTTGTGTGTGTTTTAAATGTTATTGACTTTATGATATGATATATATATATATATATACTTACATATATGTAATCGTAAGCAAAATCGAAAACCAACCAAATTGGACAAAACAAAAAACAAAAGAAAACATATAGACGAAAATTAGTAGTTTGTTGTTGAAATGTTTAAATGTGTTTTTAAGCCAAAGTACCCGAGACACCTTATATCTGTGACTAAAGTCCGAGAGTTGTGCGCATTTGTAGACCCCGTACTCTCTCTCTATATGTCAGTCAGTCAGTGTTAGAGCTGTGTTTGTATATGTCAAATCGAAATTGAAACTGAAACTGAAACCAAAACCGAATCCGAAACTGAAAGTGAAGAAGAAAGTGAAATGGAAAGTGAAATAGAAAGTGAGAGCGAAACCGGAAACGGAAGCGCAGGCGAACGCTTTGGAGCCCACCTACAAACAACTCGTATTCGTAATTAAGAATCACATTAACGAAGTGCTAAACGGAGGAGAGAGATGAGTGTAGAATCATTTTCGAGACAGACTAACTGAATTTACTCGTTTACCTTATAGCAGATGCTTTGTAGCTATGTAACTCCTGTCAGATGGGTGATAACTTAACATTGATTTCGATCACGACACTTTGTATAGACTACCCCTACTTGTAATCGTAAAACTTAACTCGTAACTCGTAACTTGTAACTGTAACTCTAACCTTATATTGTAACTGTAACTAATACCTGTAACTGAATTATGTACTAAAAATTTATGAGAAACCTTTACAAAAGTCACATGGGCAGGTCACGTGCGAAAGTCCCTGAAAAGAGCTCCCTGGGAGATGGAATTGTTAATTGTGAAAAACTGATGAAACATTTTTTATTATGATGATTATCCGCACTAACCGCAGCTCGAGGTTGAGATATATTTATTTGAATCCATACTATATATGTATACATTTACAACTCAACGCTATACGATACTTGAATATATATCTATATACAACCAGTTAATAGTCACTAATGCGTATACCAGCGTACCGAAATGTGCTAGCAACCTAAATTTAACTGAAAAACGGCTAACAAAGAAATGTGAAAATAAAGTCTCTCTATTTAACTGCAAAACAAAACGAACAGCGTGCAAACAATTGCGAATCTCTTGCCTGGACTTGCTTTATATCCTTTCGCAGCAGACCCGCATCTCCGTAACTCCGCATCTCGCAAATCCGCAAATCCGCAATTCCACAGATCCGCTCAGCCATACAGCATCTACCACCATCTAGTATCCACCATCCGCCGATCCACCCAAATCAGCCAAACCCCGAAGCCATCAGTCAAATGGTAAATGAACAAAGCAACTCTATCCCAAGTACCCTGTACATTCAGCATACCCAAAGCCCAATGAATATACGTACCTCAGCCTCGCCTCTGTACAGTTTTAGCACCCAGTATGCCAGTATATCAGTATATCATTATATCCTTAGCGAACAAACAAACTATTATAATAATATAAATAGCCCTGACCAACAAGAAACCAGTGTAACATAGCTAGGTTCTATAAGATACTTTGTAAAGCCCCCTCCCCTCAGCCAATGATATGTATTGTAAAGTGCGCTTTCTCTTGTTTTTATGTAATGCTGCGTTATTTTCGCCTTGGTTCCATTTTATTTATTACGTATACGCCCTGTTTTCTCTCTCCTGGTTTCCTGCTGCCGCCACGCTGTGTCCCCTGTACACAATTTCCACCTCCACCTCTACTTCCACCTCTCTGTCAATTTATGAGCTTTTGTTTGGCTTTCGCTTAGCAAATGTTTACCTTTACTTTCGTCTCGATTCTACCGCTTCGTTTCGTTTGGTTTGGATCTGTCTGTTCAGTTTGGCTTTGCATAATACCCGACCACTCTTTAATTATGCCGCTCTCCCGCAAAATACTATATATATCTGTGAACCATATAGTGCCGTAATTGTTCGTCTTCCGAAGAGAAGCCCTGTACCATAGATATTAATACATTAATACACACACACACTTTCCGTAACGAATCCTTTCAGTTTGCATTTGCTATCCATCGAAACAAAAGCTTATTGTGCGCGCTAATGTACCACCTGATGTTCGTGTTTAGATAGAGACGATCAACCCAGGTTTTTGCTACCAAAAATACCAATGTGTCACCAGGGTCACCAGGATACAGAGAATAGTTAACTGAGACACAACAACATACAAGATTTTCAGTTCGATTCGTTTGGTTTGCCTGATTTGCGATTCCATTTGAGTTGGTTTCCTCCTAGATTCCTTGAGTACATCACTTTGATTTGTTTGCATTTTGCCTAATTTGCATAAACCTACGCCTAAGTTTGACTAGCATTTAGTGGCTCTTGAATCTTAAACTTAAACCGATTAGCATTTCTCCTACAACAACTTCGATTAAACAACTAAAATCACTTACGAATATACTATTTACTATATAGATAACAACATGTGCTGATTGTATACAAACTCAATTTTCATTTCCTGTACAACCAAATGTAACCCCAGCTGGCACGAGTTATGGCTATAAACAAAAGTAAACTACCAATAAAAACAGTAACCAAACAAGAATCAAGACCTCGAAAAGCGAGGCGAACAACAACCAAAAGAAACCGAAACAATCTAAATATATGTACAAAATTAAAACCGAGAGTAATACGACTGTCATTATTCAAATTGATGGCAGATTGATTGACCCTAGAGCTGTGCTGCTTCCACGCGACTGATTGATTGATTGATCTGTTGAATGTAATCAGTTAACCCACAATATGCATACGACTCCTAAAAGTATAATCAATTCGATTTGAATTTAAAGCAATAAAACTTGTCTTTGCTCTCCCCCTGCTCCCCTGTAAATATCCCACCAACGTAGCATATGGCATCTGTAATAAGTGTTTAATTCTTCTGTATATATCTATATGTATGTATATGTATATATGTTTTTTGTGGCGCACCTAGCTGTCAATGTCTATGTGTTTCCATTTACTGGCATGCCTCTGTTTATTATTCATACGCAACTTTTGCCGCAAACTTTTGTGTCACTTTGAGTTATCTTCCAGAGAAAAAAGGGGGAATTGCGGTTGCCAAAAACTTTGCAGCCCACTGAAGTGCCCCCAAAACACCAACGGGCAGGTGTCAAGTGGGCGTGTGGCTTTCCCATTGCGGGGGGAAATCATCTCCCAAGTGACTTTTTGTCTTGGCGGACTTGTCAGCAACAGGTGCCGACGTCCTTTAATTGACAGCTGGGAGGCATGAAATGCTGCGAATGCTGGAAATGTCGAAAATTAGAAAACTTTTAACAACGATTCAGCCCTGGCTTCCCTTTTTTGCGCCCTCGTCATTATTATTATCGACTACGGCGATGGGCCTACAAAGTTTTCAAGTGCTTAGGCTTTTATCGCCGGCGCCTGCCTGATGCCAGATAAACTCCAATAATCCAGCCAGTACATGTGCCTGCTTACCTGTAGATAAAAATAAACATGCCCCCCACTCCCCACCTCCCACTTATAAGTCAGTCGCAACACGAATTCGATTTCCACAGATGAAAAGTGCGCGGCATAATGTAATATTTTTCCTTTTCGCTCGTAAAAAGTTGCCGAGCAACAGTCCGCAGTTTCGAAATACACATACACACATACACAGACACACACACACACATGCGTGTGCTTCTGTGTGGGCTCCATTTCCGGTCGCAACACGTTATTGCAATATGGCGGCTTCCGCTGCAGATCCGCCATGGAGAAAGTCAATTCGGACGTGTGGTTGTTGCTGCTGCGCATGTACACGCCATGAATATGTTATGAAGCCACCAACTTACCAACTACTAGGACACGGCAAAAAATAACAAGACCCAAGGGGAATTTACAGCAGCCTATTGGAATGGCTTAAACTAGCTGCGAACAATGTACACCTCACATACGTAGTAGGCTTAACTTTTGGAAAACATGCCTGCAGTCTCGAGTATCAAGTTCAGTTTTTAACTGACTCTATATCTGTATAACAAACTTACATTTCCAAATTAGGGTGCTAGATTAGTTGGTAAGCTATTGAATCAATGGAATTGAACAGAATGGACGTTTTTCTGGGTGCACACATACCAGTAGCAGCAGTTCGAGCAACAACTGCAGCCTTCATGCGCAACTGCACCGCAATGACTTCCGTTTTGGGGCATAGAAAACGCTAGACAGAAGGCCCCGAGCAGATTGCATTTGCGGTCCGCTTTGTTTATCTGTGCATGGGCATGTGTGTGCTTTGCCTTTTGTAAATAGAGAACACATGCACATCGCTGTGTTCGCTGTGTGCGAACATCATAATTTGCATTATGTTTGCCTTTCAGTTTCGTAGTTCGCATTTCGCATCTCGTATTTGTGTTTGCCCCCAGGGGGATGCGTTGCAATTTAACTGGCATGCTGCACAAACCACCCACCACCCACCACCAGCCACCACCCACCTGCCACCGCCCCTTCGTTCTCACTCGTTTAATTAGTTTTATTTACGTTTTGATTGCTTTAATTTGTTGTTCAGTTATGTACACACACATACACACACACACTCGCATCGAGAATAAAACAAAAATAAAAGCGAAACAAACACGCAAGTTTTCAGAGAACAAGAAAACCAGCCGAACAACTGTAAATAGGCAGACAAACAAAATGCTTTTGTTTAGGCTCTAGGCTAATGAATCTACTAGACTATGCCACATCTCTATATATACACATATATTCCTAGCGATTGTTAAGAGTTGAATAGCGACAGGCATTCGCAGGAGGAGCCTTTGTGAACCTTTGTGAACTAACGAGCTTTTTGGTCGCCACAGGAGCAAATTGCCCGCGAGAAGCTGGTCACCGGAAGGGTCCAGATCCAGGTTTGGTACCATGCCGAGCGCAGCGAGTTGGTCGTCTCCCTGATGGCCGGCGATGACCTGGCACTGCGGGATGAGGCCTACGGACACGGCAATCTGCCCGAGGCGTACGCCAAGGTCCGCATTCTGCCCAAATGGT
Source organism: Drosophila teissieri (assembly GCF_016746235.2). Lineage (NCBI taxonomy): Eukaryota > Metazoa > Arthropoda > Insecta > Diptera > Drosophilidae > Drosophila > Drosophila teissieri. Next base: position 2,673,043 of record NC_053031.1, on the reverse strand, counting down.
GAGTGAAGGCGTAATGGTCCCTGCTCGGGCGCCATTGTTGCCATTGAGAACAACTTAATAGCTCTTGGAATAAGTAAAGCATACAGAAATCACTAGGGTTTCAAACTCATTAAAAAAACTCTTTAAAAGTATGCAGCCCTGGAGATTTCTCTGACAGCCTCTCAAACTTCTATTAACAGTCTCCCACATTTTATTCCCACCTTCAGCGGCGATGGCTGCGTGCAACAAACGGAGGTCAGCCGACCCACCCAGAACCCGATTTGGAATGCTACACTGACCTTCGGTCATGTGAAGGCCGACACCTTGATGGATCGCTACATAGACATCCAGCTGTGGGACCTGGTGCCCCACACCGAGTCCATTTTCCTGGGCGAGTGCAGCATCGAGCTGCAGCAGGCCTTCCTCGACGACCAGGCCATCTGGTGCCGCTTGGAGGACACCAAAGGGCTGCGTGGCATCAGCATCAGCAAGTCGCCGAGTGTCTCGCCACGTGGCTCCATTGCAGCCGGAGCAGGTGCACCCAGTGGCGATGTGACGCGGTTGCTGCGTCGCGACTACAATATGCAGCGGTCCAACTCCGATGACGTAGACTCCATCGGAGATGGAACTTCACTGCTGCATCCGGATCACGCGTGGATAGCTGGCTCGCGACGCGGTTCATCCCAGTCGGAAACCATGGAGGTGGAGGTCTACCAGCTGGGCAAGGACTTCTCGCGCTCATTGCCGGGTTCGCGTCGATCGAGCTTCCAGGATGCCGAAAAGAATCGGCTGGAGGAGGACGCCATGGCCACGCCGCCCACCTCATATCTGGTGGGCCGGCGCCGTTCGTCCGTGGCTCGGCGCGATCCGGATGAGATCTTGAAATCCTTGAAGGCTGTCCGCGGTGAGCTGGGGCGCACCATGAGTCTGGGCACCGAGCAGCACAAGCGCATGGGATCGAGACGTGAGTAGGGGGAACCACACTCAAAACAATTGGGTTGACATACGTTTAAGCCCAAGAGCGCCAAGCGAATAGCACAATTAAGCGAATGATTCAAGTCTTCTTTTATAGAAACTCATTTTGTTGAACAAAATCCCCACAGTTGCTCAAAAGAGGTCCCTGCTCGGTTGCCATCTTGAAATAAAACTTGTAATCACAATCAATTAGTTATGCTATGAGTTAAAAGCTCTTGAGAAATGTCGTGTGTCACCGAAAATGGGGAGGGTTCTGAATTGCCAAAGGAAATCTTTACAATTAGTATGATTTTCCCTACCACAAAACCGAGATCTGAGCCACTGAGCAAGAAAACTCTTGCTACCTTTCACCACTTCTATCTGCTATATTCCTGTGTCTCTTTGCATTTCCTTTAATACCCACTAAACCTCAACTGTGCCTTGCTGCTACATGCTATGTGGACACCCACTATACCTCACATTGCATCTAACACGAATAAATCTGCCACTGTCTATCTATCTAATAACTTCTTCCATGTCTTTCCCCATATTAGCCACAATATCGGTGTCGCATTATCAAAGCTTTGACACACCCTACACAAACTGGACAAAACACTAAACGAAACGAAAGCCCAGCAAAGCCACACAAAACTTAATTAAATCCAATCCAATGCAAAATCAAATAAACTATGCATAAAGCACTAACTAAAGCCACTTATTTAAAGCCCTCAGCACCTGTCAGTTACTCGTAATTCTTTTGCTTAATCTAATCTAATGAAAAGGGCTCACTCTCGAGTGACCCAACAACCACCACCACCACACTGCACCACCAGAGCAACCACAAATGGTAGAAAACAGAATACCAACAAATTTGAAAAACCAAAAAAACAAAAATAAAAAACCTTAAACCCTTTTGTAAACTATACAAGAAACTAGAAATAACTGCAAATTGAGCTTAGCAGCAAGTATTTAACAGACATAAAATGCATAGAAAGCAAGAACTACAGTATGTACCACACTAGAAACACCACCAAAAACATCACTCACCACCACCGGTAAGAATGCAAAATGAACTTGAGTTGAGATTGAGTTGCGTTTGGCATTTTGGTTTCTTCTCTTTTCAACCTTAATTAGCGCCGTAAACCTGGAGTTCTCGATTCCAGCTAGCTGCATGCAAGCCACCTAATTAACGCCCACTTTCACACACAATTACTTAGTCTACTATATGTATACATACGTACTATATGTGCTCGCATGCATGTTTTCCGAGCGGCGAAAAGCCGAAATCTCATTACACACTCATCCAGGCTCACGTACTGCTTGATAATCCACTGGAGGACTGGAGGACTGGAGGACACGCGGGTCACATGCAAACTTCTCGTCTGCGGCTGTGGCTTATTTAAGCTTATTGATGCTATTTTCGCAGCCCCCAAAAAGAAAGTTGCGCAAAAAACACAGGACAAAAGCCAGTAACTCGCAGTAAATTCGTGTTTAAAATGCAAAGCTCGGAGGCGGGAAACCCCCCTTATTACCTGTTGGCTTCGCAACAGTTCGCCGCACTCGTAAACCCTTCAACGCCCCAGCGAAATAGCTGAGCCTTGAAATTAACTTTTCAAAAGCAAATGCGAAATATGAAAACTCACAGCGACAGAACGCAGACAACTGAACTTGGCCGAAACTCGCATTTCCCAGAGCCACAAACAAGCCGTTAAATATGAAAATAAGCAGCGTCGCTGTCTGGGAAAAGTCCTCTATATACACACACACGCATATTTATATATATGTATATTACATATGTGCCATATAATACAAGCCGTATTCCAAATTGACGGCTCCATTCTCGCTGGGGATCCTTGCTGCCAAGATGTCCCCATTGTAGTGCCAGTTCAACAAAAAGCTGCCCGTCTTTGCCAATATGTTTTTTTGCCTTTCGCTTCCCGTTTTCCTTTCCATTCCTTTCGATTCCTTTCGATTCCTTTCGACTCGATTCGATTTTCTTGCTCGACAGCTATTATTAAGCCGCTTAGCGATTGCCTCGTCTTCCGTTTCCGCTTTGCCTTTTACGCACACACTCATATCCGCTGGGCTCCGACACACCAACAGGGAAAAATCCACTCAAGACCATAGTAGAAACGCAGCTGTCGCCAAGTTTATTTGACGTTTATTTCATTTTCGGCTGGTGTACAAAAATATTTGAACTTTCGCCATAATCCTTTTTCCGTTCACATCAAATTTGTACTGCGTGCTGTGCGCCCAATTGATTGAATGATTGATTGCCCGATTGACAGGATCGATAGGGAAGAACCCACTGGTGAAAATCCACATCATATAGCAAAACGTACGAATTCTGACTTTGAAAAAGAAGCTCGTGTATAAATTTATTTACCAATATACTAATTTGAAAAGCTCGAGTGTTGAAAGTTGGTTGGTAGCCAGTATACAAGCATGCCACAGACTAGTGAAATAAAATTATTAATCATATCAATATGGATATGGGTAAAGTTATAGCTTACCTATGAGCACTACAATAAAGGTATTGAAGGTTACGTAGCAGCTGTGCGACAAGGTGTATCCCACATACACACTGGCTATCAAAACCCCGGACCGACCTACCATAGTGATTAGGGCAAAGGCCTTGCCCCTGGAAATCAACATAGAAACTTTTATCGGAATATTCGTTGGAATAGATGGACTCTTACCTTAGATGAGTGGGTATAAAATCAATGAGCAAGGATCCGGCCAACCTCACGCTGCAAATGAGCGGATCGATTATGGCAAAGAAACTGATCAGTATCAGGGTGGGATGCTCCATGAAGTTGAGGGCCACGCATCCGAGAATGGAAACGCAAACAAAGGCTATGATTACCGCCCGACGACTCAGCCAAATCAAGAACACACTGGTGACAATGAAGAGGCAGAGCACAACGCATCCGTGAATCAAGGGATCCTTCATTTGCGCATAGGTCAGGTGGCACTGCGAGAAAAAGGGGAGTAGAAAGTTTTCGGACTGCAATGGAATAGCCAATCGTACGTTTTTATCGCCACTCGGATGTGCACTAATTCCGTCCATGTGCTCACATATTGGATTCCTGTCACCAAACGTAGCCGTAAGAACCCTGATGCGCATCATCCAGATGGGCAGAGCAAAACCTCTTCAAAGCGAAAAGGAACAGTTAAAAAAAGGATAACAAATTCAAGTTTGGACTTACAGGCCCGTAAGGGTAAAAAATATGAAGAAGAAAAACCACATGACCTTGCCATATTTTACCAAGAGCACTTTGGTGTCGTGACACAGTTCGCGCCCCTCGTTTCTGGCAACAAGGATTAGAAATGAGTTAGGACCCCAAACTATGACAGCACTGCATCCTTACGGTGGACGCAGGCGCGCCTGGGTGAGCGACTCCACTCCCAGACTCTTCAGGGTAACATCCTTGCCCTTGTTCATGCGGCAGACCCGTTCCATGACTTTCATGGCCTTCTCCTGGTTGTCCATCGACAGATAGTACTTGGGACTCTCGGGCAGGAATGTGAGAAGGACTATTCCGATGATTCCGGGCAGCTGGTTGCACAGCAGCAGGATGCGCCAGCCACTGGGCTTCATTTCCAGCGACAGCAGAGCACCGGCCAGAGCTGGAGGAAGGGGAAATCTGCTCATCTGATTCTGATAGCGAATTGATTCTTACACGGCACGTAGATCATGCTTATTCCGAGGGCATAGCCCATGATGGTCAGCACCCTGGGTCGCAAGGAGACCTTTGTGAATTCACTCAAGTAGGTCGACAGGCTGACGACAGACGCCACAATACTAAGGATGAAGATCAAGCGATGTAGGATGGGAGCACTTGGCTATACTCACAAGAAGCCACAGACTGTGCGCACGGCCAGGAAGCTCCAAAACTCCGGCATGCTAGCCGAGATCAGGGAAAACATAATCGACACGATTGACGCCATCCAGATGACCCTGCGTCTGCCGTACAGATCCGCCAGCTCGCCCCATATAAAACAAGATATCATCTGGGCCGCGAAATTGGCAGCCAATATCCAGGCCAACCGCCTGTCGTGTATATCCATTTCACAACTCGCCCCTGCTATCACCACTCCAAATCCCAGCTGCTCGTTGGTCAGCCAAATCTGCATCATAAAGCAGCAGCATAAAATTATGAACTGCATCTTGCCGAACCCTATCAGAACAAAATGATCAGCTCACAGGCTCATCACACGGAGCACGGCACTTACCCAGCTTGGTAAAGACCTCATCTATGTCACTCATCTTTGCACTGGCTATTGGTATTTCATTTCGTACAAAAGGCTTACAACCGGGTAATTTGTAATGTATATATAACGATTTGCAACGAATGAAACATAAATACAGATTGCTAGACTATGTGGCTTATGGTAAAATCTTTATTTAAAAACATTTCCTTAGTGCAACACGTAAAAATTTAGACAAGCATACCACATTAAACCACGTCCTTGGGTTGAAAGACTGCCAGAACGACACAAACTGCGGAAAGTGAAGGTCTTAGGAAATGGAATATTCGGCTCGGAGGACCAAAGCGTCACTTACTTGCCAGACAGATATTGAAAATGTTGAAGGTTACATCGCAAGTGATCCTAATGAAGAGCCCAATCATGGTGCTGCCCAGCACGCCACCAAATCGCGCCAGGGATCGGACCATACACAGTGCCTTGCCGCGCAAATTGACGGGCAGACAGTCGACCAGCACCGAGGTGGCCAGCGGGATCAGGACGCCGGGCAAGACCATCATGAGCACGAAGAAGATTAGCACCATGGTCGGCTGCTTCAGGATGTTTAGCGACAGGCCCATAATAAAGGCAATCAGGATGTGCAGAGCAATCACATACTTCCGGGGCATGCACTGCACCAGCAGCGAGGCCAGTATGAAACAACCAATGTAGGTTAGGCCGTAGTAGACGGGATCGATCAGGTTGGTCATCTCGTCGTTGCACTGCGATGCCTCCGTACCCGTGCCGTTGATCACCTCGTCTTCACGATGCATCAATGTTGGGTTATTATTGACGAGGTCGCATAGTCGGTTCGAGCCTGAGTTGTCCATGTTGCGGATGACCGGAAACCAGATGCCCAATCCAATGGAACTGCGAATTCGTTAATAATTCCCCTTAAATCGTTAAGGTAAAGTGGATTTCACTTACGTGAAGAATATCCCAAAAATAAGCATGAGACAGATGAAAAACTTGAAGACTTCGGGTTTGGTAAAGAGCAGTTTATACTCGTACCCCACATTCTTCCAGAAGCTTCCCTGATCGACCGCACCCGAGTTATCCACACTCAAAGTTATGTCAATGTCCTCCCACTTCTTTCTGTTCATCCGGCATATCCACTGCAGGGCCTGGAGCGCCTTGTCCGGCCGATTCACGGACATGAGAAAGTGCGGAGTCTCCGGCACCAGACAGATGCCGACCAGGGCCAACCAGCCGGGAATCATGAAGAACATCATCAGGAATCGCCAGGCCCGTATGTCGAAGCTACTGCTGAGATCCACATGAAAGTTGTAGGGCAGTATAGCCATGGCCACCAGTGGACAGTAGATCAGAGCTAATCCTTGCGATTGGCTGCAAATGGCCACAGTTATGGGTCGCCACTTGACCGCGTGGAACTCCGCCAGGAATCCCACCTGCAAGGATGCCACCGCCGAGAGGCTGTAGAAGTCATTGGGAGATGCTTAGACTTTTTACTCCATTTCGATGCCCGTGTCACATACAAGGTTCCCACTATTACCCGTGCCACAGCCAGCGAATAGAGCTCCGGCATGAAAGCGGAGAGCATCGAGCAGCACAGGGCTCCTACGAGTGCCAACCGGATAACGAACTTGCGGCCGTACCGGTCCGCCAGGAAGCCAATGAACAATCCGGAGGCCACCATCCCGCCCAGCAGGGAGTTGGCCAACAGGGTCTTCTCGTTGGGCGAGGTATCGAACTCGCAGGAGGTCAGCACCACGAGATAGCCAGCACTCATGGACTCCGTTACGGAGTACATGTACACGAAGAAGCTCACCACGAAAATGATCACCTGACCACCCCCATAACCTGGTGAAGACCAATGGTTGTCCATTTCAATATATATATATTTTTTTTTAAATATTGTATTACCCATGGTTAACAGGGCAGTGTCCACATCCACGGCCGGCATCTTTAAAATGCAGTAAACTATCTCTGCGAATAAAACGAGAAATTTCTAAAATATGCAATTAAAAACGACAAAATTTTCAAATCGTAAATGATTTAGATGTTGTTTAGCTGCATGCTTTGTTCAGTGTAGCATTTCCTTTTTCTTAACTTAGTCCTAGTCCTGCAATACCTTCCATTCCAATCTGCCAACAGCCAGTGATGGGAAACTCTGATTGGAAATCGAAATGCTCAACGAGATCCTAACTAAATTTATATTTTAGAGGAAATTCCATTATATGTAGCATCTATTAAATTAAATTCGGTTTTTTAAATCATACATTGCCGGTGTTCTTTGCTGACTAAAATAAGCGTTTTAAAATTTTATAATATAATATATTAGACAGATTACTTTTAGCTGCATGAGGCCCTTTATCAGGTCTTGAGTAACATGTGTTCGTGATCTTAGCTGGTAGTTTGCCTTAGCCTCTTAGTAGATAGTCGTTTTCCCATCACTGTCGGTATTACTTGATACATTGAGTTGAGTTGAAAAACAGATGCAAGATTACGTAGGGGAATAATCTAACTTGAGATTTCCACCGGAACAGGTGCCAGTCGCGTTGGATTGCCGAGCGGACCGAGTAGCCGCAAGAGTTCCGTCTTGGACTTGTCGCAGCAGCATCAGCAGCAGTTGCAGCAGCTGCAGCAGTTGCAGTTGCAGCAGCAGCAATACCTGCAGCAGCAGCTGCCCATGGGAGTGGGCAATGCCGACACCAGTCCGCCGTCCGAGGACGAGGATAAGCGGTACAGGCCGCGCTGGAAGGGATCGGGCAGCCAGTTGCCGCCGCAGAGTCCCAAGCAGGTGCTCTCCCGGCTCAAGCAGGCCGCATCCGCGTCGAATGTGGCCCAGGACACGCAGCGACAGGGCCAACTGCTGGCCACCAATCCGCTGCAGCAGCGCAAGAGCAGCGTGTTCCAGCTGGACGAGTCGCAGGCGTCGCCTCCACCGACCACCACCACCCACTTGCAGCGAAAGGGCAGCGTGTACGTGGCCAAGGTCACCGAGACGCCGCCCCTCGGCACGCCTACCCGCAAGGGCAGCGTCTATCAGAGGAGCGGCGTGGGCTTGGGAGTGCATAGCCCCGGAGCAGATAGTCCGCAGCGGAAGCAGTCCGTGTGCAAGACCCTCAGCGGCAGCTATGTCAACATATGCCCCCTCACGGGTGGCGAGTCCAGCTATGGCCTGAAGCTCGGCCCCTCGCAGATCCATCCCAAGGGTTACCGCCTGACCACCGCGAGGTACGGCGAGCTCAAGATGGGATTCCTGAAGATCAAGGGCAACGTGGAAGTGGAGGTAGTTACAGACCTAAGAGTTAGAAAATAAAATGAAAGATACCTGGTTTTATCTCCTCGTTTTCAGCTTATCTGCGCCCGTAACATTGTCAACGAGGACTGCGAGACTCCGCCGGATACGTACGTGAAGTGCTACATCAAGGACGGGGACCGCCTGCGCCACAAGAAGAAGACGCGCGTGGTGCGCCACGCGGCGGAGCCCCTCTACCGCCAGACCATTAAGTACCAGGTGAGCAAATGGCCCATTGTTGTAATGCACCTGCCAGTTGCCAGCTGCCAGGTGACGATGATGATGCTGACGAGCAGCCAGCCACTCCGCCATCCTGATACTGACCACGGCCACGGCCACGTCCGGATGTTATTACCTGCCGCCTGCATTGTAATGCGATTAATGGCCACTGGCCGCGCGGCATCGACGAGCCCAATTTCCGCGCCCAGCAGATGGCCGACAGGTGGCCCAGCCTTAACCCTCTGCAAGCCCACGTCCGCGTTTTGCTATAAACACCTGTTAAGAGGAATGAGAGCCCTTCATGGGGTGTCATGAAAAGCTTTTAATAAAAATAAATAGCATTTTATATCCGTTAGAACAAATGGAGAAGGAGCGTTTCTGATCCTATGTATATATATATATAATCTTGACCAGGATCACTAGCCGAGTCAATTTGGCCACGTTCGTCTGTCCGTTAGTCCCAATTTCTATCGATTTGACAGAAAAATGTTGGCATTTTCACCAGCTGAGTAAAAAGTATCTGATAGTCTCTTGTTTAAGAGTTAAAATGTATTTTATCCAACAACATAACTGGAGTTCAGTGGGCAAGCAGAGGGTTAAGGCACTGCGGGTGGGCCATATTTTTATTGGAAGCCATGTAATTAGCCAAACGTGTAACCCGTAACGATAACGAATCTCCCTGCAACCGCAGAGCTCGGACGTCTTTGGCCGCAACATCGTCATCATGGTGTGGCAGCGGTGCGTGGGCTTCGAGCACAACCAGGGACTGGGCGGCACGGAGGTGAACCTGGACAAGCTGAGCATCGGCCAGCCGATCAACGGATGGTACCCGCTGTTCCCGATGCACAGCTACGGAGGCTCCGACTCGGACAACTCTCCCTGACCGAACAACCCGGTTGTCGCAGTCCACATGCAGTGCCGGAATCGACTGGAGTCGGACGTAATCGGAGTGCCACTGCAAGCTCAATTTGTTAGCGCCTAAGTTATGGACACCATATACGCATAGAATGTTACCCAAGATATCCCTATCCCCTAATCCCCTGTATGTATTAGTCATAGTTAAATGAGCTTAGCATTTTAGGCTGGCAGGTGCAATCGGGTCGGGTTATGTTACACTAAATACTTTATTCGTGGTGAGAGAGCTTTGTAAGTAAGGGTACACAGATAGGATGCACCAGGATGCACTGCACCAGGATGGGGAATACGAGTACCCACGTCAGACAGCACAATAATTGAGGAATCGCAGTACCAGAGGCATATTTACTCGCGTTTATATATTTTTATACCCGTTACTCGTAGAGTAAAAGGGTATACTAGATTCGTTGAAAAGTATGTAACAGGCAGAAGGAAGCGTTTCCGACCATATAAAGTATATATATTCTTGATCAGGATCAATAGACGAGTCGATCTGGCCATGTCCGTCTGTCCGTCCGTCTGTCCGTCCGTCTGTCCGTCTGTCCGTCTGTCCGTCTGTCCGTCTGTCCGTCCGTATGAACGTCGAGATCTCAGGAACTACAAAAGCTACAAAGTTGAGATTCAGCATGCAGACTCCAGAGACATAGAAGCAGCGCAAGTTTGTCGATTCATGTTGCCACGCCCACTCTAACGCCCACAAACCGCCCAAAACTGCCACGCCCACACTTTTGAAAAATGTTTCGATATTTTTTCATTTTTGTGTTAATCTCCCTAATTTCTATCGGTTTGCCAAAAAAATATTTGCCACGCCCACCCTAACGCCCACAAAACGCCAAAAGCTGCCACGCCCACACTTTTCAAAAATGTTTTAATATTTTTTCATTTTTGTATTAGTCTTGTAAAATTCTATCGATTTGCCAAAAAACTTTTTGCCACGCCCACTTTAACGCCCACAAACCGCAAAAACTGTGAGTGTTGTGTGTCCTGCACACTTTCACCATCTGAGTAACGGGTATCAGATAGTCGGGGAACTCGACTATAGCGTTCTCTCTTGTTGCTTGTTGTGTTTGCGAAAGTTTAATGTTGTTCGCATTTGTATGGAAGTGGATATGTGGATATGATGATATGTGGGTATGAAAAATGGAAACGAAACGGGCACCAAAACAATAATGTCGAAACTTTGAGGCAACGAACTGGGTGGATCATCCGCCCACAGAGAGGGATTTAAAGCTTGGTAGCTGACAAATGCATATTTATCCGACTAAGTGTTAATTAAGTGTTTCGCAGAACAAAACCCAAATGAATGTAGGCTAGCCCCAACTATCTGTACAGCTGATGACCCCGCCAAGGTTTCAACTGCTCCGCGAACTGGAGGTCCGAAAATCTGGACAACTGAGGATCTCTAGCTATGCATATCTGTGAATCTGAATCTCTGCACATCTGAATGTCTAGTAATATCGCAAAATGGTGAGAGAAGCCAACGGAATCTAGTTTAAATCGACAATCTTTATGGGTGTGTGCTTGTGTGGGTGCGAGAGAATTGAGTGCGATTAAAGCGTGATTAAGACGAATTTACTGTAGTCATTTTATGGTAGGTGGCATTGGTGGCAACACAACACAGCATGGTTGAAGATTAAAGACATACCCTTCTCCTGTTCTTCAAACTCCCGACTCTCCCGACGCTTCAGTCACTCAAACAGGACAATCTCGTGTAGTGAAAAGTGAAAAATTTACATTTTCGGAACTTGTGTATAAATCTAATATCTAATCAGCGTTCAGCCTAGCGACTTGGAGTTTCAAACTAAGGTTACAAAAACACACTAGATTTATTTATACAACGCCTACACTTCAGTCTTACTACCTAGAGTACTTTAACTGCAAACAATTTGGGGAACTTTTACGGTCCGAACACTTTTACCGTCAGTTGTTACGGTGGCTCAAATGTCCTTAAGCTCTCTTTAACCGTATAGTACGTGTATCTGTATCTGTTCAAGGGCAGCCGCGGGCCTTCCTAATTGTTAGATGTTGCTTTAAAGACCCAAAAGAGGTATACTTAGTACCAGATAATCCATTGTTGTATCTTGTAAGTACTTGGCAGCTGTCAAGGTAGTCAGGGTAAAATATATATACTCGTATATATTCCTGTGTTTCTTCGGTTGGCTAATTACTATTCACAATCTGGCTGTTGTTTGATATACCTAGTTGGGTAACGAAAACTAAAATGGTTGTGCTATCTCAAAATTAAAACTACTTATTAATGTTCTGAATTCGGCACAGTGCGCTGTTTCAACTACTCTTAGGTATTTTTCGTCTTTTCTACTTACTCTAATCTACGACTACTATTACTACTTATCGTACTTAACCGGATGTGGGTATCGAGTACTTTGAAATCTGTAAAAATAACACCATATCAGCGTGTAGCGTTGGGCTGGAATCTGGGGAGGATTGCGCTTCAAAAGTGCCGAGAGGGCTGTAGCAAGGCTTATAAGAATACAAATCCACTACTTGTTAATGAATAACTTAGCCATTACCTGCGTACACTATGTAAAACAATATACAAAAATGTGAACTATATGAATATGAACGTGCATATTATATATATACTATTATGTTTAACAAAACTGTAGAAAAACCAAAAGAGACCCACACTATATGTATATCAAATTGAGTTTCAATAAACATTAAATATTTATTTGAAGTTGTCTATTACTCTGGATGTTTCTTTTATTACAATTCTAGGTTGGATACGACTAAATATTAGACAGCAAGATTATGGTCCGCCTTTCGCAGTTGAAAGCAAATAACTTAGCACTACAGAATTGCTGCTGTTTTCAAACTCATTTACACAGAACGAAAACAGTGAATTGCATTTAATCAGCTACCTAAAATCCGTCGATTGTAATTGGTAACAAACAAGCAAAGGAATTATGCGCATCTATATTAATTAATTAATTTCTAAATTTGGCGATGGTGGAGGTGGAAGTGGAGTTCCCTGGAGGAGTGGCTCCTACAACAGCTCCCCCGTTGTTCAGCAAAGCCGTAAGTGTGGCATGCGAGGAGCTGAGCGTGGAACTGGCAGCCAGCTTGGACTTCAACGGCGTTGTTGTGCTGCCTACCACCTGACCTTGCAAGCAAGGAGTGGGTGATGCAGCCGGGAGCTCCTTCAGCGCAGTTTCATCAGACGGTGGTGTGGTTATCTGTTGTTGCTGAGCTGACACGCCTTGGAGCAGAGCATTTCTTAAATGACTGTTGTTGGTATTCCCCGACTGCTGCTGGCTGGGCAAAATATACGAGTTTGTTATAAGTCCGCGGCTCTTGATGTTCAGGTCCACGAAGAACAGCCGCATCTTGTGTATCATGGCATCGGTGACGCTGAAGGTGAGCATCATGCTAAGATCTATGTTGGTTTTGTGCCGATACAGCTCGTGTGTTTGCTGCAGCCGGCACACTTCATCGTAGATGAGAAACAAGAACCGTGAGCTGCGATTTTCGGCGGGAATAATCCCACGGGTGGCCAGCCACTCCCTGTCCTCACCATCCGGAAGGTAGCGTATTAATTCTGGATGCTTGCTGGCCAATCGTTCCTTACCGTCGGTGCCAAAACCAAACGCTAGGTTGGCCTGCACATCCAACACGAACTTGGTGGTAGTCGAGATCTGGGCGGTGTTCCAGAATATCTGCCGGCGCACAGGAGTGGGCAGAGTGCCACCCACCAATGGAGTAACCGAGGAGCGATGCTGCGGTTGCTGTTGGTTTTGCGTTGGTTCCTGTTGCTGCTGCAGAGGCTGCACTGTTTGCAACTCTGGTTGAGGAAGCAACAGAGGCTGAACCGCAGGATTTTGGGTCTGGGTTGGCAACTGGTTGGACGTAGTCGCTGTGCAGGGCATGGGTTTGTTTGGCACAAAACCCGCGGTTCCAGCAAACACTTTACTAATTGGATTGAGATCCTGTTTAGCTGAGCGTTTGAGAGCCAAGCGCTGCTGATCCGTAGCGTTAGCCACCAAACGATGCTGGCGCACAAAGTTCGTGTACTGAGCCTTGGCATTCTCCAACAAAGCGCACGAGGACATCTTCTGAAGCGTTTCCTCATTAACAGAATGCTGGCCTAGATTCTCCTTGATGTTGCCAAAAGCGGGCTTAAAGTAGTTCTGGATAAAGTGAAGAAAGCCGGATCAGAAATGGGCTGCATTACCAAAAAGGTTATTGCACCTACTTGCATATATTTTTTAATAAGCTCGTTGACCTCCGCATCAAAAGCTTGTTGTACACTGATCCTCAAGAGTTCTAGGGCTCTCATGGCGGACTCTGCACTGCCGCCACTTTCCATATTGTGGGAGCCACCGAGTCGTTGCCGAATGCGTTGTAGCATGTTCTCGGCCATATCTGGTGTGGTTACATATTTCTGTGGGTAACATAAACATTAGCTACTTGCTTGCACAGATAAATAGGCTTGTTTCTTCACCTGCGAGGACTCTGCATCGGAGGAGGTGGACTCGCCAAGCAGCGACAAGGTGATTGTGTTGCTTTCAGGTGCCACATCCTTCTCCGTCTGCTTTCTGCCACCCTCAACCGGACTGGCCACCCGTGTGTCCATCGAATGTGTGGTTTGATTGGAGCAGTCGGAGTCATCTGAGGAGGAGTTGGCCGCCTGCAGCTGCATGCCCGGGGACGAACGCTGCTGCACCTCGTTCGCTGATGTGGTGCTGCTGTTTAAGGAACCCCCCACGTCAGTGGGTATTTTCCAACTTCGCTGAATGACCATGTTTGGTTAGATATTTTTTAACAATTTTAATAAGGTCTGTTGCTGGTGGGCTGGCCGCAATCTGGGTTTTCTGATTTTCCTGGGCGCGAGCTGAGGCTATTTGTCCAGGGCCGCGTTTTCAAAACGCCTGCGCAGAAAAGCCACCCCCACACCGCTGCCCATTTGGCCTAGCAGCCATCAGCTGATGGCGGCTCCGCACAGTCCATGTCGAATTCACCCATCTCCAGACGGCGCTGTTGATCCAGTACTCGCTTTAGGCTATCGTACTCATCGCTCTCGACGTCCTCATCCGCCTCCATGGTTTGTGGAGCTTGCTCCTGTTCGTTGACTTTCTTTTTCTGCTCCTTGAGATTCTTTCTGTGCTCTGCCAGCTTTCGGTCAAACGAATCCATGTATTGCAAAACATGGCTGGGTTGGTAGTCTTCGGGGGCCTCATAGCTCTTGCTGACGGGCAATCCCAGAACATCCTGCATCATAAACGGAAACAGCCAGCATACTAAGGGAGTTTCTCGGCACACATAGCTAGCCTCTTTATGGTAAAATAGGAAGCCATCTAGCAGTGGCTTGTTCTCCGGGAAAATAGGATACTTATGCAGAGCCTGCTCCACAGCAGAGGTGTCCTCAAAGTCGAAGTGATCCAGGAGCTTAAATTTCTTTTCGTTGTGCTCGCTCATCTTGGCATAATCATTCTCCTCGAATCGGGCGCGCAGCCAGTAGAAGCGAAAGGATGCCTCGCACTCCTGCAAGTCCTGTTGGCCAAATGCTATGGCATCCAGCACATAGAAGGTGTCCGCATCCTCAACGTACACGCAATCTAGTATTGTTTGGCCCTTTTGCAGCTGCCAGTCGCCGGGCAGCGAAGATCGCCAATCCATGAACATCCAGCCGCCTTTGGAGTACGCCTTGGTGATTCCCTTGCTTGCCACCACCAGGCACCTTTTGCCGACAGGACAAGGAACCAGTAGCCACTCATTGAGATCCTCGGGCTTGTGTCGCAGCCACTCCGAAAGCTGTGGTCTGTACGGGATGCCCTTTTGGTGACCAGAACGTCTTCCGTTTTTCTTCTTTGGCGCCGTTTTCCCGGGCTTTTGCAGCGGACGTGAGTCATCCTGTTCCTGCTGCCGGCGCAGTTTCTGCTGCCTTAGAAGCTCCTTTTGCCGCAGCTTCTGCTGCTCACCCATATCCAAACCCTTCTTGTACAGCTCCTGGAAACTCGAGTCCATATTGAAGGAAGTTAAACAAAACAATGTGCCGGCTAGAATGCAGTGTGAACGTATCAAAACCGAAAAAGTATGCCGTACAGTTAAGAAAAAAACGACCAAACTCAATTGCAGCTTAAGAAAAATATGCATTTATTTAAATTCTGTTATTGCACTTTTCGCTATTTAAGACATTTGTTTTAGCTTGATAATGAAAACAACGCGGCTGCCAGAAACTGTAAAATAATAAAACAAAAGGGACAAAATCAAGTACAACGGGTGTGCACTGTATGTAGTTTCCCAGTATAATCTGTGCAATATTTTGATTACCCATTGCTGGTCACACTGGCAATTCGCATTGTTGTTTTGCACTTACTTTACCGGCCTTTTTATGGAAAAACAGCATTAAAACTCTTTAAATTAGGTACAAAACATGAATAAGGCATCCCGAATTTTCTGCCCAGCCCTGATCACACCCAAAAATGCGGTGGTTAGGCAAACGGAGCAACTGTCACGCAGTCAAAAGGTAGAATTCCACTTCCATGGTGTTACGAAAGAAGTAGTTATTAAAATTATGCTAACATTCCAGCTGCTCACAGAACTAGGATTGGTGAAATCGGGAAGCAATGGCACCTACCAGATAATGCCCATGGCGCAGCGATCGGTGGACAAGTTCATTGACCTGGTGCAGAGCAACATGCTACTTGCTGGTGGGCAGAAGATCACCCTGCCCATCCTGACGCCCACGGCACTTTGGAAGAAGACGGGGCGACTGGAAGGCGACATCTCCGAGTTCTACATGGTGCGGGATCGCAGCGGCAAGCAGTTCCTCATGAGTCCAGTGAGAGAGTGAGCAGATTTCTTCATTTCCCATTCAAATAAACACTTATTTCATTCGTTAGACCCACGAGGAGGCAGTCACTGCCATGCTGGCCACCACCTCACCTATTTCCTATCGCCAATTGCCCCTGAGGCTCTTCCAAATCGGTCCCAAGTTCAGGGATGAGCTGAAGACTCGATTTGGCTTGATGCGAGCCAAGGAATTCCTGATGAAGGACATGTACTCCTTTGATGTCTGCGAGGAAACAGCCAGGGAAACGTACTCAGTAGTTAATGCTGCCTACGATAGGTTGTTCAAGCAGTTGGAGGTTCCTTTTGTTAAAGGTACGTATACTTTCCGTTCTGAAAACAAAGCACAATGCTAATGTAAAATTCTTTACCAGTTAATGCTGATACAGGCATGATGGGTGGCAGTGTATCACATGAGTACCATTACGTATCGCCCGTGGGCGAGGACAACCTGCTGCAATGCAGCTCCTGCGGCTTTGCTGGCAACTCCGAAGTTGTAAAGGCCCCAGCTAGCTGCCCGAGTTGTAACAGCACGGATTTGAAGGAAGTACGAGGAGTGGAGGTGGCTCACACCTTTCTGTTGGGTGACAAATACTCCAAACCCTTGGGCGCCACCTTTCTCAACACCAAAGGCAAGCCGCAATCACTGGTCATGGGCTGCTATGGCATTGGCATCACTAGGGTTATTGCTGCCGCTCTGGAAGTGCTCTCCTCCGACCACGAACTCCATTGGCCGAAGCTCCTAGCGCCTTACGATGTGTGTTTAATAGGACCCAAGCAAGGCAGTAAGGAGCAGTCGGAGGCGGAGGTGATAGAGAATGAACTTGTTCTGAATGTAGGCGAGATTTGCGGACACCAGGAGTTGCTGCATGATGATCGCAAGGAGCTAACAATCGGCAAACGTTTGCTGGAAGCCAAGCGTCTCGGTCATCCGCTAACCATTGTGGTGGGAGCAAAGGCAATCCGTCAGGACTCCCCCAAGCTAGAAGTGCACACCAGCAAAGGGGAAACCCTTGAGCTCGATTTAAGTGAAACTTTAAAACTGGTGGCAGAACATAGCCAGTATAAGAAGAGTCTAATACTGGGTTGCTTTCAGCCGGACAATGAAGAAAGTAAAAGACGATCAGTTGGCCATCAGCTTTAGCTTTATGCAATAAAGGTAACAATAACACACAACTTTTTACAACCGCGCATCCAGACTGATTAAGCGCAAATCAACTCCGAGCAGCGTTCAACACTATAACGACTAGTGATCCGCATAGTCAGGTTCGGGAATCTGCGGGTAGATCTGCACTTGAAGCTGGGGCTTGCGTGGCGGCGGTGGTGGCTTGGTCACCATGCTGGTGTACGACCAAGGCATCTGGTTGCGCAGCTCCTCGCTAACGCGGGGATTTACTGGAGCGGGATATATCTCGCTGTAGCGATTGTTTAGTGGCGACGTCACTGCCAGTTGTTGGACAGCCGGCGAAGGAGCACGTGGCGTTGGTGGCTCCGAAGGTGGATAGTTGAGGTGGTCGGGATGAGCCTCGGTGGTGCGATAGGTGTTGATGTCAGGCTGCGGAGTCACCACATCTCTCTGCTGGGGAACTTGTGGTGGCAGCACCATCACCGGGGACTGCAAAGTGGTGCGATCTCCGGGTGCAAACTGCTGGGAGTTCGGACGCTGCTCCGAGGGAATGAAAATGGGCAGCGGCTTGGGTCGGATCTGCTCCGGATATTGAGTGATCTCTTGCGGTGCCGAAGGCTGGACAGCTTCCACTAGGGTGGCCTCCACCACCGGCTGGACTAGTGCCACCGCAGGCTGTGGCGTCGGCTGTCGGGTGGGAGCCTGACTCCTGCTGACGGCGGCTGATCTCGCGTTCTGCTGCGCCATGATTCCGGACAACGAGAGACAGAAGCTGACTCCAATGATGTTCAGCAGCCAGATGATGGCCGCGCGACTTGTGAGGCACAGTAGCAGAATCGATGGCGTCGAGAAGTATACGCCGAAGGGCTCCATTAGGGTCCAAATATTGCCAACAGTATCACTGTATGTGATTCCAATGTAATCCAGTGCATCTTTCATGGTCTAAAATGCAAACATTACAATTTATGAAGGATAGAACGTACTGTACCGTACCGTTGAGTGACTCAAGTCGATTCCATGATACACCGAGGCCACCACATCGAGGACACTGCCAGCTAACACGGATAGGAACCACGGCCAATAGACTACTCCGGAGATCAGCTTGGTGGTGCGGTTGCACAAAGTGGCTGCAGTGGATCTTCAGTTATAATCAAAACTAAATTGGTTTTAGCTTAACTCACTTATGACCAACACCGAAGTGGCTACCCAAACTCCGCTAACGACTGCGTAGGTTATCATGAAGATGAACTCCCGGTTGGTTATGGCATATGACTTGGCCCAATCCATGGTCAGAGAAACTTGTTCTCCAGACACCTTCAGCACCGGATCACCACAGCTCTCCTCTGTAGCAAAATGGTATGAGACGTTGCAATAGCGTTCTGTGGCACCTCTGAATCCAATTCATACTCACGCGCAAAGTAAATAATTTCCATGGCGTACTTGAAGGGATTTTCACTGAAGTCAGTAACGCTATCCGGACAATCCCGGAAGGTGATGCCCCAGATGGACAAGCCCAAGTAGGCAACTCCCTGGACCTGGAATGCATATCCATGAAATTACTGACAAGCTCAATTGGAATGTTGAGTAATCTTTATGGCACTCACGAGTATGACAATCGCCATGAAGAGTATGAAGCACTTGGAAAACCCAGTGCCCATGGCGGCCATCTTGATGGAGTGCTATTCCTTCGCCGTGGGATATTTGCTATTCCGGGTAATGGGTTGTGCAACCTGTGATCGCTGGGCCAGCCAATTGCCTACTCGATAAGACAACGCACGCTTTTGGGGCTATAAATTCAATTTGAAATTACAATTCGTCAATACGAGGTCTATCTAATCAGCTTGATTGGATTTTTTTGTGGTTTTTGCATATGGAATCAGGATAGCTCAATCATTCCTTGGTCTTTTCCTTGCCACACTTGAGGACCACTGACTTATCTCTCGATTGGATGAGTCACGGAAGGAAATTACGTTGTCGTCACTTCAATAAAGTATACGCAATGTTGGCCATAAACATCGGAAACACACTCACGCCAAATCACAAATCGTTATCTCACCGTTGGAATTGAACCGAAATCGCGGCTTTCTCGGAGGTGAAAAATGGAAGGCAAAACGCGTTCGCCGGCTGCCTCCTTTGGACTGAGCTCTTCCATCGAATGGACATCGACTCTGGGTCTCCAAATGCTCCGCTCTTGCAAAGCGATAAGATAAACCTAATGAATTTAAGGGTTACACCTGTTATCAAAAGCGCCAGAACGCCAGAACCGATCCGACTACCCCAGATTGGGACCCGCAGTTGCACAATAGCAGAGTGCAAATATCTTGCTCATTTTGTAATACAAATTGAGTGCGTTATCAACGAGCTTTTACGTTTATCATTCGGAGAGCATAGGCACATATATCAGAACACAAATATTGGCGAACCTGCCCCCAGGTGGGTAAACAAACAAAGGTACCTACCTACCAGTTAGCAGGAACTAAATTTAAACTCACAGCTGATGGCGAGTTTATCAGAGCGACAAGTGACTTACTTATCACGTTGGACGCGCACGCTGCGTATACTTGATATTTGACACTCAGCTCTTCGACTCGTGTACTTTATAAGTTGTAAGTGATTGAGTGGGCAACGGGGATTACTTTATCAAATCTGATTCATAGTGCACCCGAGGAAGTACCTAAAAAATAGAAGCACCAGTAATTGTTTTGATAGACCTTGTTTACTCTTGGTAAATGCTGCCACTGGGAAATTAAAGGTTAGCCCATAAAACTTATTCACACCTTGCAATTCTATTGAGTTACCACGTATAATAGGGTGTGTATTGTTTCTATCAAAATAAAGGGCTTCTGGAAATTGGTTAGTAAGCAATGCTATACAATTAGTTAATTCATAAGAAATATTTGGCTATTTAAGAGTTTAATCCCTTTATCCATTTTTCAAAAATTGTCAAACAAAAGACAACAATTAATTTGCAAACATGTGATAAAGAACGAAAACAATATTCTTCTACAAAATAAATTCACACCCTTCAATTGTGCATTACTTACTTATATATTTACAACCTCCGTCATATAAAAGCTTGTGAAATAAGTATTATCTATTCTAAGTAATCAACAGTGTTTATATAGTGTATAGGGTCGTTGATTTGAAATAATTTGGCCATGTGCTTTCTTTGTGACTTAAACTTTATCAGCAATAAACAAAACCCCATTCCGCTTTCTCCACAATTTTTTAATCAAAGTGCAAACAATTAATTCGCAATATGTTGACTAATGATATTGGTCATCAACAACGAAGCTGATTAACACTTTGGGCCAAATATAAACACATCGATTGAATAGTTGGAGGCCCCAACAATTTGGCAATGTTTTATTAACCCAATTGAACTCCACGCTTGCAACACGCTTTGAAAGAACATATATCGTATTATTTGCTTGAAAACGAAATATTTGCATACGTTGTGATGCTTTTCCCACCGGAGATTCTGGGAAGGTTTCGGATGAATCGTTCATGCCTGGTTGAACCGCTAGCTTCATTAGGGCCTGTGTTTATCCAAGCAATTAGAGCCTCGAATTTGGCAGTGATCCCCGGGTAGACCTGGCCACCCAGTTCTCCACTTCCCGCAGCGTGTGAATTGGAAATGCAAATAATGAGACTTCGGATCTGATCGGATCACATGACTTTAATTGAACTTGGCGTGTCATAAATATTCGAGTGGCGGGATGAGTTGGAGATGAGGTTTACAGCTAGAGGGTTCAGAGGTCGACCGGCTTAGACGCGGGCCGAGAGGATGACGGGATCGGCCTCCACCTCGGCCACCTTCTCCTTCAGCTTCTCCTCGTCCTTCTTTAGCTTCTGGATGGGCTCCTCCGTGGTGGTGGAAGTGGAGCTGCTCACAATGGTCAAGATGGTGGTGGAGCTCTTGTCAGTCTCCTCCTTCTCGACGGCCTTTGTGGTCGTCTCCAGCTTTGTGGTGGCTTCCTCGGTGTTGGTCGCCGATCCAGCAAGGGCCACCGCTTCCTCCACACTCTCAATTGGAGCCGTGGACGTAATCGATGTTTTGGTGATGCTAATCTTGGTCTGCTTGCCATCGCTGCTGTCGTTGTTGGAATCCTCCTTGATGGTGGCCGATATCAGCTTGGTGTGGTGCACCTGGAAGGTGGGAATCAGTGGCAAGGCACCACCATTGTGTGGCTGCACCGACACATGATCGATTATCAAGTGGGCGGGCAGACCATCCTCCCCATCGGGCACCTTCCTGGTGGTCTGCAGCAGAATCTTACGAGTCAAGCCGTCGTCCGCGGATGAGACGGCTGAAGTGGCCGGCGTGGACTCGTCGGATCGCTTGATCAGCTCGTGCTCCTCAGCTTCCGGCTTCACCTCCTCCACCACGCTGCCCGGGGCGCTGGCGTGGTGCAGACTCAAGGCGGACTGGAACAGACTGTCCTCCAGATCTCCGATCAGGCCGTGGAACGAGACCTGCTTCAGCTCGGCATCGGGATTGGCTTCCACTTGCCGCTTCACCACATCCTGCTTCTCCAACGGCTGATAGCCCGCGAAGAGGTCACCCAAATCGAAGGGGGCGGCCAACGAGGAAGCCGCCAGGGTCGCCAGCAACTGAAAGATAAGTAGAAATTATAGTACTAAGAAAAATTCAGCGGAAGAAAAACTGCGCTTTAATATTATAATAGGATTCTCTAGTCGGGTTGGTTGATTGAAATTGAAGTGAATCGTAGACAGGTGGACATTTGGTGTAACCTAAGTGGAAGATCTTCACTTACGGTGGTTAGCAAAGTGCACTTCATGGCCACTGCTACTGCTGATTTGGTCCGGGTGGTTGTGTTCAGCTCCAAGCTCAGATCGGAAATAAGTTTACGGCCCAGTGGCCGGCGAGTTTTTAAAGTTTTCTGGCGCCCGCCGAGCGGCCGACTGAAAGTTGCGACTAAGCTTTATTATATCGCTCAGTTAGCACATTAATCGCTTGGTTTGCCGAACTTGTTTTGGTGCCTGCGCGTGCTACTCCGTCGATGTTTGGGCCCAAACCAATTCTATTTGTGATTCGTCCGTGTTCTGTTTGTTGTCCAACTCCGCTGATTCGACACTGCAAGAAAAAATCGCTGGAAAATTCCAATTATCAATTCCTAAAATCTTAAATATAAGTAACTATAAATATATATTTTTCAAAGAAGAAAAGTCATTGACTTTTTATAATTATTACGGTGCCTAAACCTTCTATCTAGTTATCTTAACTTCATCCAAGTATAATTCTTGTTGCACATTAATGATAATATTTTGAGCCTTCGGATTCAAGTTTATTTCAATTAGTGGAAATATATTCCAAGGACTTAGATGCTGTGACCCAGGAGTTTTAGAAGCACATCTTAGACGCGCTAAGGCGCTTTTTAATCCAAGTTGATTGTCTTAATTGCGGGAATTAACATATATACTAAAATTATATTTCCAAGAAGCCGCTCAAAATAAAAACAAGCTGAAGTCTGAAGACTCCGAAAGGCCAAAACAATCGGACAGAAAAAGAAAACACTACAAGCCGCAAATTATTTTCGGAATCTGTATGTACATATGTATCTTTGAGATACTTCTGCATCCCTGGGATGACTGCACTTTGTTCCAATTACAACTGCGCCTCTTTAACACTTCATAATTAGAGCGGTCGCCATGAGATCACCGGGGCACAAAGTTGATATGCGAAATGTGCAAATTAATTTCAAAACTTTCCGCTGAGACAAAGGTCCATGCTGAGGTGAAAACTTGTTAAAGAAACGCGCCTGTAACCCGATTTGCCTGCATCCCGTAAAACCGCAAAGCATTTACTGTGCCTTCGATTCGCCGGAGAAAGACTGGCGATCAAAAAAAAAACGCAGAATCTGTGCCATCATGAATGAAAGTCAAGATCTGGCTGGTTATGCCGGAGTATGGGCGGCTTTAGGCGGTTAACTCTAGTGTCGGTTAACTTCAATACTCGGCGGGTTATAAAAATCACAAATTTTTAATTTAATTATGCATTTTTCAGACACTCGGCGGGGGATGTGCGTAATAGCTTCACATCTGTTCTCTCGAATTCTGGGTCTGAGTCAGCAATTTCTTGATACCCTTAAGTTCTGACGTTGTGATGTCTACATTATAGTGCCTCCAAACATGCCAACTATTTTATGATCTATCGTTTTATCACTTTATAACAAATCAAAGAAGTATGGCCCTGACATACATGCTATATGATATTTTACTGCCAACGAGTCGTATGCGTAATATGAAGAGACTCAAATTGAAGAAAGCTTAGCATGTGACGGGGGAAACCTTCACATTGCATATCAAATGCAAACGATTGTTGATATTCTACGTCAGCCGGGGCGTATGCTTAATGTGAGCAATCTTGGTAGACGGGCGCGTGTGTAGACCACATGCAATGATCCCGATAAATGCGTCACTGGAGGTGCAATGTTTATGGGATTATTTTTGGCCCGAGCCGAGGAGTAAACAACCGCGCGAGAATTGCGTAGGCAAGCCTTGCCAGTGGTCAATATTTGTGGGGGTCCGACTGAGGACTGTCCCTGGGACACGCTCCCAAAACGAGCGCAATTAATTAGAGTCTGGGCCGCTCGAAAACAATCGCCAGTCCAGCTAAAAACGGAAGCCAAGTCCCAATCCGCGCCTAGAAACCGGCGGCGGAGACCCCGGAGAGTGGCAAACCTGTCGGGCAATTAACAGATGCCGATAATTACGCGGAATCGCGCCTCGCCAGCCGGGACGGCCGAAGCTCCAGCGCCGCTCCAGTCGCTATAAAAGCGCTCCGATCTGCACTAATTAACTTTAAACGCGCGAAAGTCAGGCGAGGCACCGGAGCCACTATCCCTCCCAGCAGAGCTACAGCAGGCAGTCAGTCGTCCCTTAGCCCCAAACGCCTAAACCTAAAGATGCAGGTCCACCAGGCTGTGTTTGGAGCCTCCGTGCTCGGCATGCTGTTGGCCATCGGAGCCTCCCTGCCCGTGCTGGATGTCAGCTCCGGCATCGACAACGCCACCATCGAGGAGCTGAGGGCCAGCGTCAACGATACCCCCAAGAATCTGTAAGTCTAGAAGGGTGCATAATATTCCGAGAATATCCGAAAGTATAGAAAGGTTCATAATATTACTAGAATATCTGAACATTCAAACGGATAAGATTTTAGATCTTCACCATATCACTAATATACTGGAAACTTGAAATAGATTTGATTGCGAAATCCAATATTAGTAATTAGTAGTTTGTATTTTTATCCAAAATCAAATTGTGTTAATTGAAACATAGACTTCTGCTGTGAAGAAATAACCAGAATTAACTAATTGATAGATGTTTTGTCACCTCAAAAGGCGTCTAACCGGTTTTCGTTTTCCTTTCAGCTATGTGGTCAAGGCGGTGGTCTACGAGATCGGCATCCTGACGGAGGTGGGCGAGAATGACACCAGTTTCGAGAGCCAGGAGCGCGTGGATCTGACCTTCTACGACACGCACAGCAACAAGAGCCACATTGACCTGGGCAACATCCCGCTGCCCATCCAGACGAACGTCACCGGTCAAGTGCTGACCGGCATTGCGCCCGTGAATCTGGGAGCCTTCAGCAGCCCCCAGGAACTCCTGGAAACCCTGCCCCTGACCGGAAGCATTGTGAACATCACGCACAGCGACACCGCCTTCTATCAACTGAGCAGATCGAACACCAGTGCCGCCGACAAGCCACAGATCCTGGATCAGGATGCGCTGTCCAAGCTGACGCATGCGGCCCAGTTGTTCCCACCATCGTCCCAAATTGGGAAGTCAGTGCCAGTGAACCCAGCCGCCGATAACGAGGTGCCCCAGACGGAACCCGAGGATTAGGCTCGCTAACTAACTCCGCGGAATCTCATCGTGATGCAGTGCGTTGCTCTCCATGCAATCTATAAATACGTGTATACTCTAGATCTACTTAGTTTTATGGCTTCACACTTAAGTACCTACAGTGCTAGAAAAGACTGGACGAGGACAAGAGATCAGCACTATTGCCTTGGTCTCATCACAAGGTTGGAATTTCACTTTTCTATTGCAAAGTAAAAATAAATTTCGCATTAGTGCTAGGTAAATGAGGCGTCTCTCTCTTCTTTCCAACTGGTGTTATCTGGTCTTTGGACGGTGCGAGGTGGTCATAGTCATGTGAGTGGCGAATGCTAAAAGCATTCCGATCACTTCTCACCTCTGACGTCGGCGGTTGGTGGAGTGGAACCAAAAGTTAGAGGCCCGCCTGGAACCCCTTGAGGTGCAATGAAAATCTGCTGTGGTCGTCGCATTTTATATTAACTAGGTTTTTAATTTTCTCATTTTCAGTTTGTTTGTTTGTTGTTGTTGTTGTTGTTGGTTGGTTGGTTGTGTGTGGCTTTGCATTATAACTGTATTACATGGGGATCTTAGGTGGTAATAGATGATATATATTTTAATATTAATAGATAATGTGTAATATAAATATAAGTTTAAACTTGTACACAAAAATTAAAATGTCGAACGTCTCTCAGATCAGTTTAGAAGAGTCCTCCCTCCCACGCTTCGCTTCATGAAACTTCATCTCTGCCTCATCGACCGTTCGTACAAATAAGCTAGAAGATTCGAGAGAAGAAACGAAACGTAGCACGCTATCTGCGTGGGCGGGGACCTATTCAAAATGTATATACATACTGCAACACACATTTGGATACTCGTAGTTTTCGTATAAATAGTTTAGTTTTTAACTAATTTACATAGTCATCATGCTGACGATGCGCTCTGGCGGCTTCTTCATTAATATGCTTTAAATATAGTTAATTTTATATGTATGTATGTGGTATATTTTAGTAGTAGCTACAACTTCAACTTATGTGCACACTCCAAAACGTATGTAACTAAAATCCGTAACTAGTATCTCTAGTGAATCTATGCCGTTAGCGTTATGTGTATCGCGTATCCTGTAGCTGGTGTGTTGGTGTTTAGGCCGCATCAAGTGCGGTCTACCCTTGTTTTGTCAGGGGTAACAGGTCAGGTGGTCAACGCGACGGCTTTCCACTCTGCTTTCTTCTTCCCGTCCGCTCCAATTTCTGTTTATTCTCTTGTTCTTTATACAATCCGACTTACAGAAATAAAAGGGCGGGACCTTGGGGGTGCCAAGGTCGCGTTCGGCTTAAAAACGAAACTAATGTTAAAGCGCTGTCAATGCTGCAAACGTTGCGAGATTAGGTTTTTGGTTGATCCAACATGCTCTTTAATCTGCGAAGACAAAAATATTTAATAAATAGGAGAGCATTTTTAAAAGTTTTAAGAAAGGTAATACGTTATTGCTTGTAAACTATTATTTCTAACTGATTGTGGATACAAATGTTGATGATATCCAGACAAAATATTACTAAGGAACTCCGAACAAGCCATAACATAAAATTCTTTAAATTGATTGTGCAATCAATCTAAATTATTGATCTGGAAAATCACGTACCTATGACATGACTCTCCATATTTGTGATGCGTGGCTTCGATGCGGGCTGTGGTATGATGGTGATCTCATCGTTTATCTTAAGCGGCTTCAGCAGAGAGTCATTGGCCGCTCCCAACGAACTACGCGACATCCCTGCCCCAGATCCCGAACCGCTGGACTGCGCACTGTTCTTCTTGCTGTCCATCGCCTTTCTGGCCACGGTACTGTGAGCGGTGTAAACGTGCGTCTCAAACTGTTTGTACATGCCGAAGGTCGCCGTGCAAACGGTGCACTTGTAGGACAGGTGAGCGGGCTTCAGGGTCATATGATGATCGCGCGACACGTGATTCAGCAATTTCCATTGGTACATCTGAAGGTAGCAAGAATAGCGAAAAGTTATACATTGTTCCCTGGGTCCATCTATACGAAAAACTCACCCTTCCACAGACTGGACAGCGACCAGCATCCTTGCCCTTGTTGGCAGCCTCCTGCATGGAACTTGTGACCAAGCCATGTGAGCCCAGCAAGTGTCTCTCCAATCCCTGATCCGTAAAGAACCGGAACTGGCACTTTTGGCAATTCAAAGGCGGCCTATTGTAGATCATCTTGGGGTGAATCTGTTTCAAACAAAGTATTCATTAGTAAAGTGGAAAATCGGGGAAAATGGAAACTCAGCTCTACCTTCACTTTGTGCATCCACTGCATGTGGTTGCGCAGCTGCTCCAGATCCTTAATGTAGCCGTCGCAGATCTCGCAAATAACAAATTGCGCCTTGTTATTACCGCTGGGACTCTGACCGGGCTTCATTCCTGTAGCCGCTTGTGGCGCCTTGCTGGACGAGGCTCCCGCTCCGGCACCCACCGAGCTCTGTCGAGGTAATGGCGTTATCGAGATGCTGGGTTGTCCGGCCATCGGCTTCTTGGACGCCTGTATAAATAGATAGATATTCGATTAAAACCGGTTTTTAATGAACAGAGGGTCTATTTTGGGACACATACACATGAAGAGACTTTAATTCAAAATACTTAAACAATAGAAAAGACTGTACTGTCCACTAATTTCACAAATACACCCTTTTAAACGCCAATTCCAGCATTTAATTAAGTGTATAGCGTAAAAATGTAGCTTACCTGGACAAGCTGTCCGGCAGCCAGCTGATAGCTGTTGGGCAACGAGAGTCCTGCATTCATCGCGTTGCCTCCGCGCACTGGCGCCGGATTTCGCACCATGTTCTGTTTGGGTGGCTGCGGGGCTCGCTGACGCATCTTGGCCGCATTCTGGGCGGCTAACGCGGCTGCCTGGAGGTTATTCCTCGCCTGCGCCGCCGCTTGCTGCTGCTGGATGTTGGCCAAAGCGGCCTTTTGTGCGGCCGCCTGCGCAGCCATAGCCTGGAAGAGATTAAACCGATTATAAACAGATTGCCAAAGACTTAGCGGTAGATATTCGTACCTGATAGGCGGTGGCAGTGCCCACAAGACCATGACGTGGCTTGATGCGCGGTATCTTGGCCGGTGCCTCCCAGTCGTTCGGCGGCGCCAGGTTTAGCTCCGGCCGGAACTTCTTAGCGCAGACAGGCTGATGTCGGGCCAGCTTTGCCTTTCCATTATCCTCAAAGCCGCAGTTGGGACACTGGTGGTAGGGCAGTGGCTTTATTAGTCGCGCCTTTATGTTGTGCACCGCCTCCATGTGGTAGACAATCTCCGTGGCGTTACGTATCTCGAACGTGCAGAAGTTACACTTGTACAGTACTCCGTTCATGTGCGGCGTCTCGTAATGATTAGCCATCGCCATGGCAGACTCCGACTTGAAGTTGCAGAACTCGCATCGCTTCATCCGGAACTTGAAGGGCGCGTTTTTCGTCTTGGATGCCTGCAGGTTGCCAGACAGCGCATTGATGGCCATCTCAAACTCCTTGGAATTTTGCACCTGCGCCTTACGCATCTTGCGCTTCTGCAGACGCAACAGATCCGACTGAACGTACTCCTGCACCAGACCCACTCCAATGTCCATAAAGAACTTGCCCAACGGACTCTCAAAGTAGTTCTCCTGTCCTGGCTTGTTGCCGCCCGGATTGTTTAGCGACACTCCGCCCGCTGTTGCCAAGGCGGCGGCAGGCTTGATGGCCACTTTTAAGGCGCTCAGGTCGTCGTTTGCCTCCTTGATCAGCACCTTAGTTCGCACTCCCGACTCCGAGTCGTCATCGTCGTCTTCGTCATCATCATCGTCAGACTGCTCCGACCAGGACTCGTCGTCACCTCGCTTTTTCTTTTTCTTCTTGCCGCTCTCATCGGTCGCATCCGCTGGCTTGTCCTCTTTGTTTTGCTCGGTCATCATGTCGAACTCATCGCCCTTGTCTGCCTCGGCCAAATCCTCAGGAGACAGCGCATACTTTGTTTCGATTGCCTTGACGACCTCGCAGATATTTTCGCGCGGTGGCTTTTCATAGATGTAGGGTACAATGAAGGAGGGCGCTTCCAAGACGAACATATCGTCGGTGAGTCCGGGCAGCAGGTTGGCGTTGTTGGTCATGCTGGGCAGTCCAGTTAGCGATAACGTTGGCGGATTCAGCTGCACTGGACTGGCGCTCATGCCGCCCGTCATGGGAACTAGCTTGGGCGGCACAACACCCAGATTGGTGGCCGCACCCGTCACAGCATTCGTTATGGTCACCGGGTAGACAGAATCTCGGGGACCCGACACAGAGCTCGGACTGCCATCGAGAGGCATCAACGAGCGGGCATCCTTGATGGTCAGCTGTCCCATTCCCGAGGGCGTCGAACTACGCTGTCTCTTGTGGCTGGGCTGTTGGAGCTGCAGGTCATCAAGGTCGCTCTTGCGCTTGCCGCTGGGCGAAATACTTGGCGGTGTGTCATCTTCAATCACGACGCAGTCGTCGTCGTCGTCATCGTCCTCATCATCCTGCACAGGCGGTGGAGGGGTGGCCTTGACAACGGGCGGGAGTTTCTTTATTGGCGGCGGTGGAGCTGGCGACTCCGTATCCGAATCGGAGGCTATCAGAACAGCATCGTCGGAGGATTCGCCGCCACTGGAAGAAGCCGGTTTGGCTGCCTGTTCTGTGGGCTTGGCCGGCTCCTTGTGCTCCGTTATATCCTCCATTTCCTCATCACTATCCTCGTCCAGGTTGACCACACCACCATCGGAGGGAGCTATTGCCACCCTGGCCTCTGCTATGCTAGCTTGGCCGTTCTCCTTCTGCTTGGGACTGGCCCCAAACCCGTTTTCCTGCTTTGCTGGGGGCTCTTCCTCGACGACCCCTTCGCTGGCCACGCTCTCCTCGCCATCTAGATGCGGTTTCTTCCCGCTATCTAGTTGATCCTCCTGAACTGTGACTGCTCCCAGTGGGTCTTCAGCCTCGCAGCTGTTTTCCGCTGTGCTACCGATCTTCTCCGCCTCGTCTTCGTCCTCTGCCTCGTGATCCCCATCTCCGTTTGTGGTAGCCTCCTCCTCCTCTTCCTCATCCAGTTTGGGCTCCTTAGAGCTGCTGCTGGTAATCTGTGAGTCCTCGTCGTCGTTCCCCACTTCGTTTTCCTCCACGTCTTCGGTCCCGTCCACCTCCATTATCTCGTCGGGCACTGGAGCTTGTGGAGATGCCTGGACCACATCCTCTTTAACGATGTCCTTGTCGCCCGCGGAAAGCAGCTCAAGCTTTTCATTGGAAGGTCCATCCGCCAGGTGCTCCACCTCCTCTTGTTGCTCCTCGACCACTTGCTCTTCCTCGTCCACTGTTGTGACCTGCTGCTCATCATCATCTGCTGATGGTTTACTCTGTTTTGGGGAACTTGATGCGCTGGCAATCTTTGTCGTGGGCTCGGCCACGCCCTCCGGCAAAACGACATCGACTTCAGTCATTTGAGGTCCGTTCTCTGCTCCGTGGAATGTGCCCAAGTCGGTTTTTCTTCCAGCTGTTTGTGTTTCTGCAAGAGACACAATGAAATAAAGAATTATCATAAAACTCATTTGGGAATTCAAATTTTTACTTAATTTTACTTAATGTCTGCTTCTTCTTTAGACCAACCGGAAAAATTGGCACGTAAAAGAAAACTAAAGTATCAAAAAGCAACGAATGAGCAGCACAAAGCGCAGCGGGCGAAGAGTAAAAATAAAAAGAGCTAAAACTGCAGAAAGAGGATGGCGAAGGGGCGAGACGGGGCGAAAAATTAACAATCACCGAAAAATATTTGAAAATCTAGGTGAATTTAAAAGGTGAACTCAAGAAAAGGCGGACCAAAAACGGGGCAGCAGTGGCAGGGGAAGGGAAGCGGGGGGAGTTCAAAGAATGGTTTGATACAAAATGGCTGCCATATTGGATTAAAACTAAAATACAATTTAATATGTAATGTAAGTATGTAAATGGCATTACACTGCGAGAAAAAGCACAAATGCAGGATGGGGGGAGTTATGGTTTGCCGATACATGTAATTTATATACTTTGCCATTAGCACACTTGCCTATAAATATATATAAAACATATTTATATATGTTTATGTGAAATGTTTGTATGTACAAACGAACAGTTACCGAGCAGAGCCAACAAAACGATTGACATACATACAGACACAAACGCACACACACCGCCTGCACACACATATATACAATCTATATATACGGCACATATATATTTGTATGCTTGTAAGCATAGGGGGAGGGACGCAGGGCGGGGGGCGGCACGGATGACGACGTTTGGCTTTAGCTTTATTTTTTGTAGTTGTTTTTGTTGCTCGGCTGGCGGCGTGGTGGAGTATACTACCGCTGTTGCTGTTGTTGTACTTTTTGGTACAGGAGCGTGTTTTTGCGCTAGTGTTTGTCCCTGTGTGCGTGTGTGTGAGGCGCTTGCTTGCGTATGTGTGTGTTTTTTCTGCTGCTATGTTGGATCTCACCTTACTTTTAAATATTCTAGGTTTCTTTCAAACTAAAAACATTTTTCAGCCGCATTTAGCATTGTTTTTCTCTTTGCCGCACTTACATTCACATTTTCCCCTCACAATCGGCAGGTTGTTGTTTTGTTTCGCCTCCCTTTTGGTCCCTTGATCACAATAAACAATAAACCGAACTGCCAGCAAATGAAAGATCGTTTTCTTTGCAAAATAACCAGGGAAAATCCGAAAATTTTGCGTGGGGTTTTTTTTTAATTGGAGAAAAAAAACTGAGTGGAAAGAACGCCGAAGGCGGAGGCACAAGAGACGAGCGAACGAACAAGCAGGCAAGGCAAACTGGAAATGTGTGAGGCGGAAAAAGCAAAAACAGAGTTGCAACGAACAGCCGGGCGCGCGCAGGGTTGCACCTCTTATCGGTTATCGATTGTCGGACATCGATAGCTGGTTAATTGCTGGTGCCAATTGCTGATTTCGCAATTAATTTTGAATTTAATTCATATTATTGCTTATTTCTCTTCTCAATTAACGGCAATAGCTTTTACATTGCCGGCTAGGGAGAGAGCTCTCTCTCTCAATCGAACGCCTCTCAAAAATAGCGAATAAGCGTATGAAGCGCATGGCCCGCACACATGGGCCTGTATGTGTGTGTGCATGAATGGAATGGCGTGGAATGGGAGGGAAAACAAATTTGACAATTGTACGCGCGCCACGAACGAAATGAACAAAACAAAACTGAAACGGCATTGCTTGTCGCCGGTTTTACTTTGATGGATTTATGCGAATCGGCATGTGCAGAAATTCAAACAGAGCGCGCGAAAAAATCTAGATGGCTTTAAATGTGGCAGGTAAATATGGCAAATTGCAACTCCCCCGCCGCCGCGCCCCTCTCACCAACACACTCATACTAGCACACACACTAGCGTCTTAAACTGTATACTCATCACGATACTTTTGCTGATGCTTCTTCTTTCTCCTCCAACTTATTTCAGATTACGCTGTCCCTCTCTTTCGCACCCACGGCCCCGGGGTATATACAATCGTACATATCTATCTATATGTATACATACAACTAAATATGTATGTCCGTATGTAAGTCGCCCTATGCATGTGTGCGTGTGTGTGTGTGTCTGTGCGATTTGGTCTATATGCAAGTACAAAATTTGAAAGTAACCCGCTTCTGGCGCATTTTCCATCCCCGTCCCCTGACCGCCGCCCGCCCCCTCCCCCGTGATCATCAACTTGGTAGAGGTCGAAGGGCATTCGGAGCAAGGAGCTCCACCTAACCAATCGCCATCATCATTAAAGACCCCGAACTCAGACCCAAACCCCAACTATCGCCGCACTTTATGTTATACATACACGTGACCCTTTTCGATATCGAGTAAATTAGCCAATTCATATTTTCCAGTGCAAAGTAACAAAGTTAAGCATAAATTGCTAAGGCAGTTGGATTCTAATATCTCAAAAGTTCAGTCTATAGGATCGAAAGTTTAGATACAAGATACACATTTAAGAGATTGATCGCAGTCCTCAAATGTATTTAAATGGATTATTATTAATTATTAATTACTTTTCGTGTAATCAGGTGATTTCGTGAATTAAGAGAAATTACGTATCAGCTTTGAAACTTCAGTTGTTCGAGGACTTGCTCTAGAAGATTTGGACTTCGATCAAGATTAAATATCCATCTGTATTGCTATTGATCAACAACTTTTCTTAACCAAAAAATGAAACTATTTATCTATTTGTTTGGTGATTACTTATAAAACAAATTGCAAATTTTAAGCTAACCAATTTGTCTATCTACGTATGTAAACTATCAATTTCAGTTTCAATTTAAATATCCTTGTATAATCTGATCTTACAGTTTAGGCAAATTAAACAAATTCAAATTGATTATCTAAGCCGTCTTTAAATTAACAAATTATGAAAGAATTTAACCAAACCAAAAAAACAAAGATAATTACAAAAAAGATATCACTACAAGTATTAAGATGTGAGTCACTGATGTTTTTCCAAGTTGTATGATTCATGTAAAGAACATTCTTAAAAAATAATGAAAATAATTAGTAAGTTAATTATGTACTTAAAACGAGTATCTTCTTTTCGAAAACATAAGTTGACAATCACTTTGGGAACAAATCATATTTAATGTTCTAGGTATATAAAAAAAAATTTTAAATATTGAATAGTTTTTTTCTGACCGACGTGTCAGAACCATGATGATCTAATCTCAATGATTCATTTCTAAATACATGCATATATGCAATGTGAAAACTCAAATATATGCTATATCCTCTAGCTTAAACTTGAGGAATGTTGTATACAGTTCGGTTCTTTAATTAAAAATCTACAATCTATAGTGACAGCGACATTCCGAGTTGGGTTCTGATACATAGATATGTACATATGCCAACCCAATATTAAACCCACAAAACTCACATGGCAACAAAGAAACTCAAAGCTTAGTTAACAATCGTTTACAGTTTTTGACCCAAATTCCTCACCTTAATCATTCGCTGCAGGTTAACTTGGTTGGTACAAGTTATAGCCAGATAACTAAGATGTGATCTTCAATCCTGGGACGTCTCGTCCTCCTCGTCCTCGTTGAAGGACAGCTTACTACTGGCGGCCTTGGACTTTTTGGTCTTGGAGGTCTTGGTGCTGCACTTTTCGGACTTCCTGTTGGCTCCGGATTCGGACTTATTTTTCTCGATGTTGGGCTGCTTGACACGTTGTTTGAAGACTATGGGCTGCGTCAGATCCGCTCTCTTCTCGGCTAATTCTGGAGAAGATTGAAAATGGGAATTAGTTGTGCTCTGAAATCCTCTGTACTTATTATGATCGTAGTTAAGCTACTATTATTGGTAGGTAACTATTTACAATTTAAACGGAGTATTGGAGTTATGCAATCAAAACAATGTAAGAATGAACGACATTTGTCCTAAATTGCTTTAGTTGTTATCAAAATCTAAATGTGTTTGTTGTTTGATTTATAAAATGGCATAAACTAATAAGAAGACCACAAGGGACTTAAAAAATGAGCTGATTTATAAAACTGCATGCGCTCGATTGGAAATCGTAAGGTGAATAGAATGCCGGTGCCTGCATTTCATTATTGGATTGGAAAATGTATCTGGGTTTTAAAAACTGCAGCATGGCAAAGGGGGGGAAATCAGAACAGGCCACCCACCGGCC
Organism: Drosophila teissieri; assembly: GCF_016746235.2. Lineage (NCBI taxonomy): Eukaryota > Metazoa > Arthropoda > Insecta > Diptera > Drosophilidae > Drosophila > Drosophila teissieri. Next base: position 2,637,974 of record NC_053031.1, on the reverse strand, counting down.
CCCCATCTCCCCGCTTAGCTCCTCCCTTTTCCAAGCAGCACCCACAAGATGTTTTTCTCGGCCCTGGGAGCCCGCCGCTTCTCCCCCCTCTGCTCCACCCACTGATTCGCAACCCGCCCCCGCTGTTCCGCCTGCCCTTTCCTCGACCTCCCCCTCCGCCGCCTCCACCACGTCGTCAAGCCACTTTGGCCCGCTCTTTTTCTCTTTGCTCGCCTGCTTCGTTCATCATTGTCTCTCCGCTTTGGCCGCCTCCTTCATCCGTTCGTTCTTGCACACGTTGTTTTCACCCGATTTTCTGCGCTCTTCCAAGGGGGGCGAAGGGGGGAGGGGGCAAGCGGAAGGGGCGGACAAAGCGAGCGGCAGCTGCTGTTGTTAACTTCTTTGCCGGCTGCTTTATCGCCCCGCCCGCTTTGCCAACGATTTTCATCACATGCTCTGCTTTGGCGGAGCCCCCAATGAAAATGTCAGTGTGTATGCCTCGTCGGCTAGCCAGTGCGGGTGTGTGTGTCTGTGTGAGGGGTGCTCCGCTGGGCAAAAAGGGAATCTTCAGGACGGAATGCCCATGATTGCCATGGCAACATGGGGCTTTAAAAAGATTGAAAACCCAACGGTGGTCTTCAAAAAAAAAAAAAAAACACCTACTTGCAACAAACGGCTGTTTTTGCAATACCGTTATATTTTCATTGGCAAAAATGCACAAGCACACGCGCGCACACATGCATAAGCACCGCTATATACGCACGTACATATATATGATTTAGATATATGTAACGCCGGGCAGAAGAAGACAACCGCTCGATTCTGACTGAAAAGTTAAACTGAAAGACAAACTACAACATCCTACCTACGCACACACGTGCAACTGCCGCCGCCACCGTTGGCTATGTGCATATGTGTGTGTGTGTGCGAGCTTGTAAGTATGTATGTACTAGAGCGCTATGTATGTATGTTTGTATGTACGTATGTACCGACCTTTGGAGGCCAACAGTTTCTCCGTTTTGGCCTCTTCAGCGGATAGATCTCCCGGCTTAAGGACGACCACCTGCGGCTGTTCGTCCTCTCGCGAATCCTCCTCAGAATCGTAATCCTCCTGATCCTGCGGATCCAATCGCTGGCGCTATCCAATGGTTATATGTACATATATCCGCATTAGAATGCTGCAGAGACCTTCCCCGAAAAACTCACCTTGGTCTCAACGGTGGGTCCCTCCTTGTAGCCAATTTCAGCCTTTAACTTGGCCAGAAAACTCGGTTCTTGCGGCTTGACGTACGTTATGTTTCGCTTGGACATATCAGATATGACGGCTATATCATTGCACTTCTCGGCCGATTTAGCAGCGGTTTTTGCACTTTTTATTTACCACAAATGTCGATAAGAAAAACATATGCTTATCGACCAGTGTGGGGAAACGCGCGTTGACAATACTGCAACCATTACACCTGATGTACTCTTAAAAAACGTAATACATTTTTAAATCCAATAGTAATAGTTATAATGTTTAAGTTTAAGCTTGCTTTTTTAATAAATTTAGTGCCATATTTTTGAGTTCTTGTTATTTATCGATAAACCCAAAGAATAACAGCTGTACTACCGTGCGCAAAGTGCTGCCCATAAGAATGGTTAAAGGGTAGCACTGTTAAGCAAAAACGGTACTTTTTGAAAATGTTTGAAGCTAGTCAAGAGTTCATATTTTTTAAATATTACTTGCTGTTGAATATTTTTCTTATTTGTTTTGATAAATTTCTTGAAATACATTTGTTCACCCTTACCACACAGCAAAACAATCAATTGCCCCGAGACGTGCAATCAATTTGCGAGAGATATGCATCCTCATCTCTTGCCAATCAAAAAATGGGCGCATAAAACTGTCGCATAACTTGCAAATTTTCCGCTTCACCTGGAATTCTGTGCTCCAAAACAGAAATTTGATCGCTTCTGACAGCAAAACAATACACAGCGGCATTCATCAACGTCAGTGGCTTCCATTTGCGATGTCGTATGCACAGCTTCCTCCCCGATTGAAGGCCCCCCTCTTCCAGAGAACATAATAAATCATCTGCAAATTGATTTCAAAACTTCGACAGCTAACCGAAAAAGTGCTGCCGAAAAATAAAAGGCAAATGAAAACTGCAGCGAAACGGAGAAATTTTATGAGCTGCAGCATATGTTGGCACAAATACAAATAGGCTACACTGAGAAAATAGTTCTTCACATATTTAGCTTAGGTAAGTTTTAAATTTAGAAAATATAGGTATACAATTAAATCTATCAACTTTGTATTTGATTTTAAATATTCTAAATAAAAAGTGCAACCAAAGATTGCTAGACTGACAAAATACGGTCATAACTTATTAATAATAAGACCAGAATATTTCATATCTTTTGTTTCTCTGTGGAGAAGGGGGATTCCCCCTTGAGAAACTCCGATTCTGCATCCTGGCACGCGGCTGCAGCTTTTCCCCGAAGGGGTTTCGCCGGTCCCCGAACTAATATCAAATTGATAGCTTTTAAATTTGATTTCGCGTCTTATCACCGACCGCTTAAGCGAGCAGTTTTTGGATCTGCAGCTCCCCAATCACTACGCAATCCCCACACCCCCCCACGCTCCCCCCGCACTCCACGATGGTTGGAAAAACAAATGGAGTGTGCCGGGTGGAGGGAGGTGGGAGAAGGAAGGAGGGCGTAACCCCCTCATGCATTAAAAATGAGGATGGCAGGGCATTTGATGCTGTGCAAGTGCAACGTGGCGTATGCTTGTTGTGTTTTGTTTTGCTCGCTTTGCGTCCGCATTGAAAATACATTGAAAATGCCGGTGCAAAACAAGTGTTTCGGCCTTGATACGATGCCCTGCGATATATATGTATATATATGCGCTATAAGCTATAAGCTATGAGCTATATATGCTGTATGCTGGATATAGAGTCATCCATCCAACCGAATAGCCCATTCAGAATCCATAGGCTTCAGTCACATGCTGGCCAACTAATATCGAGCACTCTTGAGCAGCCAGAGCCTCAGCCCCAGCCTCAGGAAAATGTTATCACAGCCTGCATCCGGCACGGAGTCCTCCGCCTCTGCCGAAGTGCAACTCGGCGACTCGGTTCGAATTCCGCTTTTCAGTCTCTGCTCCTCGGCGCTCAGATGCTAGTCGGCATTTGGCGCGTGCAGTTCAGTTCACTGTTCACTGTTCCCTGTTCACTCGGTCGCAAATTCGCCGGACTCGCTAAATAGCGAAATATCGTTCTAAAATTAAACAATTCGCGGAGGCACTGAGAGAAAACAGTCGGTCGTATCGTTAGTATTCGGTAATTTTTATTAGCAAAACAGGGAGAAGCTCAAGCCCATTGTAAAACTTTGTGAAACTTAAATATAAGAAAATATTTCTAACTGAAGTAGAAGAATTTTTTTTTAATAATAAAATGCTCTACTAAAAAGAAGAAAATATTAAATGGCTAACTAAAATAGAAGCAAATATTTATAAATATTTAAAAGCCTATCTGAAATGGAAGAAAGTATTTTTTAAATATTTAAATGCCTAACTGAAATAGAAGAAACTATTTTTACATATTTAAATGCTTAAATAAAATAGATGAAAATAGTTCTAAATATTTAAATGCATATCTGAAATAGAAGAAAGTATTTTTTTCACATATTTAAATGCTTAAAAAAATAAAAAACAATAGTTCTAATTATTTAAATGGCTAACTGAAATAGAAAAAACTATATTTACATATTTAAATGCTTAAATAAAATAGAAGAAAATAGTTCTAAATATTTAAATGCTTAAAACGAAATAGGCATTGAAAACCAAATAAATGCATTTTTAAAATCCAAGATAAAAGTGAAAGAAATCTATTCCTTTAAGTATTCTCTGGCTTAAGATATAAACAAATTTGACCTTCTGTTGTTGTTCAGCAGATAATACAAAAATGCAGGCGTCTATCTAGGGTTTTGAAAATGTATTATAGTAATTTTGTTGAATACTTTTTCATATACTATGTGCTGGAATATGAGAGCTTATCAATTACCCTTCAAATTCGTTCGACTGCTTAGGATACCAAATGATATCTCTTGGGTTTCTCTTTGTGCAGCTGCCTGAGCTTTTGGGCGATATGTGAGCCGCACACTGCCACAGTGTTTTAGGGACCACACTTGGTGATAAGCGCCGTCCAACGGCCCAGTGATAAGCGAGTGGTTCGAACTTCCTGCCCTCGCAGGCGATATTGTCGTGTGGAGCTGCGTTTCTTGAACAGTTCTTGGATAAACATCCAGTTGGTGAGAAGTGCGCGAAACTAGACTGCCCTCGAAATGCGAGTTGCGCTGCTGCTGCTGCAGCTGCTCGGCCTGCTGCTTCTCTCCGGCGGAGTCCAGTCCATCTACTGCCCGGCCGGATGCACCTGCTTGGAGCGAACTGTGCGCTGCATCCGCGCCAAGCTGACTGCCGTGCCCAAACTGCCCCAGGATACCCAAGTGCTGTAAGTACTCTATGGACCTAAGATCCCCACTATTCATTTCAAGTCGGGCTTGAAAACTCAACTAGCAACACATATCGATTCAATACTTAAATAGTTAAAGATAATCAATCAACTTAAAGAACTTTTATGGTGCTCCTTGAATTCCTGTCTTCCGCTCTTAAGTTCGAAATGGACTTTTAATAGTTATTCTTGTTCAACTTCGGCTTTCGTCGAGTGTACATAAATCATCGCGGGAGTTGGCTTGCAAATCCATAAATTAGTTTTTAATGTTTTTTGTGCACGCTGCGCAAAAGTTGACGGCGTTAATTTGACGCAACTTTTCTGCTCCTCCTCCTACTACCATGGAGTTCTCCTACTCCTCCTCCTCCTCCCAAGGGAGCCAGATCCTGCTCCTGCGATATCCATGAATCTTCCGCCAAGCTGCGAACGGCGCTATGTTGACTCAATTAAACGGATGTCTAACCGGCAAAAGCTGACTGCGATTTGTATATTTATCACGCTGCCTGTCGCGTATTTGCATGCATGTGCAATATTTCTGACGTTGCATTTATTTTCGAAAATGTCAGCAGTTTTCGCATGAATTTCGGGCACCACAACCATTCCACATCCAACGCCATACAACTTGGCAAATGTTTGCGGAGCATATGCATATTTATGTAGGCCGTGGCGTGTCCCAAGCCGTAGGAACAACCTCGCATCCTCGCATCCTGGCATCCAGGCAGAGTGCACCAGCTGCTGCAGCCGATGGCAAGTTATCAGCAGACAGAAAAACATACTCCACTGGGGGACAACAAGATATCCGGACAGACGGAGGAGCACGGTTTTCGTGGTATTTACGGAGAATTCAATTTCCAGCGGGGTTGACGGGGCTTGAGCCGCGTTTGATGGCCGGGATTCGCTGATTCGCAGCGGGGAAAAGCTGCGAAGGATTCGCACACACGCCCGTCAGGTGGAAATCCGGGACCATCGTGGTCCTGGGAATAGGTGAAGCCACTCACTTCACGTGTCAACGAATTTGAAAGCCTTGAACAAATCGATTATATGGTGCTTCAAAAACTATAAAGTGCTCTCAACTGGGTAACATTATTCGCTGATTCGCCGTTTCCGAAGCACTTTCAACTTGAATGTGATACATTTTAAATCTGATAAAAATTATAGACAACGATTTAATGTTCCTGAGGTGGAAAACGCGGATTTAAATGGCTTGATTAAATTATATGAGGCGAAAGAAAATGTTTCAGCCAAGCGGCGGATTTCAAAACTCCTGACAGGTGGATAAATTCCACCTGTCCGTTGAATGGGTGAAACCAATTACGGCAGCTGTCATCGATTTTGGGTCCCCAAATACATGGATTTATTATTTCATTTTCGCCATTGAAAGAGTGAGTTATGGGAAAGTGCAGTTCTCTACATTTGGCATTTTAAAGACTGCTTCTAAATATAAATGAATATTTTAGCGATTGACCAAGCGACATAAAAAGCTGGTATTAGATTATGAATTTAAGCTCGCCCGACAGGTGACAAAAGCCTGAATGGCTGGGAAAAAGTAAAATTTCAAAACTGAAAAATAATATGAAACTAAAAACTACTCTGACCGCAGCAGAGTTAATAATTGAGTTAACAAACATATCTGGCCAAAGAGAAACTGCAAAACTACAAAACTACACAACTATGTGCAAGCAACAATGCCTTTTGTATTTAAATATTCTATTGTGCAATCCGCAACGCCATCGAATCCACATCCATTTGCAATCTCAACAGGAGGATCACATTCTTTGCCATTTGTTTGGCTTGCCGCACAACAATTTCTCAAATGGGTGAAAGCTGTGGAAAAATGGTAGTGGGAGCCAACAGCATTTGGCAGTACTTAAATTAATCTTCATTTTAAATAAGGTGATGGCTGCATAATTTATCATGCCTCGAGAGCAACACCATCCGCACACAACAATAGAAAAAAAAGCAACTGAAAAACATTAAAAAACACTGAAAAACAAAGAAAAGCACAGAAAAACACTGAGAAAGACTGAACAAGAGAGCAACTTTTGCGTTGCCATTGCGATTCGCTTTTCATTTATTACGCAGCCGACCCGTTGCACACTTTTAATTAATTTGTTTCATTTATTACTGCATGTGTCTAAAAGTTGCTCTTGTTTTCCCCCATACAAGCGCATGTTTGTGCACTGCGCTCTTGTCTGAGGCTGTCGACTCAGATTCCAGCTTTCTTTCCATAATTCTCGAAATGTTTCTCCGCAGTCTGCGAAAAATATGAGCACACATTTTCCCAGCCAGAGGGACACTATCATTTTATAGCTCACACATGCCGACATTTCGGTTCGGTCTTCATGAAAATATTCTTGATTTCATTTCCTTAATGGCGAAAATTTTGTTTACAATTTCTGTCGGAAGGTCGCTGCAGATAAATGTCGAGCAAACATAAAAGGAACTACGTCAAAATGGTAAATAGAGAACAATTTTAGTAGAGGTAAAAGCTAAGGAAATTTCTAGTTGAATTATACACAGAATTAATGTCAAAAAGACAGAAAATATATGCTCATAATCAAATAGGTGCACAAGCATTTTTAGGAAAATATTAAAATAATGAATAGTAAGTTCGATCTTCAAGATCACCTCCTAGAGGTTTCCATTCAAGGATTTCCTAGCAAACTTACAAAAGCCTTTTCACTGAATTCCCTTCTATTTTGCACACTTCAGCTGCCATTCCTCTTCAATTTAATGCTGCTACAGCTCCAGTCTTCGCAAGGCCTAAGCCACATTTCACTTCTTTCAAACTGTCCATCCATCAGGCATAAAGTCGCTGCCTGCGCCGCCATTGAAACTTCTCGCCGGGATGGGGCCATAAAAAATGGGTGCAGCAGCTCCACATCCACATCCACGTAATATGCCTCTCACATCCTTGACTTGCCTCGAACAAAGGCCCAAGCATTTTTTGGCCCGACCCGTGTGTATTTAAACTGGCAACTAAATGGAAGTCGAAACTGTGTAACATACGGCATCATTCATCTTGCCACGCCCCCACATCCCACGCTGCCAACCGCCCACCCACATGGCAGCTACTCTTCCTTCAGAGCTAAATAAATGCACTTGATTTCATTTCATGATGATGCATTTTTAGCTGACCTCCCATAAGCACACATCTCGACTTGCTCCGCCGTGGAGGCAGTTGCTTTGTCATTATTCCCCGGATCGTGGAGCTCGTCCACTGGACTTACCCCCATCCATCCATTCCGGACTCGTGAGCCAGTACTTACTTTTAAGGACCGAGAGAAATTGCTTTTCGATGGCAGCAGAAGTGGTGAGGTTGAAATTTATGTAGTCTAGCTCAAGCCATATTGGATTTAAAACAATTAGGCAATTGTAGAATTATTCTTTATTTATAACAAAAATGGAGAGTTATTTTGAAAATATATAAATATATAATAACTCAGTGGAATTTAAGCGTCTCAAGTTTAACATATTTATTTTTCTGTGATTCTTTTCTTGATTTCTGTGCCCCCCTTTTCGCTCACTGTAACCTCAGTTGAAAAGACGAGCACATAAAACGCACATGCAGCCAAGACATATGAACTAAATCTGCTCGCCGGCAGCAACTCGGCCACACATGCTATCATCTAATAACTCGGGCATTATGCACATATGAAATATATCTCATAATGCCCCACCGACTTGCCACGCCCCCCCGCATGGCCACTGCCCGCTGCCGCCCACTTTGCGGCGGTGTGTCAAAACAAAAGTCGCCGCACGTTGCATGCATGGCATATTAAAAAGTTTGATTAGCGTCCAGTTCGCTGCCTCTGCTTCTGCCACGCCCAGCACCCGCCCACTCGCCGATAATGTGCCACACAGTCCGGCAAATATCCACACACACAGACACACACACACAGATATGAGCACGAACATGAGTATGAATGCATATACATATATGGACAATATTTGGCTCGGCTTTTTTTGCGAATCAACTATTTGGGAAAACTATTTGGCTAGCAAAAATGTTCCAACTCCCCTGCTTGCTCCCCATCAAATCATCCATCCCTTTTAGGCTACCCCTATATATATATAAATATATATGAAAATATATGTATGTATAGAGGGACAAGCCCCCGGAAAAAGCCCGATTTTGCCATCATACTTTCCTGAATTTCTCATCTCGTCGGTGCATTTATGCGTGAGAAATGCCTTGTATTTTGTAGCTAGTCGTCGTGGGCATATCCTTGTTCCTGTTGCTGTTCCATATCCAGTTGCTCCTGTGCCATGTTGTTATTAAATATGCATAAATTTCCTTTTTGCACAGGACTTTTGCATTTACATTTGCTGTTTATTTGTCGGTGGGAATATTGAAATTGTTACCAATGGATAGCAGATTCCAGCCCAGAGAACTGGTTTCCGGTGGGCCGCATGGAACTCGGAACTCCAGACTCACCTGTGCATAAATACCACCTACCTACCTATCTACCTAGTCAGGTGGGAGGTGGGAGATGGGAGTTGGAGGGGTATATACCTAGATCTATTAAGCTGGGAGTATATGCAGGATATGCAGCCTGGATGCGGATAATTATAATTATAGCAGTCGGCAAGTTGTCGGTTCAAGTTTCTGGCCGATTTGTGATTACTTCGATTCGCTTGTGTCGAGTTATGATGGGTTTATGAAGTTGTTGTATGGCAAATAACTTGCTAATGAGATTTATAATTGATAAGCAGAGAGCTTTCGACGGTATTGCAAATTATTTCTATACATTTTATGCAGTTAAGTATATGTTTCATTTAGACCTCATTTAGATAAATCAAATTAATTAAATGCTGTTTATTTCCTCTGGCTTTATAATTATTAATAATAGGAAAAGATGTTTTTGTGGACAGTAATTTCAGTGACTTGTGACAATTAAAAATTATTTATGACATTTATGGCTTTATGCTGCTTTTAATTAAAATGTGTCGTAAACAAACAATATTCTTAGTAATAACAACAAATTATATGTGTATACAAAAGAATACAGACTGCAATGCTAAAAAAAGTGGAATAATGTAAAAGTGATTATAACGAGCATAAATAATAATTTACATAATTTTTAGGTGAATAAAACAAAAGGATTAATTACAATTTATTCCATTTATGTTCCATTTAAAAGCGTTGTAAAGATTTTAAAAATAGTTATGAATTTTTGCAATGCGCCCCACTTAAGTTACTTAATTTAATTGCTTACCTTCATGGGATTTAATTTCCTTAAGTGGCGCTTGCAATTGAAAAACTCATTATCCTAATATCGCAGTGCCATCAATCACAGCTGTCTGCGTTTGTCTAGTGATAAATCCGCTAACTGCATTCCGAATCCAATTACCAATCAATCAAAGAGCATCCAATCGTCGCTGTCTCATCCGTCTCCGTTTTATGCAGACTGCCACGCCCCCAAAAAAGGCACCGCCCCTCTTTGTGAAATATTATATTATTGTTGTTACGCTTTTTGCCCTTGCAAAGTTCAGTCTGGTTTGACTTTTCAATTGTTGCCATATTTTTGCAGACCGAAAAAAGGGAGTACATGGAAATACAATTACATTGCATGTGTGAACAATGAAAAATGGAATTCCTGCCATTCCGCCACCCAATCAGTAATATGATTTGTAATTATGCAAATGAAGCGGTAGACCGGCGAACCCACTTCATGGCTGATGCAGTTCTCATTGATTAAAGCTGAACGTTTGGAAAGCTGAAAGGTTCACTTTTCACATTGGCGAACCTCAAAGGGAAATCCCCGAAGGCAAAGTTTTTGCCAATCAAAGCGTATGCATTTTTAATTCACTGTCACAAGCAGAAGTGGAAATGGAGCTGCAAAATCGAGTGGCATCTCGGGGTGGGGCATTCCCGATTCGAGATGTGATATTCGAGATTCAAGGCTCAAGACTCGAGCCTCGAGACTCGAGGGTCGAGACTGGGTGCACGAGATTACAGATTCCGCCAAGGAATCTGTCTGCCAGTCAGCCAGGCTTCGCTTCACTTTGACATAGAAAAATCTTCTATTGATTTCCCAAAACTCCCCCGCAATTTGCATTTAAAGTTGGACGCTTTCGTTTCTCCCGTTTCTTGCATCTCTCTCACTCGCGCCCCTCTTTAATGCTACAAAGTGCCACTTGGTTCATTTGCCAGCAGTTCTCCTGCTCCTTCGGATCATGCCACTGCCCCTGCTCCTGCCCCCGCCCCTGCCACTGCCACGCCCAGCAGCTTTGTCATTTCGCATGCTCGTTAGTGCGGAGCAAAGAATGCAAAGTAGCAAGATAGCAAGAGCTGTGTGGAAAATACAGCAGCAGCAACATCATCGCTGCACAAACACATGCCACAATTTATAAGCAAAGTTATTCTGCCACCGAGAAAGGGGAGGGAGGCAAAGCGGCCAGGGGGGCGGGGCTGTGGCAACTAGCAACATGTCAAAGTGGAGCAATCGGCATGTGCAACGGACACAGAACAGGACACTGAACACGGAAAACAGGCGTGCACTGAGGGAAAAATCAGCAAGAATATTGAGATGTTCTGGTTGCCATCTAAGGTTTTCTATCAATGAATACAGATGTTGCATCATTGTGTTGCATATCATGAAACTTAATACCTCTAGAGAATAAGTATATCGAGAAATGAAGTATACTTCATCACATCTAGTTTTAAAGTACTAAAGTCTGCGTTTTCAGGAAGGCGAGCTCTTTAAGGTAATGATTTAGCAAATGGGGTTTCTGAAATTCGCCTCTCCAAATTCCCTCTGTCCATAAAGAAATGATAGAGCTGAGAATGGATTGCAGTGCAGTCCTGGCAACCGGCGGTCAAGCATAAGAAACAGCAGCATCAGCAGCAGAAGAATTGCAGCAGAAGAGGAGCTGCAGCCCATAAGTATGCTATGGCAACGGAGCGAAGCCCAAAAGCGAAGGAATAAGTGCGCAAATAAAAGCGTTGCAAGGCGACTGCTGGATGCGGAAACCCTCCTCGTCAGCGCCGCCTGGCCAGGTGAGATGCCACCGCCATGTGGCACGAACTACAGTCAACAGCAGGCGGTGGCCAAGTCAACAAAAAAACAAGACAGTAAAACAGCAAGACCAATGTGGCTTAGTTAAATGGGAAATACTCTTTCACATAATCAAATTCAGATGACATGCTTTTACTCTTGAAGTCAGTATTCCAGACAAAAATCATAGATATTCAAATTATTTCATTTATAAGAAGTCAATTAAGCAAAGAGTTCATCAGCTTATTTGGGACACCATATCAGTTGGTCAGGACTCCCCCAAAAGGGTATTTCCGGACGCCAAAGGAAAAGAAGCTCCTGGCTCACTGCTCAGCCAGGCGGCAAACCAAGTGAGAGTGGGTTCGGGGTCCAAGGAGTCCGAGTCCGAGCCAAGTGGCACGCCACGTAACCAGCAGATAGCAGATACAGGACTGCTGCTCCGGGGGCGGAACTTGCCCCAGACAGATGCATAATAATGTTAATGTAAGCGCCTGCGACTTTGGGCTGTGGGTCGAGTATGGGGCAACCACGGCGTATGCGTAATATGACAGCAAATTTGAAGCTATTCTCGGTCGTGTAAGTTGAAGGCCACATCGTAAAATGAACATTAAATATTTGTAAACTAGGTAGTTACTCGACTCCAAATGGAAAATTAGCTTGCACCTTCTTTTGAAACTAAACAGCTATTTTATATCCACCTTTGCTGCATTCAACACTTGCATACATTTAGAAAATGGTTCGTAATTTCATTTCCTCTGCATATTTATCAATTTCCATCCACCTCAGCCAAATACATTTATCCCTAGGAGAGCCGAAATAGAACAGTGCATCAGAAGGGCTTTGGGTAATATTCGCCTTTTATACGCATATTAAACCGTTTCCACTTGAATGGCGAACTGATTTCATTGCATTTTTATAACGCATATATGTTGCATGGCTGCAAGTGTGTGTGCGGTGTGTGGGCTGGGTGTGCCTCCTCCAATAAAAACGAAGAGCTGCTCATGCACCCAGCTCCATGCTCGACATATAAATCTGCTGTATAATTGAATTTCACACGTTGCAAGGAAAAAAATAATACCAAAATGGTGCAGAAAAAATACGAAAAAAAAGAAGTGCATAACCAGCGGCAGCGAAAGTTTAAATAAAATTTATTTCAACAAAAATACACACTCGTTGTCGAAATGTGTGTGCGCAGAGATGGCAGTTGCCTGAAAATGTGAGCATTATACGTATGTATTGAAGGGCGCACGAGTGGGATGGTGCTGCTCCTCCAGGTGGCCACTTTTAACCATGAAGGTGTTTGCCTGGCCAAACTGCAAGCAGCTTAAGCATGCCACAACGAGCAGCCAGGATGATGAGGGTGGCAAGCAGTTCGCAGGACGACGAGGCGCACGGGGAGCAGAAGGACTCCCTTAGACAGCCGGCAATTGCATGTGTGAAGAGTGCACTTGTGAGACATTTACACCTGTAGAAACGTCGATGGGAGGGGCGTTTCAGCAGCAGCGGCTCCACGAGGAGCATTCTGAGCTGGGATATGAGGCACGGCTGAAGGAGCTTTTGAGGCACAACACATTAGCAGTCCAACAGAACAGCAGAGTGACGCCGCAAATGCATTCGCTGCAACATAAGAGCAGTCCGCACGAACTAAAAATTAAACTTAACTTTATTATTACAGATGCTTACAACATTTTTAAAGGACTAGTTTTTATGAGTGACAAAGAAACGAAGCAGCTCAGACAACAGAAATAAATTGAGTTACAAAGGTGTCGGAAAGTATGCCACCTTTTTAATTATTTTCTTCTTTAAGCAGCTTCGTTTCGTTTTGATTAGTAGCACAGATAACATTTACCAATCTTGGTGATGGGTTTTCGGTTTTTCCTGGAATAACTTGAGAGCGGGTCAGTTGAAAAACAGCGGAGTGAGACAGCAATTTTAAGTAAGAGGAAATTTGTAGCCCGGGCATTTCTTTTGGCCTCCTAACCTTTTCGTTTTTTCTATGTTTTCTATGCTCCGAGGACTTTTCCACCCCTTTCCTCTCCGCTCTCTGATTTTTCTTCGCTGTCAGGAGTTTTTCTTTCGGTGGCAGCCCAAAAGTATGCAATGTAAGTTTAGATGCCTCTTGTTCTTGCAGCGTCCTTTTTGCTCAAGAGCGTCAGTGCCAGTGTGTATGTGTGTTTGAGTGTGTGTGCGTGTGTGTGTGTGTGTGGGACGGAAGTGAATTTTCTGCACGTGGCTTAACTTCTGCTGCCTGCTCTGGCGTGTCATGCAGTCAGCAATCTTTATCCAACCCAAACGCAAGCAGCTCGAGTGGGCGCCTTTCATTCTTTTCTTGCGGATTCCGCTCAAGGATTGCATTTAACGCAGGAACAGGAAGGAAGGAAATGCCATGTCGACGCTAAAACTGGGTTAGCTTACATAACGACAACATTAACGACAACGCTTTCCTTCCGGTGGGCGGGGCTCTGGTGGGCGGAAAATGGGTAGGATGGCGTTGGCTTCACGCTTCGTCGCTTATTGGACATAATTACTGAATATAACAATTCTGCGGTGGCTCCACAAAACGGGGCACTCAGAAAAAAAAGTCCACCAGGAATTTTAAGAAGTTTTCTATTGCGTTCTCTCATATATTAGTGAAAATTTCTATTTTATATCACATACATAACATTCTATTCGTAAATTCTTTCTTCATTCAAAAACTCAAATCATTTCTTTACTTCCAAACTATTTTATTTAAACTGCAAGGTGTCAAGGGGTTCAAAAAATGTGCTTGCATACCCTTGGAGCACCTTCGATATCTTCTTGAGATGCATCCTTGATTTCGCCGAGTGCATATCCTTTCGCCAAAGCCACTTGTGCGTAACGGCAGCGCCAGATAAGTGCAACAAAAGCCACGGCGGCGGATGCAGCCAAGCCAGGCCACATATCAATTCCATGTGAGCGGACTAACTGGTCCTGGTGGTGCAGTCCTAGTTCCGGAATGTCCTGCTTGCTGCTGGTCAGTCGGCGGAGGGAGGGGGGAGTGTGGTTTTAGTTCCCTTATCGCTTACACTTGGCAAAAGGCGAGTCACCCACACAGGCACACAGTTCACTAGTCGCACTGATTTTTTGCTCGCCTGCCAAATCCTTAAAGTAGCACAGCTTTGGCCCCAGGATTTGTCGAAGCAAAGTTTCGTTCTTTGTCAGTTGGGGAAAACAATGTTAATTGCTTTGCAGTTTACTTTGCGCAATCCGGTTGACTGGCTCAACTGTTGGACTTTCTTGCTACAGGTGACATCCGCTAAGCCGTAAAATGCTTGAAAATCCGCTGTTAACTTTATGACTTAAAGGAACATTTACTTGAGATTTAACTACAAGGTTAATTACCTATTTAAATAGTTTATTAAATGATTTTAATGATCTTAAAGGTACACTTACTCCTACTTGATATTTAAGTACATAGTTAATTACCAATTTAAATAGTTTATTAAATGATTTTAATGATCTTAAAGGTATACTTACTCCTATTTGAGATTTAACTACATAGTTAATTACCCATTTAAATAGTTTATTAAATGATTTGAATTTCCCGAGATATTCACCGACAATTACTCTGCAGCTTCCTTTGCTAATGTCACTGCCACTTTCCGGAGCAGGTAAAATTCATTAAGCCCCGATCTACAGCTCTAAACTCTTTGGCCAAAATCTTTTGTTGCTCCATCTGGGCTAAACAAAGCGTTTTATGCATGCACACTCCGAGCCAATTACGCAAAGTGCTCTAAGTATCTCAAACAGTCCTCTAACTGGACACAATTACATTAACAGTTTAGCACACACACGTATGTAGCTGGCAGATATCGGGGATTTCCGGAGGATAACGGGTTAGATATAGCCATCGTCAGAAGTGAGCGAGATTGGGGGTAGGCAAACAGGACGAAAATTAAATCACAGTCACAGCTGCAAAGGCTCGAAAATAAGTCCTGGCGAAAAGGAGCGGAGGCCATGAAACTGCTGCTGCTACTGCTGCTGCTACTGCTGCTGCAACTGCTGCCACTACGGTAACTAACTGTAACCCCGGAATCTTGTAGCCCGTAACGCCCATCTCCATTAACCCAAACACACACACACAAGACAAAGTGACTGGCTGACTGACAGCTGAACTTTTACGCTCACAGATAAACAGTGTCAAGGGTTAACAGCAATGGGATGCACGGACAGAGGGACGGGGGGCGTGGCCTTTGTTTAATAATAATAAAATGTCACTGGGCAAAAATAAACGGCTGAGGAGCCGAGCGGCTGAAGGATTACATTGCCAAGTGCTCCCCACAAGCACACACACACCAACGCACAGTAACACACACACACACCCATACAGTAAGTCAGTCGGAGCAATTGTCATGCGTCCTTTGGACGACTATCGTCACTGGCAAATCACCTGGGCAACCCGACGGCACACAGGATACTTGGATACTTGGCTGCGAGAATGTGAGTCCTGGCATGCAAGGTGCAGGCACTTTTATTCCTTTGGTTGTTCTTGCTGGCCATGTTGCTGCTGCTATTTGTGCTGCTGCCGGCGTGTTTGTAAGCCATGTTATTACAATAATGTGCAATCTGAGTCTGAGATGGAGCACTGAAAGAAACATCTGTAGGGAAAATAAATGTGCGGGTGGTGTTTAATAGGTGTTTAAGTGTGTACTGCGCATAAGATTCTGGAGTGGAATCCAAGCCACTTGAAAGCTATCTATCTATTATGTCAACCATATAACACGAAACTATGTGCATCCTGAGTATATCCTTAAACATATAGCGTTTTTCTCTCTCTGCTGGCGAATGCGGTCTCTGTGGTGGCTTGGTGCGGATGTTAGTGTGAATGTGAGTGTGCGGCAGGCCAAAGTTAAATCATGTTTTTATTGTCACATTTGCCATAAAGGCAGCCGAGGGACCGTCAGACCGTAAAAGGACTTATACTGGCACAGCAGGATCAGGAGTAGGAGCAGTATCAGGAGTAGGAGCGGGAGCAAGAGGCGTCATAAGATGCTGCCTAAGCTGCAGGCAAAGGTGGGGTGGCCAGGTGAGCAGGCAGGGGGGCAGGCAGGTGGCTAAGCCAGACAAATCATAATCAGAGCACAAGGCAACAAGCTCAACAAAGCCGGAATCACCTTAACAACCAGGTGGGCTGCTCTTAGCCGGGCCGTGGGCTTGGGGGCGTGGCTGATGCCACTGATAAGGCAGCGCATAGGTGGTATTTTCCTTTCCTTGCTTCACCCGCGCTTATGGCCTTGTTTACGTTGCATACTTTATGGCGCAAAGCCAAGGGGGTGGGGCGGTTGGAAAAGCGAAGGAAAGCGTGTGTGTGCGGAACGCGGAAAAAAGCGAAGCGTAAGCGTTAACTCTAATGAAAATGCAGTGAACTGGAAAATATACTGACTGCCTGATAAAAACTAACTGACGCTGAAAGCTGGCAGAAACCAATTCCAGGCAGAAAATGAAGCCTTTAATTCATTTAGAACACCCACAAAGGACCAAAACGTTTTTAGAATCAGCAATCAAAGCGACTTGTATAGCAGAGTTTTGATCATGGAGGCTAATGAAACTATGATATTGGCCAATAGATAACTTGGTGTGGATTAAACTGCATTTAATTTGTATTTATTTGTACATTACAAATGAGTTTCCTTCACGATGTCGGTCATGATTTTTCACTTAGTGAAATTGCGAAATTCCAGTTGACTGACATTTACTCGGTAATAAGGCTCTCGCAAAACCGCAGTCGTGGCAAAATAATCAAACTGAAATCTCAAAGGGTACACCGCAAACATACACTTGCCGAAATTGCATGGCACGTACCCCCAGAAAATCCGCACTAATTTACTTGCTGCGGTTTTTCCTTCACTAATTGTGACAACTAATTGAAATCAAATTAGTGAAGCCACTAAACAGCTTAATGCTCGCTGAGCACGAACCAGACTTTCCACCTCGGCGATGGGGGAAATTCAGCGGGAGCGGGTGGGCATTGGGTTAACCATAAACCCTACACAATGCTAATTGTTTTCATTCAATTTACTGTCTGCACGCCGCTTTAAAATATCGCTCTTGGCTTCAGTTTTGGCTAACCATAAATTTTCGACATGGACATCAAAGCGTATACGCAATATGGGTGCGCCAGTGCGTCTGTGTGTGTGCGAGTCCTGTTGTCCTGTTTGCAAGAATGTGTGTGGGGTGGTGTGGGTGTGCAGACATGCGTGAATAGACAAACATGCCTTTGTCAATAATATGCATTAATTAAGTGCAGACATGGATGCCAGAGGAATCAAACCAAGGATATCCGAGGTGCATCAGTGGATGCCCAATCCCGCGCCACAGGACATACAGATATACATACAGACATACGTACATGCGGACACACAGACATCGGTACAAACGTACACTCACTGACACACAGGACTCAACAGCAACACGGCGCATTGCAAATTTAATTGAAAATATCGAATAATGCGAAAATGCAAATGTCATTATCAAAATTCAGGCCGGCGGAAGTGTCACAAGCGCTGAAAAGAAGTTTCAAGATTCAATTTCCGTTTCCGCACACATCACGTGCATCGCAGCAGGTGGGCATTAGGGCGTGGCCGTAGGGGGCGTGGCAGCGGGGCGGTGCGAGAACACCGCCCCATCAGCAGCCCAGTTATTTATGCCTCCATTCGGTTCCTTTTTTTTTAGCAGCTCCGTAAATAGTTGCGCAACTGACACGACGCCAGGAGATGAGGCCAGTGCAGCGGCGCCCCGTGAATCCCCATTTAGCCAGAGAGCAACTCCAGCACGCACTTGGTCCGGAGTGGGTTCTGTTCCGGCACATGAGCACTGAGAGAAATCGGGGCTATCACTTGATCAAACAATCAAAAGGATGCCTTGCAAACAACTGTTTGGAGAACAACTCACTTTTGGAAGAACTTTTCTGCTTTAAAGTCGAGGGAAGATGAGAGAACCTACTCCCATTTTCTCACAGTGCACCACATTTTGGGTAGGCTCGATGAGGCATTGGTCCGGGGATGCCGGCTGTCCGGAATCCACAGTCCGAAGTCCGGAACCCGGACACGCACTCAGCGTGTGTGCACATTGAAGTGGACCATCGTTTGTCACTCGAGGTGGGTGTGGAAGTGGGTGCAGCAGTGGAAGTGGCACAGGAAGAGGATGAGGACACGGGCACAGTGGTGCCAAGTGGTGGAGAGGTGTTGGCTATGCAGAAAGAGACTCGGCAAGTGGCTGGGAATTTTAAAGCACTCTACGGCTGAGCAAATACGATAGCCGGTGTGTGTGAGTCAAAGGGCAAAGAAGGCCGCTTCCTTGTTGATTCAAATTAGACCGATCCAACTGGCGGCACCACTCGGCTTGACCCACTGTGAATCCGAATCTGAATCTCAATCTGTGTGTGAGTGTGGCTGTGGTTGTGGCTGTGGTGCAGGGCTCTGGATGGTGGCCCTATTCCTTGTTGACTGTTGGTGGCGGGGCTAATGGAGTTTGCAAGAAGTGGGCAAAAATGTGGATCAAGCAGCCGTACTTGCACACAAAGACCACACCAATCTTCGTTCCGCATTCTCCGGCTGCTCCGGTGCTCCTTCCTGGCAGGAGAAATGCGAGCAACTTTTGCAAATTGTTGCCGCCACCCAAATCCCAGCCAGCATATCGCTGCCCCACTTCCTTGGACCCACCGCAGCTGCATGAGGTTGCCAAGTTGGTCCACCAGGAAAAATATTTAGCAGAACTTTGAAGGCACTACAAAAATTTTAGGGATTACATTTCAATTAACTGAAGTGCAACGTGGCTATGGAAAACTAGTTTGCGGACTTAAGCTTATTAAAAACGAAAAACAAATAAAAACATATTTTGTAGCGAACTTTACAAAATGCCTTCATAATAAAGTTTGCTCTAATAGTCTTTATGGCACAAAGAACTTTGAAAAAATCTAGATTAAAGTGGAGTAAAAGTACTGAATGCAAAGTTGTAATATTTTTTCGAGTGCAGCTCTGAGAGCGGGGTTACCACATGGACACCAGTGGGTCGACCTGCCTCGGGCCGTGAGTCTTTCATCAGACCAGAGCCGTAGCCGTAGCCGTAGCCATAGCCATAGCCGGAGTCGGAGCATAAGAGCCGGAGCCAAGACCGAAACCAAAACCCGGAGTGGAATTTCATGGAGGGGGGAGGGGGGTGCTGCTGCTGCTTTGTTTATGTGGCTCCATTTGGGCATATGCATGACCCACTCAACCACCCATCAGTGGCACCCGCCACCATCCTGTGGTTGCTGCCATTGTTGGGCTGGGGCCTCAAGCTCCACGTGAGAGTGGTTTTAGTGTTGTTCTGGATTCGCGTACCTCTTAGTTGCAAGGTGCAGGGTATATTCGTTTTATGCAAATGTAGGAATGGGAACCAATTAGAGGAGATTAAAGGTCTTTCTGAAACTAAAGGCTAAACATCTATATTAAGTTATAGATTTAATCTAAAGACATGCCGTACTTACTTTCTAAAAATGCATATTAGAAGTAATAAATTAGCTGACTTAGGTATGCAATACTTTAAGTCACATAGCAGGAACTACAGGGTATCCCAGAGTCGCACCCCTCGACTTAAGTGCTCTATCTTGTTCTGGATTTTTAAGTTGTTTTCGTTGTCGTAGCTTGTTTGTGTTGCCTTTTTTGTTGTCCTGTGTGCGAGGTTTTGCCTTTTTCCCGTGTGTTGCATCCTCGTCTTTAGTTGCAATTTGAGCACAGACACAGCAACAGCCAGTATTGCACTTGGCCAACACACACTCACGCACACACTCACACCCATACTCACACTCACATTTACACTCACAGTGAAATGCTGACACCAATTAGGGTGCAGGTTGTTGTTGCTGCTGCTGCCGTTAGTTGCTGTTGGTAGTTAGTTAGTTCGGTTGCACTTTGTGCGTTGCATGTTTACAGTGGCCACAAAACATAATTTCTGTTTAGACAACTTTAGCCCCAGCTCCAATTGCAGTGGCTTCTGGCCAAAAGCTTTGCGAACAGAGCTGGAAAAAAATACAAAGCAAAAAAGGCGGAAAACAAAACAGGGTCATAATTATTGCGCCAACAAAGACAGCAAAGCAGCTGCCACATTGGCCAGCGGTAAACGATGTTGCCAGCAGGCAGAGGCACCACCACCATCGCCAGCTGAATTTTCGGTATAATTTTCACTTTGGCCAAGAAACTTTTTCGCTGCCGCATTGAATTTGCAGCCAGCGAGCAGCTAAAACCCGAGCAAAAGCAACAGCAACAAAGTTCATGAGTTGATTAGAAAGTTTTTTTAACCGCTGTTGCAGCTACATCCTTAACCCGCTGAAGTCCTACAGCCATGCCCCCTAGCGCAACATGCACTCAGATAAACTACTATGGCTTTTAAGGTGCCTGCAAGGTAATAATACCTACATATGTATGAATATGTAACCAAATACTTCTGATGATTTGCTCGATTTCTCATCGTTGTCCTGGTGAATTTCTTTAAGTGAGCCGTTGCTAATGGCAGCTCGTGAGCTTGGCATATGCGAAAAGACCTCAATCCGTGGCTTAGGCTCCCAACTCCGCGCACTGCATGCCACATGTTGTATGCCACATGGGTGGATGGGTAGTGCGAGTTGGTGGCTTATCGCTTGGCTGCTTTGTCGCCGGGCAGGGGCATAAACTATGCGAGCGCGAGCATCAACTTTTTGTAATTAATTTTTAATGTGTGCAAAATGTTTGAGTAAACGAGCATGTTGTTGTTCGCCGAGCGCCGCCATATCAAGCGGATGTCGTTAGAACTGTTTATCAAGCGCTCTAAGAGGCGAATAAGCTGCAGCTTCGGTGGGGGAATCAACTTTATACTATATGTACTCTATACTCTATACTATTTACGTTCGTGCTTAGCTGGTGTAAATAATTGGATTGCGCTTAAAACTGGCGGGTGCCAGAAGCCAAGACTGCCAGGCTTCTGGTTACTCAAACGGAATTTCTTTGCACTAATTGCATATGACAATGCTGCAGAACATGCATCCATACATCCCCACCTGACGCCCCAAACACCACCTTACACCCATCCAACACCCACCTAGAATGTGCGAGCGAGAGGGAGGAAGGAGCGACGCAGACCGCATGACGAGAATTGGCAACTTGCTGCAATTTGCTAGAACCAAAAATTGATTTACCCTCAACTGCAAGTCTTCCCGCTTCGCACAGCTTTCAAGGCACTTGGAAAAAAATGGCAATTTGCATCTCGAACTTCGGAATTCAGCAGAATTTGCAGCACTGGCCAGCTTGCGTATTTTGCAGAGTTGGCATCATTGCCCGCCTTGCATATTGGGCATCATTGCTTTCAGTTTGGTTCATAAAACTATTTAATATAAGCAAATATAAAACGATTTATTACTTTAAATTCTCAAATGGTTATTGGAATTCAAGAGTGTGAATAATTGACACCTTTGAGAGTCCTTTTAATTTGACATCATGCAGTGAAATACTAAAATGTAGACTGGTTTTTCCCCCAGTGTTGAGCCCAACTCCCTTTTCCATTCTTTACCCGACTCGCATCCATCCATCAGATAAACGTTTTGCTATCTGCTATCTGCAATCTGCGAATCGCATTCTGTCTCTTTGTCCATGCCATGCCATCCGCCATCCGCATCCACTCACGCTGTGTCCGTTCTTGTTCTTGTTTTTCCGGCAACATTTCTGCAGAGATTTGCGTTTCAATCACATCGAGGAGCTGCCGGCCAACGCGTTCAGTGGTCTCGCCCAGCTGACTACGCTTTTCCTGAACGACAACGAGCTGGCTTACCTGCAGGATGGGGCACTCAATGGACTGACGGCGCTGAGGTTCCTCTATCTGAACAATAATCGGCTAAGCCGCTTACCGGCGGCCATCTTCCGGCGGTTGCCACGCCTGGAGGCGATGTAAGTGAACCCGCCTTAATTAAGGATCCCCGCGAGCAATCGCCTTACTTACTATCCTCCTTTCTGCAGTTTCCTGGAGAACAATGACATTTGGCAGCTGCCCGCCGGCCTCTTTGACAACTTGCCGCGCCTGAACCGCCTGTAAGTCGCTGATGGTTCGATTCCCCTTCTTTTTTTTTTTGAGGGAACTAACACTCTGTCCTCCACCCTCCTCCATCCAGGATCATGTACAACAACAAGCTGAGCCAGCTGCCAGTGGACGGATTTAATCGGCTGAACAACCTGAAGCGCCTGCGACTGGACGGCAACAACATCGACTGCAATTGTGGTGTCTACTCACTGTGGCGTCGCTGGCACCTGGATGTGCAGCGCCAGTTGGTGTCCATCTCGCTCACCTGCGCTGCTCCCCAGCTGCTCCAGAATCAGGGCTTTTCCAGCCTGGGAGAACATCACTTCAAATGCGGTAGGTTTTCAATTTCCATTTAAGTCACACATAGAACATGAAGCAACTTTATGCTTAAGTACACTTTCCATCAAATGGAGAGAAACACGATTGAAGCAGATGCATTTTAATGCCGAATTGATGGCCACTCCACTTGAAATTACTTGCAGCCAAGCCGCAGTTCCTGGTGGCCGCCCAAGACGCCCAAGCCGCTGCCGGCGAGCAGGTGGAGCTGAGCTGCGAGGTCACCGGCCTGCCCCGCCCGCAGATCACGTGGATGCACAACACGCAGGAGGTGGGCCTGGAGGAGCAGGCGCGGGCGGAGATCCTGCCCAGCGGCAGTCTGCTCATCCGCAGCGTGGAGTCCAGCGACATGGGCATCTACCAGTGCATCGCGCGCAACGAGATGGGCGAACTGCATTCCCAGCCCGTGCGCCTCGTAGTTAATGGCGGTAACCACCCACTCGATTCGCCCCTCGACGCCCGCAGCAATCAGGTGTGGGCGGATGCCGGAACACCCACGCACGGAGCAACACCATCGCCATCGTCATCGCCATTGCTATCGCCATCGCCACCGCACTTCACCCACCAGCCGCACGACCAAATTGTGGCCCTTCACGGCTCTGGACACGTGCTGCTCGATTGCGCCGCCTCCGGCTGGCCACAGCCGGACATACAATGGTTCGTCAATGGCCGCCAGCTCTTGCAGTCGACCCCCAGCCTCCAACTGCAGGCCAATGGCAGCCTCATCCTGCTGCAGCCCACCCAGCTCTCTGCCGGCACGTATCGCTGCGAGGCTCGCAATTCTTGGGGCAGCGTCCAGGCCACCGCCCGCATCGAAGTGAAGGGTGAGTAAGTGCCAGAGATGCTCCACGTTGAGTGGGAAACTTGTTTCCAGTCAAGGTCTGTAACTTGTGCGATAAAGGTGTCTATCTATGAATCTATATAATTTTGTGTTTATCGCAAAGGAACAGTAGACTGTTGAACCACCTTATGAATTATGACTTTGCTATAAAGTTTCCTATATGTATATTTACCTAAATGTGCATTCAAGTTCTGGCCAACTCTGGCACAATCCTGGTGCAGCACCCACACATCTGTGACTGCCACACAGTTGCAGTGCAGGAATAAGAGTCACAACTGTCGCGCTTTACTCAATTTGCAGTCGATTTAATTTGTTTTCGTCTGGGAAAAGGGCAAATGGGGAGTGGCATTCGAGACTGACCAGGATCCTGCTGGCCAGGCCAACTCCACTGATATCGGGGCATTGGGACTTTGCAGATGAGTTTGGCTGGCGGGCAAAGGGCCCCACTCCGTTAGAAATATTGCGACAACTTTGACAGCAGGTGGTGCCGGTGATTGGATGCAACTTCATGTAGACAAATCAAATCACAAAAGTTTGTGTTTTTGCACTCGGCAAATTTGGCAATTTGTTTAGGCAAAAAAACGTTGGGTGTTCAGTTTTTTCTGGAAAATATTGTTTCCAGGAAAAGTTATCGGCAGTATTTTCAATAATTAACATTTAATGGTCAAATATTGTGATTTATTAAATAGTACTAAAAAAGAGCAGCTTTAATTTTAGACTTACTATATTCTGCTTGAATTATTATAGGCAGCTGTGGCCGCTTAGGTTTTTTCCAGTGCAGTGACGTTATGCGGTGTGTAAGTAAATGGCTCTGGGTTTGATTGGCGCCCATTAAGCGCTCTCGCTTCGCAGCTCCTTGCCCATTAAATAACCGATGAAGTGCATCCCGGCAGGAGGTTTAACCCGAAACAACTTGGCACTTGAGCTTTTTATGTTTTTCCATTCGTTATTGCCGTTTTTCGAGCTCTGGTACGTGACTGTACTTTATTGCGCAATAGAAGCGGCCAACGGAAACGGGGAGTGAAATTTATAAATATATATATATACGCATATCCTCTGGGGAATGGGGATCACAGACGGCGAAAAGTGCATCCACCGCCTTGGCTGCAGCACAATGGCTCATTATAATTTGTGGTTGTCGGCACAAAATGAAGTGCGAAATTTATGCATTATTTTGCTGAATTAAGTGCAAAAATTATAAACTATTATGTGCGTTATGGCGAGGGCACGCACAAATGGCGCGCTGTGGCTTTAAAAATGTGGAGTGCGGCTTAGGGGATCAAGGGGTATCGCGGGGTACACGGGGTATTCGGGGCGGATGAACTGTTTAAGCAGTCAGGCATGGCGCCTGGTCAGCATAATTAACCCGCCAAACGCATAAACAGACACACGGGCAAACACTCGAACAAACACCAACACAAACCCTCGTACACAAGTAAATATGGCTGAAAAGTATGCAGCAGGAATTTCATATTTCATATTATGCATACGCCCCATGGGCATCGACCAACGCACAGCGGTGTTAGCCACGGCAACACGTGTAGATTGGTTGCAATAAGATATATATAAAATGCAGGTTCTAAGCAATGTGTATTATAAATATACTTTGCTGTTGTACATATTACTTTTACTTAAAAAATGCATATATTTAGCTGGCATATCAGATTTTAAACATGAATTCCCACTGCGCAGCGCTTAAAGCGGGTCAAAAGGTGGGGGATTTGGGGGGGTTGGGCATTCGGTGTTGGTGGTGCTGCGGCAACAAAAGACTCATAGAAACCGAACCGAAAAGCCAGGCCTCGCTTTAGTCGCTTGTTGCTGCCATTTGGAGCAGTAAAATTGCTCGAAAATCACTCATTCGCCCCGTTGCACCGCTTGCCACTCTTGCAGAACTGCCCGAAATTTTAACAGCACCGCAAAGCCAAACAATCAAACTTGGCAAGGCCTTTGTGCTGGAGTGTGATGCCGATGGCAACCCGCTGCCCACCATCGACTGGCAGTTCAATGGCGTTCCACTGCCCGGAACTACGCCCGACTTGCAACTGGAGAACGAGAACACCGAGCTGCTGGTGGGCGCCGCCCGGCAGGAGCATGCCGGTAAGTAGGAGAAGTGATTGCCAAAAACGGTTTACATTGCATTTTCATTCGATACCCTGGACATAATCCCGTGAATCCTGCCCCCCACCTCCTTCGCTCCTTTGCAGGTGTCTATCGCTGCACGGCGCGCAACGAAAACGGAGAGACGAGCGTGGAGGCCACCATTGATGTGGAACGGTCGCAGTCGCCACCGCAACTCGCCATCGAGCCGAGCAATTTGGTGGCCATTACGGGCACCACCATCGAGCTGCCCTGCCAGGCCGACCAGCCGGAGGACGGACTGCAGGTAAACTCATTTACCGGGATTGGCCACGGAATCGGAAACTTTTTATTTACCCGCCACTTGTTGACGTTCCCTTTTGGCCTCATTTTCCGCTTGGCCACCGGGAAAAATCTACCCAAAAATGGCAATCATTTTGGTTTTAAAGTTTGATTTTGAAGAAAGTAGATATATTAATATATGTAGATTACTTCTTACATTATTTAAACACCCGCCTTGCGTTTTCCTAACAAACTGACATATTTTTAATGGAAATTGTAATATAAAATATATTTAAATTTTTTTCCACTGCAACTCCTCAGATTACGTGGCGCCACGATGGGCGACTCATTGATCCGAATGTGCAGCTGACGGAGAAATATCAAATAAGCGGCGCCGGCAGTCTGTTCGTCAAGAATGTGACCATCCCGGATGGCGGACGCTACGAGTGTCAGCTGAAGAACCAGTTTGGTCGCATTTCCGCCTCCGCACTGGTTACCATCAGGTGAGCCAACGGGGAGGATTCTGAATCAAAATCAAATAGCTCAACTTTGGGCGCCGACCGCAACTTTAATTGCGCTGTTGGCGTCGTGAGGAGGGTGGATTGCATAAAACTCCATTAAAATCAAAGGGAAAACTTTTGCTCAAAGGCGAACGAACTGTGGGTAGCTGGCAAGAAAAGGCCTCTGCCAACAGAGGATGCACTTAAAATGCGTTTAAGTGCGCGGTAAAGTTGCTTAATTAATTGAAAAACAGTTGAGCTGCAGAAAAACTGAACATTAACTTAACGACGCTGCGATGCCGGAAAGCAGTTGTCGTATATCTTGACATTTTCATGTAAAGACCTCGCTAAAGTCACTTTAAAAACCCCGGGGGTAGCGCACCTCATTATGAGTTTCAAATTGTGTTTAGTGAAATCAAAATGCTGTACAATTATTGCCAGCAGACTTGAACTTTGCACGCCTGAAATGATTTTCAAGTCCTTGAGTCCTGGAGTTCCACTGAACTAAATTGCTTGGAAACCACTGCGGTAAACTATGAAAAGAACGTTAAACCATAAAATAAAGCTGCTGGCTAAACTACAGCACAGTGGCCAGAAAACGAGGGAAAATTCTGGGAAAATCTAGGGGATAAACATCAAACTCCGACTGGCTGTTATCAAAGGCAGTTAGCAGCTGGGCAAACTTGCTAATCCTCTCCAGTTGCCTAGGCACTGGGAGCCACTGTGTTGTCAGCTAAACTGCAAATAAAATATGCGCCGAGGCTCCTGCAACTGCTACATGAACATCAAAAGGCGGCGGAGGAAAGCACAAAAGTTGTCGCCAGTTACTAGCTACCAGTTACCAGCTACCAGTTTTCAGTTACCAGCTTTCTGTTGCCAGTTGCCAAACTGGAAAACGTGCTAAGCCCGGAAAAGCTACGTGCCACACTCACACTTACATGCCCTCGGACTCGGTGGGGGAAACTGGCAAAAGACACAGGCAGTGAAAATGCCTCACTGAGGCAACCGC
Source organism: Drosophila teissieri (assembly GCF_016746235.2). Lineage (NCBI taxonomy): Eukaryota > Metazoa > Arthropoda > Insecta > Diptera > Drosophilidae > Drosophila > Drosophila teissieri. The sequence continues at coordinate 2,610,408 of NC_053031.1, read as the reverse complement.
ACAAGTTATCCAAATTGCCCAAATTGAAATTGAGTTGACAAGTTGCTGGCTGCGACAAGAAAAAGAAGGGCTACACACTAAATAAAATGTATGCTTCCTTCGATGGGAAATTAAAAGCGGAACTATAACTATTAGCTCAGAATATTACTTTCTTAACGATGTTCTAAAGCTGAATTTAGAGTACATTGCAAACCAAGACAAATAGGTTTCCTTCGAACAATTCGAATGATCTAAATATCTATAAATCGAACAATTTATCTGCACCTGAAACTCAACTACTTATTCCCGTAATTACCTATGAATTTTGGTTATTTTTCTAGAGGTGCAGAGAGACTAGAACTAGAGCCCATCTTGTACCTCAACTTTAACACTCCACTTGCGGCCTTAGAAGTTTTCAAATTGTTTGTACCGAAAAGAAGCGACACGACGTGAATTTATTGAGCAAATGGTCCCTGCATCCATCCGCCACAAGCCGTAAATCAATTTGAGGCGACAAAAACGGAGCCGTGGATGCGGACTTGGCCATTAACCACCGACTGGCGAACTGTGGAGCTGGCGAACTGGAGACCAATGATGGGCCACAAAAGAACCGCCGGAGCGGCTTACTTTCTGCTTACACAGCCATTTTCCTGATGCATAATGCAGCAGAAAAGCGGGTGGATTTCCATGTGTGGCACCCACGGAGCATTTAGTGCCACGGATGGGGGCACGGAAGCTGAATCGGCTTACAGTTCTGTGCCGGCAGCATTAGAAACTTTACTCATTACGCCGGGTTTTCCCAGTTTCCCCGTTTTCCAGTCGCCTAGACCGCAGCAAAGCAGCAGAGCAGCGGGGGCGGCAAATTATAAAGAAAAAATCCAGAAAATGGGTGCGAGAAAGCCGGGCGCCAAAAGTGAAAAACTATGTTGGAAGAATGCAGGAGTCGCAGGGGCAGCCATCCTGCCCCTTAAAGAGTGTGAGTGAAAACCGCTGAAAGACCCCGACGAAACCAGTGCAACAAAAATGGCAAAAATAACAAAAAATACCAAAACACCCAGAAATCCGCCTAAGTTGTGGGTAATGCTGGGCGTAAAACAAAAGCTTATCCTGTTACGGCCACTTTTGTTGCTGCCGCCCGGCTCCTGTGATCCTGCTGCTGGCAAAAAGGCTAACCACGGAAATACATTGCCGTGCGCCACAGCATGTGGCAAGTGAGGAGTGAGTGAGACGCCAGCCGGGAGGGGCACCACAGAGAAACTTTACACCAAACGGGTCACTCGCAAGTGGTGACTGCAGGATACCCTTACTAAGGAAAAAGGATTTATAATAAATTCATTTCAAAAAGCAAAACTATAGTTAATTTTATTAAGATAGAAAGATGTATTTATAAGCAAGGCAATGACTTGAAAATATTAATGTCTTGCCTTTCAAAACCTTAATAACTTATTTATTAAACAGAAAACAATTAAATAGTCTTTTAGGATATACCAATATGAGAAGTTCGTTTTCTGGTAGTTTCCTATTGCTCTTTTTCCTTTTCACTGCACTTTGTGGAAACAATGAATTTGTATTACATTTAATTGAGTAAACTATTACTGCACAGAATAAGAAACCAGTATAATTAATACCTTTTGCCAGAGATAACAACGTTCACAATTCTCTCGAAGTACCTCTACCCTATGAACTTTATCACTATGACTTTCCCACTTTTAAACACATTTTGAGGCACCCCAAAAAGATCCATTATCTGCTGAAATAATTGTCCGAGTGTGGCACAAACTTTCTCCAAAAACTATCAATGTCCAAAATACCGTGGGCAATTGTCAGCTATAGAACAACGGACACCCCATCGAGTCGCCCGGGGAGAAGGACACTGCCAGGAGGGCAGCCACAGAATGGCAGCGTGGAAATATGTAGTTCCTGGCGCCGCAATATCCACTGACTGGAGGCGGAGCACCAGAAGCAGGACCAGGACCAGCAGTGGCAGTGGCAGCTGGCAACTGGCAACCGATAGTGGCAGACGCGGCAGACTCTGGTGCAACAGGGTGTATTATGGTCGTTAAGTTATTACCTACAGCAGCGCCACCGCCAGCGCCACACAATGCCAAAGTTTACACAGTCGAAAGTTTCCTAAAGGAGCATTCCTTGCCAGCAGAATGCCAGGCATGAATTGTTGTTAATGCTACCCCCCACCCACATCTGCTCCTCCAACTGCTCCTCCTTTCGGATTCAAGAAAGGCGAAAAAGCAAGGCGCGGATTTTTCCTATGACTTTTCCTCGCTGCAAACAGAATGCAGCATAATTTGGTGGGGCAGAGACAGGCGCAGAAAACGGGGGAAATGGACTGGCTGGCATTTTTATTAGACAGCGCGGCCATTTGGGCGACTCCTGCCACTGGCATTATGGTAATTAAAATGTGCAAATTCCCTGCGATATCTTGATTGTTTCCGCGCTGTGTGTTCTTTATGTGCGTGTCAACTTTTGCCTCCGGGCATTTAATACAGATTTATAAGAAAATAAGCCGACAACTTGGGTACTAATGCACTGTATACAAACCTTGGGGTCACTAACTACTATGCCTTGGGTCACCAAAGTGCCTTTGATTATTCAAAACCATCAGCTTATGTTAACTAATCTCCCTTTGTTTCGTTTCCACACTAGAAACAACGTGGATTTGGCTCCAGGGGATCGGTATGTGCGCATCGCCTTCGCCGAGGCAGCCAAGGAGATTGACCTGGCCATCAACAACACCCTGGACATGCTCTTCTCCAACCGATCCGACAAGGCGCCGCCCAACTATGGCGAGCTGCTGCGCGTCTTCCGCTTTCCCACTGGAGAAGCTAGGCAGCTGGCCCGTGCGGCGGAGATCTACGAGCGGACGCTGGTCAATATCCGGAAACACGTCCAGGAGGGCGACAACCTGACCATGAAGAGCGAGGAGTACGAGTTCCGGGATCTGCTGTCACGCGAGCATTTGCATCTGGTGGCGGAGCTGTCGGGCTGCATGGAGCCCCGTGAGATGCCCAACTGCACGGACATGTGCTTCCACTCGCGGTACAGGAGCATCGATGGCACCTGCAACAACCTGCAGCATCCCACCTGGGGAGCGTCACTCACCGCCTTCCGGAGATTGGCGCCACCGATTTACGAGAACGGTTTCAGTATGCCCGTGGGCTGGACCAAGGGCATGTTGTACTCGGGTCATGCCAAGCCCAGTGCCAGATTGGTGTCCACCTCCCTGGTGGCCACCAAGGAGATCACGCCGGATGCCCGCATAACGCACATGGTGATGCAGTGGGGCCAGTTCCTGGATCACGATCTGGATCATGCCATCCCATCCGTGAGCTCGGAGAGCTGGGACGGCATCGATTGCAAGAAGAGCTGCGAGATGGCTCCACCGTGCTATCCCATTGAAGTGCCCCCCAATGATCCGCGCGTCCGAAACCGTCGTTGCATCGATGTGGTGCGTTCCAGCGCCATCTGTGGCTCCGGCATGACCTCCCTCTTCTTCGACAGCGTGCAGCATCGCGAGCAGATCAACCAACTGACCTCCTACATAGACGCATCGCAGATGTATGGCTACAGCACTGCTTTCGCCCAGGAGCTGCGCAATCTCACATCCCAGGACGGACTACTCCGAGTGGGTGTCCACTTTCCGCGGCAGAAGGACATGCTGCCCTTTGCTGCTCCCCAGGATGGCATGGATTGCCGCAGGAATCTCGACGAGAACACCATGAGCTGCTTTGTTTCGGGCGACATCCGGGTGAACGAGCAGGTCGGTCTTCTGGCCATGCACACCGTTTGGATGAGGGAGCACAACAGGATCGCCAGCAAACTGAAGCAAATCAATGCCCATTGGGATGGGGACACCTTGTACCAGGAGGCTCGTAAGATAGTGGGTGCCCAGATGCAGCACATCACCTTCAAGCAGTGGCTGCCCCTCATCATTGGCGCAAGTGGCATGGAGATGATGGGCGAGTACTCGGGCTACAATCCCCAAGTGAATCCCAGCATAGCCAACGAATTCGCCACGGCTGCCCTGCGATTTGGCCACACCATCATAAACCCAATTCTCCACCGCTTGAACGAGACCTTCCAGCCGATACCCCAGGGCCATCTGCTCCTCCACAAGGCCTTCTTTGCTCCCTGGCGCCTGGCCTACGAGGGTGGAGTCGATCCCCTGATGCGCGGCTTCCTGGCCGTGCCCGCCAAGCTAAAGACCCCAGATCAGAACCTCAACACTGAGCTCACAGAGAAACTGTTCCAGACGGCCCATGCTGTAGCACTGGATCTGGCTGCCATCAACATTCAGCGGGGCAGGGATCACGGCATGCCCGGCTATAATGTCTACAGGAAGCTATGCAACCTCACAGTGGCCCAGGACTTTGAGGATCTAGCCGGCGAGATCAGTAATGCCGAGATACGCCAGAAGATGAAGGAACTGTATGGACATCCGGATAACGTGGATGTTTGGTTGGGCGGCATCCTCGAGGATCAGGTGGAGGGCGGCAAGGTGGGTCCCCTATTCCAGTGCTTGCTAGTTGAACAGTTCCGCAGACTCCGGGATGGCGATCGCCTGTACTACGAGAATCCCGGTGTCTTCTCGCCCGAGCAACTCACCCAAATCAAGCAGGCCAACTTCGGTCGAGTGCTGTGCGATGTGGGTGACAACTTCGACCAGGTCACCGAGAACGTGTTCATTTTGGCCAAGCACCAGGGTGGCTACAAGAAGTGCGAGGATATAGCCGGCATTAATCTCTACCTGTGGCAGGAGTGCGGCAGGTGCAACAGTCCACCGGCCATCTTCGATTCGTACATACCGCAAACGTACACCAAGCGGAGCAACAGGCAGAAGAGAGATCTCGGCAAGGTGGACGAGCAGGTGGCCACCGCCGAGAGCTATGACAGTCCGCTGGAATCCCTCTACGACGTGAACGAAGAAAGGGTCAGTGGTCTGGAGGAGCTGATTGGCAGCTTCCAGAAGGAACTGAAAAAGCTGCACAAGAAGCTGCGCAAGCTGGAGGACTCCTGCAATTCCGCCGACTCCGAGCCGGTGGCTCAGGTGGTGCAGCTGGCGGCGGCACCGCCCCAGGTGGTTTCCAAGCCCAAGCGGAGCCACTGCGTCGACGACAAGGGCACCACCCGGCTGAACAACGAGGTCTGGTCCCCGGATGTCTGCACCAAGTGCAACTGCTTCCACGGCCAAGTGAACTGCCTGCGGGAGCGGTGCGGCGAGGTCAGCTGTCCGCCGGGAGTGGACCCACTGACGCCTCCGGAGGCCTGCTGCCCACACTGCCCGATGGTGAAGTGAAGAGCCATCAATTGAATTACGCATATCGACGTTTATCCGTAGTAGCCACACTCACTCTAATCAAAACCAAAATGGAAACACACCGGCAATTGCGCAATGAGCATGTTTAATTGACAATTAACTAACAATGTACTGCTACACGTGTAATAAAATAAAGCACATTAATAACCCATAGTCATTTATTTGTACAAATTATTCAACTTACTTGCGGAGTTCCGAAAATATCTTTTAAAAAGAATAGCACTTTGTTTATGGAGCTCCCAATATACAAAACAATTTATTCAAATTAGCGCGGGTCTGCCAGTCTAGTCAAATTTGATGTACTTCAGATGTGTGCCCTTGGCTATCACCGTGTCGTCCTTCTTGTGCTTCAGGGTGCAATCGATGAAGGCCAGGTACTTGCCCACCTTGGACAGGTTGGCCTCAATCACCACATCGTCACCCAGTTTGGCGCCGTTCAGAAAGTTAACGCTAAGATCTACGGATACGCCGGGATGACATGGCTTGGACATCAGGGCGTAGGTGGTTATCATGTCCACCAGGGTCATGATATAGCCGCCGTGCATGAACTTGTACAAGTTCACATGATCCTTGTCCACCTTCAGCTCAGCAGTGCAGGCACCATCGCCGCCGTCCACGATCTTGACCTTAAATGGAAGGTGATACAAGAATGAGATAGTGATTCTTGTGAGGAGACTTTATGGGCATCTAACCTTCTGTAGGTGACTTTCAAAGCCCGTTGATTTGGTGATTATCTCGGTGATGTGTTTGGCGAATTCAAGTCCTTTTTTGCGGGTTCCCATATTATCAATTGATGTTGCCTGACAGACGATCCGCTAGCTTCTATATAACTACAAAACAAATTAGTTCGTCCGATCGGAGAGATTAGAAATGTACTAGATTTAGTTTTTTTATATAGTAGATAAGTAGTCGTATCGGGCACTTGTATCTCAAGTCTCAGATAGTAATAGTTTTACAATAGAACAATCCAAGTTTATTGTATGACGTTTGTGAGTTTGGATTGCACTAAAACCTTTTAGAAATAAATCACAGTAGTAGTACAAACGTATTGCTTTGATTTCTTCAATATTTGATTTCTTTATCTTCGAGTGCAGTTTTCCGCTTTTCGATGAAAAGCAAACAACTAGCCGGTATCAAAATGAGGTAAACAGACTATAGCGCAATGTCATGAAATAGTTGGGAATGCGGAACCTACCTAACTACGCCTGTAATGCCCGGAAATTGACATCAATATCTAAAATGTAAATACCCAACGTAACAACTCCGAAGAACACAATCTCAAAACAAACAACAGCTGTTTCTCGATGACGGGTTTCGCCAATCGATATATGGGCATAATCGATATGGAAATCTTACCTTCTTTTAAATGATCCGTTATGATTTCTATGCTTTTGATTTTCTTTAAGTGTTATATTTTCTTTATTTTGCAAATTAAGAACTTATGTAGAACAAAGAGCAAGAACTGTTAAGTAAGCAAGTCTTTAATAGTGGTTCATAAAATTTTATTTGGCTTTCCGACGATTTACAAACAGTTCTAGAAATCCAGCTTTTCCTTGTCGAACTGAATGTACTTGACCTGTCCGCCCTTCGCGATGATCTTTCCGTCGGACTTGCGCCGCAGAATGCAATCCAAATAGGCCATTTTCTTGCCGGCCCGCACAGTATGACAATCAATTTCAATAATTTCGCCAGGTTTCGCTGCTGCAATGTAGCTCACATTCAAGTTGGCCGTAACTCCGGGATGCGAGCCTCAAAATTAAAGTAAAACTAATTAGATCCTAATATTTTGTAATTAATAAACATGTGAAATACCTTTTGACATCAGGGCATACGTGGTACAATTATCAACAATTGTCGCCGTGAGACCGCCATGCAGAGTTCCTTGGCGATTCAAGTGCTCACTGGCCACAGTGAACTCTCCTATGGCGCGACCATCACCACCGCCTGTGATTTTAATCTGCGAATTTAATTTAATTTAATTTAGAGCGGAAAGTCATCTTTTTGAATCTCTGTAGATCCCACGAGAGAGATGAGCACTTCAAAGTCGCACTTATCGATTGTAGCGAGCCGAGTTATGTAATGCCATCACTGATGCCAGTCAGCTGTTTGCATGTGAGACTTCGACGGCGTCTATTTAAATTCGCCTGCACTTTTTGTTTATAATCTCACCATTCTCAAAACCCGGTCAAATCCATTGGACCCGCTGGCGTACTCGGACATCTGCTTCACAAAGTCCTTCGAAAAGAAAGCACTTCAGTTAGCTACTTGACCAGTTACATGGTGTACTAACCATTCCCAGTTTCTTGGCCGCCATTCCGGTGGATTTGGATTCCTGAACTGAGCACGACGAAATGACGAAAGTTACTGAGGGAGAAATTTCACATGGTGTTCAAGATGTGGGGAGACGTAAGTGTGTGTGTGCTATATAGATATACCCACACATCACAGATAGTGATTGCCGATTCTACGCGGTTTGTTGTGCTCGCTCTGTTCGCACTAACAAATTACTTGTAAATAATCCGCTGTCTTCTATGAAATAGTGTGACAACTGCAATATCTTTCACGATTTTTACTATAGAAAAAACTATTGGACTTCATGAATGAAAATGTTTTATTTCGTTCTAGCTAACCTGGAATTTCCCATCCTAGCGAAAGGATTCGTCCGCCAGGACTCGGTACACGACTTTGTAAACAGCGATTCCGACGGCGACTTTATAGCGCTGAGCGGCTCCAAATCGGATGTGGTCACTTTGGAGTTGAACAGCAAGTTCATGGTCGTGGATCCCTGTCCCTATTTGGTGGCCATCCTGGATTCCAACGCTGCGGAGACACGACCCTTGGACGTTTTGGCCAACAAAGTGGATTTGGTGGCCATATACGACAGCTGCGATGTCCTGGAGGCACAGCACCTGGCTTTGGACCCGGCCTACACCGCGGTGTGCTCCGTTGCTGTGCCACCAGCCAGATTAATAACTGTCAAGCGGGCACCCAAGCCGCTGGCTAATGGAAATCTGCTCCTGGGCTCCCTTAACACTTATGGATCCTTGAGCCTAATAAGCAAACCCGCGGAATACAGTCGCTGGAACCCTCTGGAAGGACTGAATATCGCTGAAGCTCTGAGGGACACTCTGTTGCCTGAAGTAAACACCGCCAAGATAAAAGACTTTAAGAGCTATCAGGAATATATTAATCCCGCCTGGATCACTATGTTTGCTTGGTTACCTGATGAGTCAAATACCACCAGCCAGCATGTTTTGGTTCTGGGAACCGCCTCTGGAAGTTTTTGGTTGCTAACACTAAGTGCCGATGCCAATACTCTTTTGAGTCACCAAGAAACGAAAACCTGCCTGGGTCGTATCTGCCATATACAAGCTTTCAAGGACCTTCTACTGGTGGGCGATAGCAACGGACTTATCCACCTGTACCAATTACCAGCAAAGGGAAGCAAAACTCTCGTCTTAGTGAAGACCCTGTGGGAGAAAGCTGATCGCATGGGCCTGCAAATGGCAGTGATTACTGAATGTCCCATGAAGGAGTGCTATTATATAACCTGCTGCAAGGCGGCGCATCTGCTGACCTGGAGCATGCCAAGAACGGGGAGCACAGAGTGCCTGAAAGCACGGATCTATGTCGGCGGAATGAAGATCACCGGTCTCTGCAGCCTGGACATCAGTAGCTATGCTGCAGGTTCCGCCGGAAGCTATCTGCATCGTATACAAATTATCCACGAGAATAATCGGCTCAGCTTGCAAATGCAATCAATAGCCATGGGTGTGCTTCAGGACTTTCAGGTGGTGGGACTGAGCAGCAGCAGGCACAAGAACTTAATGACCCTTTTTCTCTACCGCAACAAAGAGTACATGAGTGAAACTGTGCCTCAAAAGAACCAGTTGCTGATGCAAGTGCTCAAGGTGGGGAATCAGGATCCGCTTGCTCAGCTCATTAGTCACCTGGAATCCAATAACCCCATGAATCACTATACCGATTTATTAGCAGAACTACGTCTACACGTATTCGCCGAGGAGAATTGGCAGAAGTATATGGACTACGGTCCATTAGATTCCTTTCAATTTACGGACTCCGCCACTGAAAGGCAGCTGCAGCAGCTGCAAATCAAATTTCATGTCCTACAATTCGTGATTCGCCTGCAATCGAGCCACCTCCAGCTGACTGTTCACAACCAAAAGTCCCGGGATGAACTGCAGCTGCTCCTTGCGATGCTGAGTATCACACACATAAGACTGAGGCTCCAGTTTATTGGGTCATTAAGTAAGAGGACACCATTCCAGGAGCAGGCAACAAAGTGTATGTTTGAGGAGGCCCACCGACTGATGAATAAAATTAAGGCCGACTTCACGGAAAAGCATGCCCTAGGATCCACAGCAAACGCATTCGTTGAGCAAGTAGGCAATCATATTCAGCTCTGGCATAAGAATCTGGATATTCCTGTGATAGCTAATCCCCAGGAGAAGCAACTTCATCGCTGCAGTGTGTCCCTTGTCGAGGTAAGGATTTACTAAAATAATTGTGAAGAAATGTCTATAGCATCCACACAGATCTCCCCCAGCTTGGAGCGACGCTACTGCAGCCTGTGCGACCGACAGATCCTCTTCGAGTTGGAAAACCTGCGAGAACTCTACGAATCCGGGAGAAATCTAACATGTCCTGTTTGCCATGGAAGCTTTGCAACAGAAATGTTTAATGCATAAACGTTAAATTTATTCTCAACCTTCAATACCAAGTTTTTTGTGTGTCCGCCTCTAAGAGCAAAGCAAGTGGATCCAAAGGGACACCTTACTCGGCTGCCAGATGTCGACACACATGGACAGAAAAGGAAAGAAATGAAATGTCATCGTTAGTACTCGGAAACATAGATAATGGGAGTAGTATCGATAAGTAGAATGTCCTGCTCCACCTGGCGAAGGTCAGACTCCAGTTTGCTCTTGCGCTGCCTCTTGGCGATGCTGTCGATGAGCAGCGACATGGACTGATACTGCTTGGTCATCTCGGTCAGGCTCAGACGCAGTCCCTCCAGGATCTCATTGCGCTCGGCCTGCTCCATCACCCGCATTCCCGGCACTTGCGGCGGACCACTGGATTGGACGGAAGCCCTGGTGAAGCCCTTGATGCCGCGGCACAACTCCAGCAAACGTGCCTGCTCCTTGGCGCACACCGCGTTCATGTCGGCCAACATTCTCTTGGTTTTCTTGAGATAAATAGGAACCTTGCCGAAATCCTTGCGGCAGATAAACTGCGGTACCAATCCGGAATTGAGCAGATCGTGGCGCGCTCCCACGGGTGTGTCTACATAACGAGGTGGCGGAGGACAGGGAATCGTCTTTCCGGCGCACATCCTGTTGCGTTTGATGAAATTGGGCACCATGGTCGGCTTTTTGCCGCCACTACCCGGCGGGGGAAGTGGGGGCATTGGCGGCATCTTGGGACACTTGTGGGTATTCTCCCGCCGCCATTTGATGCCCTGGCTCTTGCGCAAGTAGGCGCACGGTGGGTCAATCGGAGTGTGAGCACAGCCCATGGTGCGATGGGCCGATTTCTTGGCCTCCGTCAGGACGCGGGTTCCATCGGCCTGCAGGATAACCGACAACTTCTTGTCCTCTTCGTTCAAGCGTTCGCGAAGTTTGCGTGCATACTTGGCTGCCCTCTCCACAACAGCTGCGAAATTGCTCAAAGTTAGATGTGAAGAAAGGATTTGTTAGTTAGAGATCCCTACGATTTTTGTAGACAAAAATGGATTCCCTTGGTCCTTGGGCCTTCTCAAAATCGTGCTCGCACCCAACAATGTTCTCATCGTGATGGGTGATATAAACGAGGGACATTGTAATGCAAATATATAAGGTTGAAAGTAGGGAACTCTAAAGCGTGCTATTTTACTGACTATTCGTTTAATAATAACAGTCTGTTTAGTAGAGACTTCTGCGTTGCCAAGTACCTCTGCGTTGACTTTGATTGATTTAACACTATCAAAGGTTGCTATAGATTTTTCATCGTTTCCTGGAGATTTTGAATGTTTTCTAACAATTGGAATTCGATATTTGTTCTGGATCTTTCAGGAACACACAGAAAGTTGGTATTATTGTATGTATATTTTTTAAAGCACAGAATCAAGCTACAGCTTGTGTCGCACACGAGTTACATTAATAAATTGTAATTAATTTGTTACCATATAAAATTCGTGTATATAAATATTTCGCTTGCGTATATAAAATAATTGTTTGCATTGTAAAATTAGCACTAAGATCGTTTGTCATGGTTACATTTTGATTCCGAAGCTTAACAATAAACATGGAAGTGTTGGAAGCACGATTTAAATACGAATACGACATAGATTCAGATTCAGATACGGATTACAGATTACAGATTCAAAGCAGCACACAAAAATGCTGGTGCCGACTTACAAGCTAGATATGTGTTTTAATGGGTTATGAATTTGACGATGTTAACGAATGTAAAAGCCACTCAGAATTTGCACTGTTTTTGGATGTGGTCAGCTCTTCTCTGCTGACCACCAATAGGCACTACGAAAATTTCGGATCAGCACATGGTCCTTTGCTATTGCACGTTGACAAGTAGATGTACTGCAGATTTGATACCATTTAGCTGAACCAGCAGTTTTACTTGTTGCCGCTGCTCTCGCGCTCCTCTCGAATCCTTTTGAATGCCTCCGTCTTGACAAAGTCCACGGATCTATAAACCACGCTGCTGGGCACTGGGGCGCGGGCTCCACCAGCTTCTACGCCAGCCAGTCGCATCCCACTAGCCCCATTTCCTCCTTGTGAGTACAGATTTCCCACACTCATGCTGGATCGATTTAGCAATGGCGGTTTGTTTGTCACATCCAAATCAAAGTACTGAAGCTTGTGCTCAGGCTGCGCCGCCGCTTGCTGCTTGGGAGCGGCCGCTCCCGTCAAGCTCATCATGGCAGCCGCTGCCGATGCGGTGCGCTGATGTTGTACGGACATGCTGCCGGGACTGCTTGGATGCTGTCGATGCTGTTGGCGAGGCAGGGTGCGGGTCTCGTGGAAGAAGGCGTTGGCTGCCGGGGAGTGGACATCCGTTTCATGCGGCAGCACCATTGAAAGAGGTGCTCCGGAGGAACGTCGTGTAGCCGGCGACATGGTGACCGGATTCCCCAACTGAAAATAAGACATTTGTGAAATGATTTCGTGTATGTAAAACTCACTTTCTTACTCACCTTATAGGCATTCGGTTTGCACTTTCTGTCCACGCTGGGCGGTCCAATCGGCTGCTGCAGTTGGGCTGCACCCAATTTATTAGTTAAATGCTCCACGCCCACCGGGGGCTTTGCGGGAAATTCCTCCGGCGGTTTGTCCTCTACAACTGGCAATCCTCCCGCCACCTTTGGCTTAAGTTTGCGGTTAACTGGCGGGCAATCCGCCTGCTCCATGAAGTCGTATCGAAAAACATTGCCCTCCATCTTTGTGGGTGCAGCATTTGTGTAGCAGTGTCGTGGCAACGTTCGCGCACTAGTGGGCGATGAGACAGCTGGCTGTGCCCCGCCAATCAGGCCGGGATTCGCTGCCGCTGAAATGGCGGCCACTGCACCTAAATCGGCCGCCATGAGATTTGGCGTCGATGCAGCAATGGGGTTGGAATTGTGAGGGCTGGTGACTGGTCGCTCGCCCAGCAGCTGGTTGACGTTGTAGTATGGCTGCTGATGAGACCTTGGAATGTCGTAGCTTTCCTCGATGAAAGCGGAGTGGGCGTTGCGGCGGGCCACAATGGCCGGTGAAGTATTTTCCGTATCCGACAGCTGCGGCAGATCGCGAGGAATTCTGCGAGTGCAAAAATGGAAATTGAAATGTGTTTAAAATTCACTTGACAGTGCTGTAACTCACTTTTCATTCTCCTTAAAGTCCAATATGAGATTATTTTTGTTCTTCAGCACCTTGGCCAGCTTATCCAGCGTTCCTTGGTCACCAGCCTCTGCCAGAGACGCTGCTCCCGCCAGCTTGGAATTCTTTTCAGCTGGTGGCCCGATCGCTCCACCTTCTTCGGGCATCTTGGAGAAACGCTGCGAGTAGGTCAATACGAATGATTCGTTCTCAATGGAACTATCCGAAGGTCGGGTGCTGCGATCTGTAATAAATCTTCGTTACTGCGAATTCGCTTTGATATTTGACATTCGAGTACTTACCGACATTCTCGCGCAGGGGCAAAGGATGTGCCCACTCATCGTCATCGGTGAAAACGCTTTCCGAATCGGAGTCGGAGCGCTGTTTACTAGCATTGTTATTGGCCAATTGTTGCTGAAAGGTAAACAAGATAAATATTAATTACAACTGCATGACGTACATCGTAATCTATCAACTTACCAGACTCAAATTGGTAATCTTCGGTGAGTAGGACTGATCGTTGGTCAGATTCAGACCAATGTTGTTATGACTGCGCGGCGTGTCGTAGAACTTGGGGTCCAAGTTGTTCAACGGCGTGGTTGGGTTGTTTGGTATGGCCACATCTGCACCGGGTGTTCCACTGCCGGGCAGGAATCTCGGGCTGCCCGAGAAGCACTCGCTGATGGGTATGTATGGTCCGGAGGCGGTGCTCAAAGCGGGTGAAGCCTGCACGCTGCTGTGTTGCTGGGCAGCTGCCTCCGCCAGCGTTTGCTGGGTGAGCACCAGGTGCTCCGGCAACTTTCGCACCACTCCGTTGGCGCTGACGGCCAAGCGAGCAGCTTGTTGCTGCTGCTGCAGTTGCTCGGCGGCTGCAGCTGCCGCCTGAGCTTGGATCAGAGCACTGTGATTTAGATAGAGAGCCGTTGCCGGCGATGGAGGCGGTTGCTGTTGGGCAGCAGAGAGCAGTTCCTGCTGGTCGAAATTGGCATCGCAGAGCATCGTCTCGCGATTGCTGTACTCCGTGTTGACATACACCGAGTCTGAGTTATTGTTGCCGACATTCGAGGGCATCGGTTGCTGTTCAATGACCGCCGGGCGTCGCAGTTGGGCAGATCCTCCAGCATTTGGGAGCGAGGCTTGGGGCGCTGTTGTTCCGGCTGAGGAGTGCAACGATGTGGTGGTCGTATTCTGAGTGGAGTTGCTCAGACCGCCACTGGAGCTTGTGTGCTGGGTGCGGTTTTCGTCTGGGTGTTACAAAGAAGGAAATACTTGGAAAGGGGTTTTTTGGACTTGGGCGTGTGTACACTCACCTGCACCCACAGCTCCCAGTGGCAACTCATTCGACTGCTTGGTGTCGTGTAGGTGACACACCTGGCAGATGCAGTTCACCCAGTCGCGCATATCCGCCTCCGTTTCGGCAGCCAGGTAATAGGTGCGCTTGGGCGTCTTGATATCGAACATGTACTGAAACTTCTGCTTGCGATTCTCCAGCCGCAGGCCGCAGTCCACCTGCTCGCACTGATCCAAATCGATAACGCCCTTCAGCTTGCGGCAGTTGTGGTCGGTGTAGTATTCGAGGCAGAACTGCTCCGGTATCTCGCCCTGCTTCAGCGTGAAATAGCGACGCCTCCAGCGCTACAAAGATAATTTGGAAACAGGGCGTTAAGAGTTGCAACGAGGCGCATAGTTGTAAGAGTAATAGTGATTTCTTCTATGTCTTTACACAGCCAAGATTCCTTCATAACGATCAATAGGTCGTGGAACTACAAATATCATTTATCGTATGTGTCGTTGTTTTAATAGCAAAACAAACTAAAAAAGGTTAAGATGTGAGTCCCCTAAATGGGATTAAAATGTGTTGCTGTTTTTGATAAGAGTCTTTATATAGTAAACAAGATGGCTGAGAATATTAAACAAATTACACTTCTATAAATTGTACTAAGATGTCTGAATAGTGATGACTAACTTAATCTTAGTCATCAGGGCAAAGATGCTTACACTATCAGGTACGCGACAATAGTTTGATATACTAATGAAGGATCTGAATTGCAATCTGAATCATTAACACATTTCCCAGAATCTGAGAGATGCCAATGCCTTCATTTAATCTGCAACTAACTCTAATTATACGATATCTTGCAATACTTTTTTATAGCCGTACATAAATGTACTTCACGAGTGCGCCGTATTTGTGTTCGGAATTAAGATACCCTTGCTGAGCGATGGACTGTGGATGGTGATATGATGAGGGTAGGGTTCGTCCGGCTGATCAGCTCAACGGCTGACTGCACTATCACCAATAACATAAACTGCTGCTGGTGATGATGAGTAAGCGGGTGGGTGATGAAGCCCAAGTCAACAGAGACTGCAGCGGCGCTGCTTTTCCGCGAATCATGTTTTGCATTGACATTTTCTTGGGTAAACAGCACACACACACAGAACAACACCCCACGCCCATGTTACCGTTAAGCGGTTGAGAAATTAACAGCTGAGAGGTTCGGAAACCCGCTGAAAACTAAAAACTCCAACTGATAATGGATGGATTTTTTCGGACTGTATATTATCACGCTTAATTGAATTATAAACAATAAACATAATGCCGCACACAGGCCAGAAATTGGCACCCCGAGGCGCTGGAAATACGCAGCTTATTTTCTCGAGGCATCATCAAAGTTTGTTTATACAATGGCGCTCAAGATATTAGAAACGCATATGTATGCATGTGTGTGCGGACAAAGGTTCTATTTTTACAAAATTTCCAAATAGTTTGTTTACTTTCCACGAGGGGATTTTTGAAATCAGAAGGCTGCCATAAACCTTTATTATATTTTTAGACGCAGCTTCAAATCAAAAGGTTGCTTATTTTGATAATTGTCTTTATAATCTTAGGAAATTTCCAAAGAAGTCCAACTGAATACTACTATTTTGACCGCTATTGCATGGCTAAGCATAAGCAAACAAATTGAGTACAGTGAAACCATAAAGTGGGTTTGCTGTAACTGAAAATTCAGTGCTGCAGACCTTTTGATCAACGGTTTGGGTGTTCTTGGAACTGTCGTATCCACTATAAGTGGTTTCAAATGAACGCTCTAGAGATGGGCGCGTTGCAAGGTGTCGTGCCACGAACGCTAAAGGGATATAAATGTTCCAAACTTAGCATAATACCTTTTTTATTAATTCAATATCTAAAAGATCTGGAATGGTTTTCTAATTTTAAATTTAAAGAGTCATAAATTATGACCGACCGTAAGTAAAACTTATAAAACGGACACTACACTAGCGCATCACTAGCAAAAACAATAACAACAACAAGGAGCTGGAAAGACAAGTGCGTCATTGTATTTGTGGCCGCCGTCGTTAGTTTATGTTGCTTTTGTACATTGTTTTTGTGCGTGATCCGCCGTGGCTTATCGGCCGTGCACATAAACAACGAAAAAACAAGCACATATGCGCATAAAAAACATGCATGCACGAAATACGGGGAAAGTAAATTTGATTAAAGGCAACAGTTGGCGGAAATTTAATACACGAGCGGCTCCCTAAAGTAAACACTAAACGGAAAATTAATTAAGCGTAAATTTAGACCATGGCAAAAGAAAAAAAAAAAACAACACGTTCCCACGCCAAAAGCAAACATAAACAGAAAGAGAGTGGGCGGCGGAAGGGGAGGTGCGGAGAGAGAGCGAGAGAGAGGGAAAAACGCAGAGGAAGCCATCGTAAATTCATTCACATATTCGCAATTACTGCTGCGGTTTGCAGCTTGTTTGCATTCCAATCAACTGGAATACTGGAACCGTAATCCCTCGGCTTAATAATGAATTAAATTATACCACAAACAACAACGCCAAACAAGCGCACACACACACACATTAAGGCAGGCACCAATACAGGCTTGGCGTAATTGTAAAAAAAATGCCACTTCCATTATCCATCGTTTTTTTTAATCTTTTTCGTGAGTCAATCGATGGACAAAGATTGCGGTATTTCTCTTCCGGCCTTAAGTTTACCGTTAGCCAATTGCGGTTCTCTTTTCTTTGCGCATTTCACTAATCACTTGGCATTTCTGATTCGATTGGATTGGAATTTTCATTTTGATTTTGATTTTGAGCTGGGGTTTCCAGGAAAATTCCTTCGCACTTGCTTTCACGCACACACACATACACAGGTTTTCGAAAGCCAAAGGTTTTCCATTTTCGGAAACTTACTGCTCGCCAAATGCGTTTGGTGGGCGGCGACTTTATTAGCCAGCCTTCGTAGAAAGTGCGATCCATTATTTTGCAGCGCTCGACGCAAATTACTTCGATTTATTTCACTCCACTCCGCGCACACCAACTAGAGGTGGGCCACACGCCAACGATAGTATCGAGTATTCAGGTCTGGCTAGGCAATATCGATTAAGTATTCGATTGGCATACAGTTGCATGCTTACCCAACACTGGAATTATTTGTAATTTGAGTTGTAATAATTAAATATTTACAACATTCCTCATTAGATAAAAAGCAAAACATGATTTGCTTTCATTTCAAACTAATTATTACAGCATTCTCAAAAAAGAACTACAAATAACCCATAACTATTGCTACCAACATCTTTAGTTTTATATGTACTCAAAAATATACAACAATTTGTTTGAAAACAAGAATTTGCTGATAACGTAATTACCTTATTAACCCAAACAAAAAATCCTAGCTTAATTAAGCCGTTACCCCTTACAAATTTTAATAGCAAACGACGGATAATTTTTACAAATAAGTTTTATTCCGCCGTGTCAAGCGTATGCCTAGAACATACAGATTTTCCATGTAGAATAGCATTTTCTCCCACAGCGCCGCACAGCAGAGCACGACTACTACCCAGATCTCAGGCGGAACCTGCGCCACGCCGGAATCCTGCTGCAGCCAGAGCTTACTTGTCCTTGCTGTCGCCCTTGCCACCACGGATCCTACCGGTACGACGGGCAGCAA
The DNA here is from genome assembly GCF_016746235.2 of Drosophila teissieri. NCBI lineage: Eukaryota > Metazoa > Arthropoda > Insecta > Diptera > Drosophilidae > Drosophila > Drosophila teissieri. The sequence continues at coordinate 2,592,258 of NC_053031.1, read as the reverse complement.
TGAGACCGACCTTACGACCGGCGGAGGTGCCTCGCTTGACGGTGGAGGCCTTACCGATGTGCTGATGGTTACCACCACCGTGAGGATGCTCCACAGGGTTCATGGCAACACCACGCACCTTAGGCCAGCTGTTGCGCTTCACCTTGTACTTGTGGTAGGCACGACCGGCCTTCAGGATGGGCTTGTCGATACGACCGCCACCGGCAACGATGCCAACCATGGCGCGGTTGGCCGAGGGCACGACCTTCTTGGCGCCGGAGGGCAGCTTGACACGGGTCTTCTTGGTGTCCTGGTTGTGGGCAATCACTGTGGCGTAGTTGCCAGAGGTACGGGCCAAACGGCCGCGATCGCCGGTCTTCTCCTCCAGGTTGCAGATGATGGTACCCTCAGGCATCTGGCTCAGAGGCATCACGTTGCCGATCTGGAGGGTGGCCTTGCGGCCGCAGTACACGAACTGGCCGGTGTGCATGCCCTCGGGGGCGATGAACAGCTCCTTGCGGATCTTGTAGCGGTAGGGGTCGCGGAAGTGGACGACGGCCAGAGGGGCGCCACGGCCGGGATCGTGGATGATGTCCTGCAACATGAAGGTGTACGGTTTGGTTAGTCACAGTTAATAAGGGAAGTAAACCAAGTGAGCGGGATAACTTCTTGAATCTAATTCGAAACAGGTAGTAAGCTATCACAGGTGCTTTAGCAGGTTTCGGCTTAGCGCAAGAAACCAAAGAGTTAATTTAATGCGACATTTAGAAAGTCCTGGCCAAATGGCATAAGTTCACTTGCACAGTGATTGGATAGGTAAATAGGTAATCCCAGGAGCACACTACTCACCTTGACAACTCCGCGGATGTAGCCGGAACGCTCGGCGAAGTCCAGGGAACGCAGCTTGGCGGCTCCCTTGCGCTTCTTCACGTGCGCCTTGAACACGGAACCAGCTCCCTTACGCTGTGCACGAATGACGCGACCCATTGCTGCAAGAGAAATTTACGGGATTAGCACTCCATGTTGCAAATGCGGTTTCACTAATTAAAATGGCCATTCAACGCTCTTTCATAGAAACACGCTATGAAATATCTGTCTTGGTCGACTATTTCGTGATAAAATTGAAATATTCCATGTTTCTTGGGTATAACGTTAAATTGCGAACTGTAAACAACTTCCGCAATTGAAAACACCACCAAATTGTCAAAATTTAGCACGTGGCTTACCGTAAAATTAAAATTTGCCCAATACGACCTCTCCGGAAACGGGGCGAAAAGAAAAGAAAAGAAGAAGAGGTCCTAGAGGTGGGCAGAGAATAGTGTGGCTGCATATGGCGTCTAGCGTGCTGTTAAAGAACGAGCTGTTTCCCACTGTTATTTTTGGTACTTGCCAAACTTCTAAATTGCTAATTTGTTAAATGAATTTTGCTAATATATTTATTGATTCCTATTTATTTATTGCTTTCAATTCAATTATCGAGAGTTTCAGCTATAAAAAGCTCGCCGACAATAAAAATTTCACATTGTGAGGGACTTCACAAGCCAGACAGTTCAGGTTTGTTTTGAATCTTTGTCAAGTCCATATCGCCCAAATCAGCATATTGAAATATATTTGTAAAAGTTTTAATGAGATTTGTATTTGTTATTACAAAACTACTCATTCAATTCGTTCCAATCGAACCATTTATAAAATGTTTATCTATTAATAGTAAATAAATATTAACATTTTTTATCCAATTGTATGCCAATAGATGGTAACAGTAAAACTGGTGGAGATGTTGCAAAACCGGTAGCACTCTGTTGTAGAAGATATTTTGTGCTGTTAACCGCAATGCGTTAATTACACTAGCACACATTTTCAAGACGGCTCTTTGTTAACATACATAATCTTTGATTAACTAATTTGTTTTTTATATAGATATCGCTTAAAATAGTAATATTGATATGTTAAAATAGTAATATTGATATGTTAAAAATGTAATATTGATATGTTAAAATAGTAATGTTGATATGATAAAATATCAACATATCAATATTAATATGTTAAAATAGTAATATTGATATGTTACCATAAATTAAAAACTATACAAATAAAAAATAAAATTTATTTCATAAGGAATTGGCGTTTTGCTCAGCCCAACTATCATCGTAACTAAATTCTGATTGGAATCAGTGATTGTTTACAATTGTTGATTGCAAACTTTTTTAATTTGCAGCTGTGAAAAACGACAGAATATGGGCACACAAATTGCCTGACTACGGCTCGATAAATTTTCGGTATGTGCGCGAATATGAGAACGGTATTCGCAGAGTATTTTCCACTTGCCGATGGTTTAATCTGCCATCAGCTAATTGGTCACACTGTTGGAATCCGTCGGGGTTTTGGCGTCGCGTTAAACGGAAAACCGTTCTGATTTTCACTGAACTTGGGAAATTGAACTGTTCAGCTGGTTGTGCGATGCAAAGGCGATAGGCGCCCATCGCTGTGCGTGAAGAGTACGTATTCGCAGTGCGCCAGTGAAAATCGCGAGTCCTGCGCGAAAACGCAAAACGGAATCGGGAGGAAAAAGCGAGTGGCAGATTTTTTCTGTCTACCTACACAAACACATACGCAGGCTGCTGCGCTGGTGTGGGTGTGTGTATGAGGCTGGTCCATCGGAGCGCCGCAAAAAAATTGAAATTGTGCAGTGTGTGCGAAGAAGCTGATGAATCGACAGTGATTAATAAATGATTTAAGGGCGAGAAAAGATTTTAAAAAGTGCTGGGGAATTATAAGAGCCGCGCCCCGTTTGCCAAACGTTAACTAACACACACAAACACTTCGTCACAAAACACACACACGCACGCAGAGGCAGAGCAGAGAGAAAGAGAGATAGAGAGCGTGAAGAAGAGCGGAGAAGCAAAAAGAGAAAAGTTGTATGACAGCAACAAATAGTTTGATAATTGCACTGGTTTTTTATTGTGGCATTTGTCATTTAGAGCCTATAAAGCTAAAATCGCAGTAAATCCTTTGGCCGCTCCTTCTCCGCTCTTTTTCTCTCCCTATTGTTTTGTCCCCCCACTCCGTTCGCCGTTCCCCGTCTCATTTGCATTTCTCCTCTCTCCACCTCTTTCTGCGTGCGAAGAATCAGCAGCAGCAATTCTCCAGATCCAGAAGAACAACATAAAATAGCAAATCAAAATGGCGCACCAGCAGCAACAACAACTGGCTCCATCGGTCAACTGTTCACTGGACGATATCGATCTGACGGCCCTAAAAGTGAGTCAATAAGCTGCGGCTAATCCATCTCGAATGGAATTGGAATACGACTACAAATAGAACCAGCATTAGGCTCCCCGAAAATAGAGCCCCCATATAGCCCCCTCCCCAACTTTATTCATTAACACGCCTCGCCCGATTAACGTGAAAGTGACCGCCCCATGATTTTTCTCCCAGGTGTGGTCGTTTACACTCCAATTTCCGTTTGTAGTTCGTCGGTTCGGTGATTATTGGGTTTCACAAACTATTTACACTGTCTGAAAGGTGCCACAATTCAATTAGTTTTGTACACATATTGCAATCAAAAAGTTGTTGATTTTATTCTAAAATGCAGCCAATACGAAATCAGTTTGTTCTTTTCTTTTTTGCTTTAAAAATTATAATTTTCAATCTGATAGCGCCTGTATTATAAACAATAAAGTACAAAGTTTTGCAAAGACCCCTCTTTACTTACTTACCACTTGGTTCCAAAAATACCCCAGAATATCGTACCCCACTCGATTGGCCTTTCCAGTCGTCAAACCCTTGAAGGTTTCCCCCGCACATTTATGCAAATTGTTTAAAAGTACAACAAAAGCGAACATTTTCTTTGTGTTCGGTTTTTTTTTGCACTTTGCCATGGCAACGAAAAAAGGTTTTTTTCTGGATTTCCATTCTCCCCCTTGAAGCAATCACAATAATAATCGAGTTGATAAATGCACATTGGCATTTCGATTTCATTGCCTGATAGAAAACCACCCAACTTGGCACCACCCACCCTGTAAGTTTTGTATGTGAGAGTGGTGTGCGCAACTTTTGACCGGCCGGTGTCACCTTCTCCTCTTTGGCAAGCTATTTTTTGTTTCGCTTCGTTTCTCAATGAATTTGTCGAGTCTTAACCCCCTTTCGGCCGCCTTAGCTGCCCCCTTTAACCCCCTGTGGCCGCACGCACTGCCGCATGCGTTTGTTGCCTTTCTCTTTCACCAAACACTCACCACTCTCGGTGGCGGAACGGAACTCACCACGCCCGCCGGCCCCACGTTGGGCGCCATCTCTTTAGCTTTGCGCACCCACCAAAAGTTCAGTTTGGCACGAGTGTGTGTGTGAGTGTCCGTTTGTTGACTCTGCCTGGATGTGGGGGGTGGTTGGGGGGTCGCTGGGGAGTGGGCTGGTGGTGGTGCTTGGGTCGTCGCCTCACTGCTACGGCATGTGCGCGACTGTGGTTGTGAGTGTGCTTCACCCACAGATGAGGTCAAAATAATAGGCTTTAATGCGGTCTTAAAGAAAGTTTCTTGCATGAAGTTCTATAGGTCTAAATCTGGATTTTTAAAGATAATACCATTTGTTCAGGGAGAGATTTACTTGACTTTCGAATACTTACTTATACTTATTGAAAAATATTAAGAAAAACTATTTTTAAAACAAGTGTATATATTCTTTTGGATTAAAGGCTTATTGTCTTTTGGCTCATAATCTTAGTTCTTTTAGTGGAAAAGAGGCTTTGAAAGCACTATTATTGTAGCCCCAACTGTTTTCTCGTGTGTGTTTATGAAAAATTGTTCATAGTCGATGCAGAGCGACGAAGACGAGACAAAAACGAGACAAGAATGAAAATTGTTTAGTTTACTTTATTAAAAGGCGGCAGGCAGAAGCGAGCAGAGCAACACCATGCGTGCTTTTGTATCTACGTGAGTCGCATGTATCTGGATCGCTGTGTGTGTTTGTATCTCCGCTGCAGCAGACAGCTTGAAGATGGCGATGATGTGGATTCGAATGATAATGATGATGAAAACGATGATTAAGATGGGGCATACACACACACACACACACACACTGGCTGCCAAGAAAAGCGGCTACGAACCCAAAGCAAAATCAGCAAAAATGGCAGCAGGCATGAGAATATGAATTGTGATGTGTGTCTTGTTTGAAGTGTTGTTTTTATTTTTGTTTGGCCTTCTCCTCTCGACGAGGAGCGGAAAAGTGGGCGTGGACGTGGGCGGCCCCCCGCCTGCATGTCTGCCATATTCCGGTGACCTGTCTGTGCGTGGCTTTTAAAGGTCATTAAGCACAATGGCAGCGAAGAGAGATGCGATAGCTGTGGAATGTCCCGAAATAGAAAACGAGAAAAGGTCAGAGTCCTTAAAGCTAAGGTTCTTTCTCGAGACTCGAGACTGGCTTGCATTGTGAGGCTTCCGTTCTGGTTTCTGTTTCTGTTCACTCGATAAGAGCTCCTCATTCCTCATGTCCGATAAGATACCACGAACTGCATTCATCAGCACAAATTTCATTAATTATTTCTGGTTTTTACGACTCCCCCTTTATTTGTATTTGGTGCAGTTTCTTTTATTCTCCACTGATAAGCATTCAAACGCGGTTTGTCTTCATTTTGGTGTGGCTGCCACTACTTTGTGTGTATTTCATCCGCATGTGCACTGGAAAAAAACGATCTTCCATCAGTTATATTTAGTGTAACTATGGGGGGCAGATACATAGTATTTTTTACTTTCAAATTCACGAGGACACCTACTTTTTATGGTGCACTTTTAATTGAACTTCATTATTTTAAATCCTTTTCTCCCCAGTGTGCGTTTATTTTAATCAACATTTATTGCATTTCGTTAGCTGTGCTGCGCTGCGATAAAAACGTGTTCGCCCACATTTGTTCGGTTTCCATGTGTCCGTCTGCGCTGCAATTTGCTCTGAGGAGTGGAAAAAATGCACACATGTTTCAGTTTTTGTGGGTTAAATCAACATTGGCCCCGGTCCTCGGGAAAATACTTTTTATAACGTTTCGGGAAGAGGCTTCTCTTCGCTATCGAACGTGTGTTTATAGAAGCAAATTTCCCCGGGGTATTGGGAAATCATTTCGTTTTCCATGTGGATCTGTGGAAATCGGTCGTTAAATTATCAGCTCTAATCAGAGTTGGCCTCATGTGCTGATACCCAAAAAGTAGGTAAATGGGCTTCGTGACGTCAGCTGAGTGCATTCCTAATCGAATTGGCCACGCGACCCACACAAATTAAGCCACCAAAGAGAAATAGTTGGGTCACTGCGAAAAAATAGTAAACACACGTACTTAACTGAATTGGAGATTAAATCAAAGTGAATCTAAACTAAAATAGAGATCGTTTAACAAATATAAATAGTTAGGCACAGTTTCCTTGTTCTAATTGGAATATTTTCCAAGGTTTACTAAACATTACATACATTTTTTCGTAGTGCAGCCACTGCATCTGCATAAGCCAGCTCGATTGAATTGCATGGGCGTCCTAATATGCAGTCAGTCCTGTTTTAAGCCACTCTCCTGCTCTTTGCATTTTTTACTGCTAACTGGGCCAAGCCTTTTGAGGGGGAAACGGGCCGACTGGAAGGGGGGAGGGAGTTCTGCGCTTTTAGACAAACAAAGCAAAACAAAACAACTCACAAAATTCCAGTTTGCCAGGCCGAGCAAACTGTAATAATGAAGCAACTAACCAAAGACAGGGATTTTCCAACCAAGAAAATGTATCAATTGTAAATGTATAGAACTTGAAAATGCAGAACATAATTCTATACAACTTGTTTTATCTAAAAAATAACATATTAGTTTGAAGTACTTTTTGGAAATCGGACTGTAAGATCTAGTCTAACAATATCAGAGGTTCTCCTGAAGCAAACTTCACTGTACCGCCAGCGTACCGACTGCGTTGGTCGGCGACTCGATCTTTCGGCCTCCATCGGGTTGTTTAGTTTTAGTTTTAGTTGTACCCGTTTGGACAAATACAAAAACAAACAGCGGCCGGGGCTACAACAACAATATGAGGGGGGCCAGAGAGGAAAGGCAAACAAAAGGCAAAAAAGTGGGAGAGGGAGGAGGGAAGTAGGCGGTGGGTGGGGAGGGGAGGTGAGGGGGAAGGGGCACACATGTGGCGGCAGCTGGACAATTTCCAAAGAGAGCGGCAGGAATAAGCTACAGTACCAACAACATCCGAACCAGCCTGTTTTGCCTGCTGGTAACTGATAACTGTAACCAAATCTAAACTGGGAAAAATCGAAAATGTAATGTGCAGATCAGTAACTTTAAATGGAAGGGAATTTATTCCTGAGTTTAGTATGAGTTTAAGTTTAGAATGCTCAAAACCCATTAGCTTTCCGCTTGAGATTGAGAATACAAAACTGTTTCGTGATATTTTCTCGCAGTGTGCGATCGCTGACCACCGACTAGAACTTTTTTCTAACGGCTACCTGAACCCGGTCTACTCCGCTCCCCGCTCCCCCTTGACTGCTCATTTGGTGGCATTTGTTTCTGTGTTGCTTAACATGTCAACGCTAATGAGTCATGGAGTGGCGTACCAGCAGATACATTTCACTCGGCGTTTTCATCGTCGTTTTCCTCTCCATTCAGTGAGTTCATTTTTTGTGAATTTTTAATTGATTTTTACAACGTGAAGTAATCAGCCATAAATAGCAGTAATTGCCGTACCGTCGCACTCCCAGCACGTTTCTTTTGTCTCTGGGGCTGTTTTCTCTCTTTTTTTTTTTTTTGGTTTTTGGCTTTTCCCTGCCTTTCCCTTTATCGCATGTGTTTGACACACTTTTCTGGGTCTCGAGTGGTAAAAAAAAGGGTTGGGGGTGCAGCCATAAATCTACTCAAAGCGGCTTCCATAGTTCTTCAGCTTTTCCGACACCCCCGCTCTTAGATTTTCCCCTATTTGTTTATTTCGTGGTTTTTACTTTACTTTTACTACATCTTTTTTTTTGGCTGTTGACTTTTTGTATTTTACTCTCTAATTCCTGCAGCTTAAGGAGCTTCCACCCTGTGAGAAATTATGGCTGAATTTCACCCAGGGGGTGGAAAACTGCATTTCGTTAGGGGGGAATTAAACCTGCATAAGGCTGACAACTTATGATACGCCATAAATCAATCGTTTGAGGATGCCAAGAGTAATAATCCACAATATATTTTCTCAATACCATTCTCCTGTCAATAATGGCTGGATTTTTCCTGGGCGCTTTTCCCAAGCTTGTATTCTTGACTTCAATAAATTTTCCTGCTCGACTTGTTGAAGAACTTTTGCACAAACTGAATTTGGAGCACTACATCTACACTACACTGCATACCTACACTGAAGTTGAGGGATTAGTTTATAAATAGTTAACTATTTCATTACAATAGAACAACATTATAGCTGATATGCATGTCATAGCTCCCTTCTGCTTGCTTTTGTGTTTCTTGGCCAAAGGCTTCATAATGTTATCTTCGTTGTCTCAGGACAATAAGTCCATCATAAAGCCATAACAATTTTCCGAGAATAGATCCATAAGCCTATTAAATCAATATTCATTGGGCACAATTTCTTTATGTGCGCCTCGTGGCTCTTAACCCACAACCTCTCGAACCTTTAAGCGTCAACTGGGCCTGTCGAAAAAGTCAGTTACCTGTTGAAATGGCAGCGTTCTTGTTGTTGTTTTTGTTCTTGTTGTTATTTTAATTGGCATTTGCCTTACCTGTCGTTCTGGACGTCTTTGTAATCCCCAGTACCCCCATTTTCGCTCCTCCACTGCTCCTCCATCACCTGCGCTCCAATAAAAATAGAAAGCATTGTGCCTCCTCGCCCCGCCTCGCCTCGCCTCGTCTTCTTGTTTTCGTGTCACGCCCGTGTCACGAGTGGCGTGTCAATGAACTCGCATGCAATTTGTATGGCTTTTGGGAACCGAGAATGGGCATGAAAGTGGAATAAGGGATATCATCCCATCGGATCTGAGGATGGGGTAGAATGGGATGGTATGGGAGGGAATCCAAATCGGAATTTGGAAATCGAGGATTTTTTATTTTTAGCGCAGTGCGAGTGGCTCTGCGGACTACGGACTTGTCTCTCCTTATTTGTATTGTTATGCCTTAATAATTTGTTTACAAACAACCCAGAAACAAAGGGAAAACCCGGCCTGGTTCGTGTTTAAAGGCTGTTTAAGTGGTGCGGGTACCGAAAAAGAGGGTTTCAAGAGGGGCATTCGAGGGTTCTTTGTTTGCTGTATGTGTTTGGCAGCTGGGCAGAGTGAAATAAAATAAAAAAAAAAAAGGATTTTATTTGGGCGTTTCCACATTGATTTTCCCTAGCTCATCACTCATGTTCTCCACATATTCTCTATCTTTCAGGATCCAGCTGGCATCTTTGAGCTCATCGAAGTTGTGGGCAATGGCACCTACGGTCAGGTCTACAAGGTAAGCAAATCGTTATATTTTATTAGCTCCTATTTACTTGGCGCTTCTGTGGCTATTTTCGTGCTGATATTTTGCTCGTGTGAAGTTTTTACGGCTTTCTTTTCATAAGCAAATTTTCGCCGAGAGAGCAATGATCTCAGACTTTTGGCTTCTGCGAGTCACTTAGTCTCTTTATAATTAGCAATCGTTAGAGTTTATGCTTGACTGCGTTTCGCTTTAGTTTTGCAATGTTTTCTTTTTTGTTTTTTAAGCAAAAGCGATATGTATCTGAGTATCTGTATCTTCAGGGCGACGCCTCATCTTCAGTCGTGTTCTGGTCGCTTTAATTAGTTTGTGTCCGCTATGATGTCTAATAACTTAAAGCGGCTAACAAAACAAAAAATGACTACAAGCCAAAACACAAATGCCGAGAACGGATTCTTCTCACACATTAACACATTTTTCTGGCTCTACGCCTGCCGGGTTAATAGTGATAGTAGAGATAATAATAGAAGGAATAAAAAGGGAGGTCAAAACTCTTCCAATTCGAAGTACGAATGCCCTTTAAAATTGAGTTTAATACGTTCTATGTTAGGCAATATAAAAACACAAATATTGGTCAACTTTATAGACACCTTTTTCTCTAAAAATTAGAGTTTGTTTACGAATTTAGTATACCTTTTTGAAGGGTATCAGAAACAACAGGAACAATCATCATCATAATCACGCAGCTAAACAATGCCTTGACTTTGTGCTTGTATTTAAATTATAAGTTTAAAATGTATCTGCAAGATACAATTGTGCAGCAGCAGCAGCAGAAGCGGCGGCTGCGGTACAGAAATAGACATTGCTTTTGTAAATTACCGTTAGCTGTTGGAAAATCAGAAAAGGCGGAAAAAGTGTGGCATGCGCCGCTTGGGAGGCCAACGGCAAGTATTGGTTGTTGTTGTTGTGCCTCTTGGGCGTTCATAGTGGTGCTGTTGTTGCAGTTGCATGTTGCTGTTGTTGCTGTTGCACTTTGTGGGGGTCGCCGCCGGCATCTCTGTGATGAATGCAACCAAATTGAGTTGCCGTTGCTGCTGGATTTGCCTCAAGTTGTTGTTTATCGCCTCTACAGATGCTAAAGTATTTTTATGCCCTCGAAGTGGGTAATTTGATTTGGAAATAGGTTTGAAGCTGCATAAAAAGGAGTAATTTCGGCGCATAAAGTTTTACAACTTTTACAAAAGTTGGAAAAGGGCTTGTTTTTTAAAGTCAAACAAATATAAGAGGTCTACAATCAACAAGCTTTTTAATCGTTCGCATTTTATAAAGATAAGCGTTTTAGAAGTGTACTATATAAAACTATACAATGCAAGGCCGAGAGCTTACAGAAGTACCTGAACTATAATTTCACAAGTTTGTGTATTGTGTTTGATACCTCATCTAATATAAGCTCTTGCACTAAGTGAGTTAATCATCGCAGAGTTTGCATGGCTGGAGAATGAGTAATCAAGCCAGTGTATTTCCATTTCTACCTTCAAGGCTATTATACATGGGTATTCATATATTCATTATCTCCTTTTCATACACATCTATTTATATTCAATTCCTCGGAATGACCAGCTCTTTCACGTGTGCCCTTATAAGGTTCTCCAGGTGGATTAAGCTCTATCGCTTACACCATTTCACGAAATTCAGCTGTCAATCAGTTGGCATTGGCAGCTTTCAAAAATCTCTGTAATTTCATATGTATGTTTATGGCCTCAAATTTTGCCAAAGAAATGCCAGTCAATTGTAATCTCCCACACAACTCAAGTGGTTAGGGTTTTGCAGATCCCTTGAACCAATCAGATACACTATTATATATTGATACCATAAGAATGTATTTTTCTGCGAATTGAAAATGGAATAAGGCACAAATCTTGTTTACTGTGTAGCCGCAGTTCTTTGAAAACTTGTTAACTCAATCCGGCGACGTCTTTGGCGCTTTAAGTAGTTCATTATTCCGCAGTGGCCGAGCATCTGTGTGAAATTAGCATGAGTAATGCCCCCAGATACTTTGTGTATCTGATTCTGATTGCATACTTGTATCTGTATCTGTAAATGTATCTGCATGTGACTAGGAACTCGAACGCACTTAAAAAGTAACGGATGCGGAGTCCATCCACTTGCTCGCCGCATGTCTCATTTCGTTGGTATTTACGAGTATTTGGCAGTGGTTTTAGCCGACTTTACGCCGATTGCTTACTAACTGACTGACTGTCCAACCGGTTTACATTCGCTTTGGTTATTGCTTTTTGGTTATTAAGCCGCAATTCGAGGCGAGAGCCACCTTTTTGGCCCCAGCAGCTTATCAAACGTCACAGAGCCGTGTTGACCAATTTTTGCCATTTGGCCTGCTGCCTGCTTAATCATAATTTCATTTTGGTCTGGGTGTTTTTTCTTTTTGGGTATTTCGAACAGCATTCGATGCGAGTTCCAGTCAATGACGATCTTTAGCATGACTTAATTTCGTTTCTGGGAATCTTTTCGCAAAGCTCCATTGATTTATGACTATCTGTCTCGCCCGTTTCATTTTCGCTTTCATGTTTGTTTTGTTTAGGGCACTTCCGCTTTATTGATAACTCGATATTGCCACCAACTGCGCTGAGTGTTTGCCTTTTATCGCACTTAATAAGCTGGCCAAACTGTCGTCCACTGAGTCAGAGGAGCTGAAATCGAATGGAATGGAATCGTGGCGGAGGAAGGAGTGGGTTGGGGATGTGGGGGAGGATCGTTAGCCACATGCGGTTCCGGGGAACACGTACAAGTGCAACGTGTTAACGGACTTATGCCAAGTGCACTGATTTTTTGCTGTGGGAGTGTGGAACTTATAATGAGAAGTCTGACTTTAGACGTGGTCAACTGGAAATTGAGGACGGTGGCCAGGAGGCAAAGTTCAGACAAAGAAACTTTACAAAAGTTAACAAATGCGAAAGAAGTTTACTTGCACCGTAGCTGTCAAATATATTTCTAGTTCATTGCTTGCTTTGTTTCACAAAAAGTTGGAAGATTTGTTCTTTACTTAATGTGGCATTTTGTTATCGCTAAAGAAATATTAATATAGCTGGAAGATTATAACTTATAAATGAAATTACTGAATTATTGAATACTTGAACTGTACTTAATTACATATAATATATGCGTCATGTTTTGAATGCTCTAAGTGCATATGAACGTGTTGGCATCCAAACGACACACACAAAGCCCAATTTCCGCAATGTTTATAAATGTTATTTTTGGGGCTTGGCTCCCGTTAGTTTCCGCCCACACAGTAAAAACAACGACAGCGGCCCACAGTTGTCGTATAATTAACATTTTTCATAGCTGGGCGAACTTTGACCCAATTACGGGGAACTCGAGAAGGAAGCAGATGGATTGAGGAGGCTTACGAGGGGGTGGAGGAGTCAGAGGAGGAGGAGGAGTGGGCTTCGGAGGAGGTGGAGCTCCAGTTGGAGACAGACAAGTGCAGACAGCAAGACCACAATACATATTTATGAGCGAGACATGATAATAAAGCACGCAAGCAAATAAATGGGGGGTATGAAATTAACCAACGGCGCAAGCGCAGCCAGGCAGAAAGAAACTGACTCTGAAGCTGAAGCTAAAAACTGAAGCTAAAGAGGCAGAGGCAGCAACTGCAGTGCAGGGCAGTCAATAAAAATAACACACGACAAGCCAAACATGCAAAATACATTAAAGCCAATAAACAAATCAAGCAGGAAGCCACAAGCAAGAGCCATAGGAAAGACAGCGGAATACAAAGGAGAAACTACTACTCACTCACACACAAAGGCTTTGGGCCCCATAAAAGAGGCGGCAATTAGTGCACGAGTGCCCAAAAAAGCATAAAAGGCTCTCTCAATGTCACAGATATAAAAAAAAGCAAAAAACTAATTATTACGCAAATAGTATCTGTTGGGTAGGCTCCAAAAGCATTTAAGCAAACACAAGTCATTGACACGTTCACAGAGCACCGAGCGGGTACACGCAAAGAAAAGCTAAAGGTATAAAATGTAACTAACTACTACAATTACTATAAAATTGCTATCTGAATCTAATCTTAATCCTAAAACTAACTGCATTATACTAAGGAAGTATTCGCTTTAGATGTACTGCCTGTATTCAAATTTAAACTGCATTTAAAATGAACTTGAGAGACTATAACTTATCCTTAGTTTATAGCAGTGTAGTGAAGTCTCCTTTCTCTTTCCCTGCTTCACAAAAATTTAAATAATTCCCTCGCTATCTTTAGCCATTCCCTGCATTTTCTGCGCTATTTCCCGCTGTATTGTATTGTATTTTTAGTAGAGGTTCACTAACTCTGCGATTGCTCTGTATTTTGGCTTTTGGTTATTCGGATTGCTGATTTCGGGCCGGCTGCTTCGCTTTGTTCGCTTAATTAAATCTCTAGCCCTGACACTTTTTCATTGACAAGGCAACCTGTGCACTGCCTGCCCCCCTCCACCCCCTCCCGCAAGTTTTGTGCCAAAACAATAAATGGGATTTTGGGTTTGCGTTTTCGAGTGTTTTCGCCAGGTCGCCAGGTGCGAAAATAAAAGAAAGGCACATTTTGCTAGCCGCAGCAAACGGCGATGGGAAAGTCATCGAATCGGAGTCGTGGTGGGGGAATGTGGCTTACACATAGGTGTAGATGGTGTGTATGGTTGTGTATATGTGTGTGGGCACCCAGTAACGACCTTGGGAAGTTGCGCCTCTTCTTCTTGATGGCCAGTGAGTTGGTGTCGAAGCTGCTAAGTTATGCATTTTTTATAATCAGTCTGCGTGGGTTGCTGTTTTTTTTTGTTTTTTTATTTTGGTGGTCTCGCTGTTTTTATTTCGTTTTTAACAGCTTTTGTTTTTGACTCAAATTATATATGCGTGTTGGAAGTTGAAAATTTATCACTTTCGAAGGCGGCGTGTGAAATTTTTGTGGTCTGCCTTCTCCAGCTCCAGCAAACTGAAACCACAAACACTATTAAAAAAGAGGTTGATCAAAGGTCGGGCATTTGGCCATTAGATTTGGTCGAACAACAAAAACAAATGTGGAAGTGCTACCCTATTTGATTTGCTAATTGGTTCATTTGGAATACCAGGAAAATCAGCTTATACGCTAGAATTCGAGAATGTATATGAATATGAAGAGTTCTGCTTAACAGGGGAATTCATTTTTTCTTTATTTCTTTATCGCAAAAACTATGATTCACTTAGAAAGCTTTTGCGATGTGTTTCGCGAGCATCTTAACTACATTGAAATAGCTATCTAAGTGTAACAAAGACTTTGTATAACTTCCAAAATATTGATTCAAACTCAGCCCGCTTCAAATGGCTTTTCCTCAGTGTTGATGGACACTTGACCTACTTTTCCGAATAAACTTTGAAACCCATATGTCCAAATTACCGCCCACAAATCAGCAAATGAGATAGCTCTCTTTATCTTTATGTTTGGCCATTATTCAGCAATTGCCACAAGTATGGCTTGTTGTTTTTTTGCCTACAAGGTTAACTTTGGCAATAAGCAAACGTTTTAATATTTATGGTTTGATTAAATATGCAAACATTTCGCTGATTACTCACAGATTGTTTTACGGAATTCCATGATTTCGTTGGCCACTTTTGAGGCATATTTAGTTTTGTTTCGCCAGTCTATTTTGTTGTTGTTGTTTCGTTGTTGCTGTTGAACAATTAATTTATGAGTGAAAGTTTTGCAATTTTGCATGCATAATTTGCTGCAAGCAACAGAGAAAAGTCTTTGTCTTCTTTCCAAAGGGAAATAAAACCTATCTAAGCGATGATACAGCCCTAGCTTCTTCTGTAGCTGCTGGCGGACCCTTATCTGCATATTGACTTATAATGTGACATCGGAAAATGTATGTGTATGCTTTATTGTCCCTAGTATTGTCCATATAATTGCGCACACAATCGGGGGAGAGATGGGAATACACAAATGAAAAGCGAACCCGTTGACCCGCAGTCGTGTTGCGGTTGGAAGTTTCTGTTTTTTCTTCTTTTTGTGGACCTCCCTATCTGTCTTTCCGCTTAATTCATTTAATTTCCAATTACCGAAATGGGGATCGCAATTTGACAGCTCTGGAGGGACTCACTCTTGCTCTCAATTAATTAGAATATAAACCAAGGGAAGTAATAACACACAAACACACACGCACACACCCCTAAAAATGATGGCCGCTTCGAAGGGAACCGGAAATTGTTGACACGCAAAAGTGACGTCATTATCGCAAAACACAATTGTGTTTTATTGAATGGCGAGCCCCACATATGCCAAAATTATCTTTTGGCACATTTTCATCGCTCGCTTATCTGTGGCAAATAAACACTTTGGCCGTCAACAATGAAAATAGAGTCCATGACTCAATTTTCGAGCCAGAATCTACTGATACGACAATCTGGCCATGCAAATTGTTCTTGTAATTGTGAGTGTGATTGCCAGTAGACTAATGCTCGGTGAGTCTAATGAATAAACCACAATTGTGCTGGTAATTGATTGGGAAATAGGGGGAAATTGTTCCGATTACGAATGTGGGTAATCGTAAATAAGTGTGTGTGAAATGGGATTTATATGGTTTATTTTTATATATGATTTATTAGGGGGAAAATAAAAATGAGTGACAAACTTAAATAGTTTATTAATGGCTTGCTGTTTTATTGATCAATTGCGGTTATTTTCTTTGTAGTCACAACACATTTCTGGCTAAAACTCGATTTATTCTCGGGCAATTTGCTTTTAGTGGCGTACTATCAGTTTTTAAATTGTAAGTGCCAAAATTACATTTACCCCGCACTTGGCACTTTGGCTACGAAAATAACTGGCACATCAAACAACAAACTTTGACTAACTAGGTTAACCAGGTGGAGGCTACGGCAGCAACCTGGCAATAATACAAAATGGAAAGCTTTTCCAAACACTTTGAACTCGGGTTCTCCTGGCCCAGCTCCACGCCACGCCGTGCCACTCCACTCTACTCCAGGCCACTCGAACTCACCCGCTCACTCAGACACACTCCTCTGCTGATGGCTGGGAAAATTCAATTTAATGAAATGCAGCCAAGTGCTAAAAAGCCTGTTAAGTGGTTCAATGAACGGGTGGGTGGGGCAGGGATGGAGCGCGGCGGCGTAAGTGCAACTATTGGCCTGGCTAACCTTTGACCCACCCCAACGCCGATTTGCCCGGAAACAGCGCACTTCGAGCGCTGGCCAAATGTAAGCCACATATCTGGGCACAAATTTAAACAATAATTTCAAGCACTATTGCTCCTTCATTGCTGTTTTATAGCCCAGCTGCAAACACTCGCACACCAAACGAGGGTACTACAGTACAGTAGGCCCTCACTAGACAGTACACCACACACTCTATTTTTCCAAAAAGAAATCCTTTCGATATCTGCCAAGCCTTAATCGGAAATATTAATCAACCAAAGGAATTTCCAAACTATAACTAGAATTTTCAATTAAACAATGTAGTCGCTTACTGACTGTAGCACACCTACGAGTTTTCAAGCACAACAAAAACGTTGATTACCCGGGTTAATCAACGAAACATACAACAATTGCTAATTGATGAGCGTTAACCTTCCCGCTGCCCCGCCTCGTTGCCCCCTTAACCCCAGGGTGGCCCACCTAATCACCTTTCAAATGGAGTCTACAAATTTGCACACCGATCAACTGGCAGCGCAAAAAGCAATCGAGATGTAGAAAAACTATGCACAAATGTTGCGTAAGTTGGCCAAACGCAGCTGTGTGTTGCTGCATTACTGCACTGCTGCTCCGAACTGGAGGTTCCCAACTCTGTGGGCCAGTGGGGCAAACTGGAGGCTGTTGCCACTCGGTGGGTTTTGGGTCGGTGGGTTTGGTGGGTTACTTATGATGCCTAAGTCGACGCATCGCACGGGCGTGGTGCTGTTTTGCGGTTTTCCATTCGTACTCGAAGTCGGATCTCTGGGGCTCGCAAGTGTTGTAATTGAATTGTGTGGTATGTGCTGTGTGCTGTGTGGGAGCTGCAAGATTCAGTTGGATTCAGTTGCCACAATTAATATGCCCACAAAGCTCAATGGAAGGTGTCAGCAGCATGAGCACAAACTAAAGTAGAGGAGCAAATGTGGTAGTACCATGTGGTTTAGTTTCCTTTCGACTTGATGTGGTTGGAACTCTTTGGGTTACCCAATACCACCGACAGGTGGATGGGTTAATCAATAAAGATTTCATGCAAATGGAAGAAGTGGAGCAGGAAACTTGGGAGATAGATTCATGTTTATTGGTTGATTGCATAAATTCTAGATAAATTAAGTTCTGTGACCCATTTCCCTCCTGCGACCCATAACATTATTTCCTATTTTCCTCGATTTCAGCTATCTGCTAATCTATTCAAAACATTTCCATTTCATCGTTTATTTTCTTCTGCTGATCGTATAGAACACATGTTTGTTCGGTTCATCAACATCACTGGGGTTTTTTTCTCCTTATCGCAAACGGAACACAATTTCTTCCAGCTAAAGCCAATCGCAGTTTTATTTCCCCCGTGTATATGGTATACAAAATGCACTTCCCTTTCTCCGCTTTGTTTCAAGCGATTTGCGTGCCAAGTTGGGGCAACTTGAAAAACATGTCCAAAAGTTGATATTTTTGGGCCACTTTATAGGGGAGGCACTTGACAGCATTTTCGCCTCTTATGCAACGTCAGTTTCCGACTTGCGTTTAAATATTTATTTTTTTTGCTCTCTTCTGTTATCAGCCAGCTTGCAGGCCAAAATCATATTTTTTCTGTCAGCGTCTGTTGCAAATTTTTCTCGCATTTTTTCATTGCGATTTTTGTCGACAAGGAGGCAGAGTAAAGTTTCCAAATGAAGATATTGCATTTGCTTCTTACGTATACTTTTCGCGATCTTATTTATACAATGCTTGTGAGAATATATATCCTCCCTTATTATGCATTTTTCTATAGCCACTGGTGCAGTTTACGGCGGACCTGTGATTTTTGCAATACAGAATTAAATTGGATTTCAAAGAAATCAAAGGGAAAAAGGGTAGCTTAGGTTAGAAAAATGGTTAGGTTATTTTGTAATCTAATAACAGTTGAAATTGAAACTCGCTTTGGTATATTTCTAGCCCTGTTCTGTTTTATTTTTGAAATATCTCCACAAGACAGGTCCACCCTAGCGCCCAAGTATCTGTATATTTGTGGCATATCATCGGGTTGATTGTTTTATTGTTTGGGTTTCTTTTCACGCTTGATTTTATTTGCGCCTGTATCCGTATCCGTAAATGTATCTGTATGTGTATCTGTATCTGCATTTGTATCTGTGAGTGACAGATACTCGTGCTCGGTGTGGTAATCATAAACCATCTCTTGTGCATAGGTAGGCAAATCCAAACCCGAATCGGACAGCTGCACCACTCGACTCGACTGAGCTTCATGCCATTGTTGACTTTACCTTTAAAACATTTTCTCATTTTGATTATATTACAAATTCAGCGATTTTTCTTCTTTTTTTTTTTTTGTTTTCCCTCGGTCGCGGAGCTTTATATGGCAAAAGGCTTGTCGTCGTCGGTCGCAGTCAGTGGCTTTGTTTATTTGTTTCAGCGGATTGTTTAGCTCTATTTGCTTTTGGGCTTTTAAGAAGAAACCGATGGGAGGTGGAGAAATGCCAAGGAGAGTGCGACCGCACTGAGTGATTCACAAATATTTTCTTTGTATTAATTGCGGCAATCATCTTTCTTCTTCGATTACATACATAGCTACGTGGCTCGGGGCGGATTTTGAACTCACTCAAAAATCAAAGACGACAATTTCCAGCTACTTACCTGGTACCCCAACAATACCCCATCGTTCCGTCTAATCGATTTCTCTATGCACAATTTTGTTCTATTGCACAAGTCAGGCTCCATTAGTGCATGTCATTAATTTGCATAAAATCTGCAGCACAGTTAGAACCTGATGATGATGCGATGATGGCCAAGACGTTCGCCAGCTCCTTTCGCTTGGCCATTTTTTTAATAACGTTTTGATGGAATCTAGTCATGGTGTAACGCCTCGTCTAACTATTCAATAAGCGGAAAGAAAATGACAGGTTTTTGCACACAGAACTTTGGAGTACACTAGAAATAATGGTGTGGCGTATGCAGATTATCATCTATTTGTATATGTTTCTATAATATTACTATATATACAGAATGCGAAATAATGATTGGATATGACTGCTGTTAGGTTTAAAAGCTTCAGGAGTAAACCGAACACCATTTCCCCCTTAAAAAAAACATATAGAGCTGAAACAACGTCTATTAAAGGTGCCCGAAGTACACCAATCAACCCGAAGCTATTCTAGATATAGATCAGCGCAGAGATAGAGTTTCCAAAGTGTTTTCCCCCTGTGGGTCGCAAACCAGAAACCAAATCGTCGTAATCACCCTCTTAAAGTGAACATCGAAGAGCCGACGGGCAACATTTCATACCATCCCATCATACCGTACCATAGGCAGGCGCATCGTCATCGTCCGACTATCGTCACTTAAATTGTTATCATCTCTCGTTAAGCATTTTGATTTATGGACGGGGCCGGAGCCTGATGCTCCTGCTCACTCAATTAAAACTGTATTAAATGTAAAATGACTTTAAAAGCGGCTTAGGCGACAAGTCAGCCGCAACGGAGATGCAGCCGATGGCACCCGATGGCCGCTGATGTAGCTGATGAAGCTGGGAGCGCTTTTTGAACCCAGTAACCGGTTGGGCAGGACAACTCAATCTTGGCCAGAAAACAGAGGGGGTAGAGAATAAAAAACAATTTGCGAGTTTGATTAAAGTGGCAGGCTAATTGAAACTAGTTGGGGTTGGTCTGAGCACCAGCACTAAACGCCAAAGATGCAACGTGACTTGCAAACTTTGGAGCTCGTGAATCACTTGTTAAGTTCTAAGCATTAGTAGTCCACAGCTTGGAGAGTAGATTTAATAATAAAGATTGACTGCTTTTAAAAGACACCACACTCTTAACTCATAGAACTTTCCCAAATGCAGACTGCAAACTCAATCTGTCGCTACTCCAATGACCTCTCAAGCTGGAAATAGTTAAGGGAGTATTCATTTTTCTCAGTGCCTCAATCTTTTTTTTTAGTTTATCCCCATCCAGGTCCTGATTTAGTCACCTTCGTGGCGCTCTTGAATAGATATTTGTGGCATGTTTACCTTAACTACTTGACACTCTGATTGAGCAGACACATTACCCCACTCGAGGTTGATGCTCCTCTCCAGACAGAGTTCTCTGCCCTCCACTTGCGCTCCTCCTCGTTGCGTTGCCTTCTATTGTTTGATTCCATTGGTGGAGTCGATGGCGATGGCGTTGCCGATGCTGCCGTTGCGCCTGCTTTTGTTTACTTAATCACTTTTTATGCGTCGCACTTTGTGGACGCTGGGCGGGAGTGCGGGGCGAGGGGCCAGACCCACAGACCATATAAAATATATAGAATATACACAGCGCTGCACTAGCCAACGCCTCCATGGTCGTCGCCAGCGTCATCGTCTTGTTGTCGTCGACGGCATAATGGAGCTGAATGGTGCTGAAGTGCATTAAACAGCCTCAATGCCGCTATGCCGCAATGAACCAAACAACCGAGCTCTGGAAACGCAACCCAGGCCTGACCTCCATCATGGCCAGTGCTCATGACCAACTGGGTTCGGGTTCTTGGGACTCGAGTATATAGATTAGAATAGAATAGTTTTAAATATTCAAAGCAATAATTTCCGCATTCAAACTCTTAGCCAAACTCTTACATTTGGAAACAAGCGAATATTATTTAAATTGTCATAATGCCAGACAGTGCAAAAAACTCGTTGGTATGTCAGTTGAATTCCAAACAAAAATATGAATATATGTACGTCACATATAGACCCGTCAACACATACCATTCGTCACTGGACCTCATTTATTCAAAGATTAATCATATTTCACGCATTGAAGAGTAAGATTTTGAACATGAACAATGCCGAAAACATTTCGCTTAATAGTTAAAGTTTCCGATTTTATCAAAACTTTGTTTTTAACATGTCCAATTCTCGCTTTTCTATTCACAGGGCCGTCACACGAAGACTGGTCAATTGGCTGCCATAAAGGTGATGGACGTCACCGAGGACGAAGAGGAGGAGATCAAGCTGGAGATCAATGTGCTAAAGAAATACTCGAATCACCGCAACATTGCCACCTACTACGGTGCCTTCATCAAGAAGTCGCCGCCGGGTAAGGACGATCAGCTATGGCTGGTGATGGAGTACTGTGGTGCTGGATCGGTGACGGATCTGGTCAAGTCCACCAAGGGTCAGAGCCTGAAGGAGGAGTGGATCGCCTACATCTGCCGCGAGATCCTGCGGGGCCTGAGCTACCTGCACTCGAACAAAGTCATCCATCGCGACATCAAGGGGCAGAATGTGCTCCTCACCGACAACGCCGAGGTGAAGCTGGTGGACTTTGGTGTGTCCGCCCAGCTGGATCGCACGATAGGCCGGCGCAACACATTCATCGGTGAGCTAAATGAGTCACCTGCCACCGACGATCCTACCTGCTAAACTGGCTTTCGTCCGCTTCTCTCCCCCGCACCATAGGTACTCCCTACTGGATGGCCCCCGAGGTCATTGCCTGCGACGAGAATCCCGACGCCACGTACGACAATCGCTCCGATCTGTGGTCGCTGGGCATCACCGCCCTGGAGATGGCTGAGTCACAGCCCCCGCTCTGCGATCTGCATCCGATGCGCGCCCTCTTCCTGATTCCGCGCAACTCGCCACCCAGGCTCAAATCGAAGAAGTGGTCCAAGAAGTTTCACGGCTTTATTGACACGGTGCTAGGTGAGTCATCTGCTTTTACTTTACGAGCATGGTAGCAAGAAACTCTTGGCCAATGGCACCAGCTTTTTGACTCATGCTATTCCACTTAACACAATCCCATAAGAGTCATAACTAAGCGTAATGTTTCATCAACAGTTAAGGACTATCACCAGCGGCCTTACACCGAGAACCTGCTGAAGCACGGCTTCATCAAGGACCAGCCCACAGATCGCCAGGTGCGCATCCAGCTGAAGGACCACATCGATCGCTGCAAGAAGCGCAAGCAGGAGAAGGAGCGCGAGGACTATCGCTACTCGGGCTCCGACAACGACGACGACGAACCGCAGCTGGCCGGTGAGCACAGCTCCATTGTCCAGGCACCAGGCGGCGATACGTTGCGCCGCAACTTCCAGCAGATCCAGGAGGGTCGCCTGGCCGCCGAGCAGCAGCAGCAGCAGCATCACCTGATGGCCCAGGCGCAGGCCCAGGCGGCTGCCGCCCATGCCGCTGCCCAGGCACAGGCGCAACTCCAGCAGCAGCAACAGCAGGCTGCGGCGGCGGCAGCAGCGGCGGCCCATGCAGCACAACAGGCTCAGCAGGCCGCCCAGCAGCAGGCGCAGGCCCAGCAGCCCCAGGCCAATCGGCAGCCAAAACCGCCATCGGTATGGAGATGCTGCATAGCCTTGCACATTACGCTGATTAAATGCAATCACTGAACTTTTTTTGTTTTGCAGCGCCAGCAGGTTGAGGAGCCGGGTCCGCCGGCACGGCCGCCACAGCGCCTGATCGTGGTGCCGGATCCGCCGCACGCCAATCGGCCATTGCCACCGACCCCCAAGTGCGGCGAGCCGGCGGGACAGACGCCGCAGCAACAGCAGCGCAACTCGCAGAATAACTTCAAGCCATCGGTGCGTATCGGGCGTAGATTAACAGCGAAAGGGCAGGGCCGATAAGGCGGCAATCGGGTAATCCGATCTCATGGGGAGGTCTCCAGAGCAATGACTTCCAGTCGAGAAAGCAAAGCCCCAGCTTATAGTTACTGAAAAGTGCCCAAGGATGCCTCATCTCTGCCCCGTAATTTGTAAACCCACCCCGCCCTCGTTGTAGTTAGTTTTTAGTTTGGCCCATATGTAAACCATGTAAAAGTCGATACCATGCCATATCTTATCCTAATTTATATCTCTTTTATTTTCATGTTATGTGCGCCTACATAATCTATATATAAATATATATTATATATATACCGTATACAAATATGCATTGATAAACCCGTATATACCATATGCGCCACATATCTGTCGATTTATGATTTGACTCATGTGTGCATCATCCCGTTGCGCCGTTAAACCAACGTATGATTTTCGAACCGCACACGATTACGATTACAACCAAACAAACACTTGATATTATCAAAAACACCACAACAATCATGACTACTACTCCTACAACAACAACAATAACAACAACAACAGTTACCACCAAGGAGACCTGAGGTATGTCCTACGATTTTCAGTTGAAGCCTGTCGCATCTCTTCTGTTTCGTTTACTGCTTGAGTTTCCTATAAAGTTTGCATACATTTGAAATTGGAGTGCGTTTCAGAAGTACCTAACCTTGAGGAACTGCATTTTGATAAATGAGATAACTGGTTTAAAACTAACATATATAACTTTGGCAACGCACTCTGCATTGATTGTTTTCCACTTGTGTAGCCCCAGAAATCCCCCTTTTGGACCTTAGTCAAAATTGCTGTAACCGGAGGTACACAAAAACGCCTTGTAACTCTCGAACCCCAAAACCAAACACCTATTGCACGTGCCACTTTTGAACTAAGCTTCCACAGCGCCAAGATTGCATAACTCAACCGATTTGACTAACCCCCCAAGTAGATTGATACTAGAGTTATTGAGCATAGAGTTTCCTGTGTGATTGATGCGTTTCTAATGCTGTTTCGACCAAAGTGAAGTGCCGAAACGGAACTTTACATCCAACTAACGTAGATAAAGACTAACAACCGAGCTTTCTAACCGATTCTATGTAATGCTCTACTGGATCCAAAAACACCTTTTCGCTTGGCGTGATCGTTTGATCGTTTGTTTTTTATCTATAAGTACCGTATCGGAGGAAAATCCAATCTAATGCTCTCTTACTTCTCGTTCCCATCCCCCTCGAAATAAATCGAAAACCCGAAAAACCGTGGTGTCATGTGCAATTCAACACACACCCAACAAACTACACACAACCAACTACACACACACACACATACACACACAAATCCTCCTGCCCCTGAAACGAAAACAACAAACCAAAAAACAAAACAAAATGTATTGTAAAACTGTAGGATCATTTGGATGTGTTAGCAGCACAATTAAGTGAATTGGGCGTGGTCTTCTCCCAACAGCCACAGCCGCAGACGGCCGCCGGTGGCCAGGGATCCCAGCAGCAGGCTCAGCCGGAGGCGCCGCCTCGCAACAATCGCCAGTCGAGCGGTCTGTCCTCCTCGGGGGGATCGGCATCCGGAGGCGGCGGCTCATCCAAGCCGGCCGCCGCACTGCCGCAGCAGTCGAACAATCATCTGGGCCAGCCGGTGAATCCACTGGATCCCTTGGACAGCAGCGATTCGGACAGCGAGCCGGATGAGCCCAACGATCGGGCCAGGAACGATGGCACTCTGCTGGCCAGTGATCCGCCCAAGCCACTGTAAGTACATGGACAAAGAAGGGGCGTGACAGTTTGCAGCAAAATCCCACCAATCGATGATGCAACCAAGTAGTTCACTATCAAGAATCAGTCGACAGGGATCGCAAGTAAAGATTAATTGAATTCATATATATGATTTTATTTGCAAGTATTATAGCACAATACAATCTACTTGCGGTCCCTGATTAGAAGCAACACATCATCTCTCTATTGATACTAACCCCACTTCACAACATTCTTGTCTCTCACTTATTTAAACACCTCATTGATTACCCACCGCCCACCTACACCCTTCCACTTCCACATTCACTGCCACTCCCATTTCATTTCCATTCCAATTTCCATTGTGAAACAACGATTTGCCGCCCCTTTTTCGTTTTCGATTTGTTTTTGGCTTTTTGGTTTTCGTTACGTTCAGACCCGAATTCTCATATAGGCCCGGCTTGGGACCCGTCTCCGAGGACGCCAGCACGACAACGCCCTTGAGTCACGGCAGCGGCGGACCGCCCAACCGCCCACTGCCGCCTACGCCCGACGACGACGACCAGGCCGGCGATCGGACTTTGATCATGAAGCGCGTAAGTTGCACCCACATCCTCCGAGCTCATAGCTTCTATATCCTTACATATACACGTACTCACGTACGAGTACGATTCTTCGTTTAGTTTAGTTATTAGTTATTAGTTTTGATTTCTACCGCCACCGATGAGATGCGATTAGAGAGGGCTAGGGCAGAATGAGCTTTAGGATAATTGATAACTGCATTGTGAATCGGTGACAATTGTACAAATTGTAAACTAGCTTTTGCTGGGTTAAAGGTCTGCCAACCCGAACAAAAGAACCTGCGATTACAACTAAATCGAAACGGATAATATAAACTAAGTTCAACCTGGTTGTGGTTCTCTAAATTAAAGAGTTACTTAGACTAGCTTAATGATTACTTTTTGATTTTCCTACTAAATTTATATGAATTTGCATTAATCTTGATTTGATATATATATATTTTTTATAGTTACATATTTAATGGCGCAAGCAGCGTGAAATCTTTTTCGTGAATTTTTCTTTCTTTGTACAAATTGATTTTCCAAATTTTCGTTACCAACTTTTTGTATATTTTTTGATTGAGCCATGTGTGATGTTGCATCTATATAAGCATTAATGCACTGGTGCATAGAATGTTGACACGATCGAGATATTGTACATACATGACTATATATGCACATTTGCACACACACCCCATAATATATACATATATCTCTCGAATACCTGGGATGGTACATATATTTCTGAGACAACTGATCGAAATCAGAAGTATAAATATCAAACCTACCGGAATGAAGAGCAGAATTCATGAAAAACTTTCCATGCTGTGGTGGGTGGGGACGAAGCAAGCTCTCTTTTAATCGATATTTAGATGCCTCTAAGTATTAAAAACAGACCAACAACCTAACACCATTCTTCTCTTGCTGCGTACTTACTACAACTACAACAAAACAACAACAACCACTACTACTACTCCTCCCTGAACCCGAAATCCCCAATAGAAACTAGAGCAGAACATAAACCGCCTGCAAAAGTCCGCCTCCACATCGCAAGCCAATGTGACACCGTCGCGTCGCGGCGATGAATCCAATTTGCTGAGAGACTGGGACTTCGATCGCTTCTTCCCCAAGAGCGCCAACGGTCCAAGGGGCAGTGGACGTGGTAGTCCCACTACCACTGCCAGCCTGAGCCGCAGCTCCCAGCTGAGCACGCTGAAGGTGGATACGAAGCTCCAGAGGGCCAGTGTGGCGGAGGCCATCACCAGACCAGTTCCCAGGGGCTATCAGCCGCTGAAGGCCGAACCAACTGCCAGCCAAAGTATTGCCAAAGAACCAGGATCAGGATCGGGATCGGGAAGTGCAAGTGGTAGCGGAAGCAGTGGTAGCACCAATTCCCCAGCGCATAAGCGCCAGGACTCGGACTCCCGACTGCCGATGAATTTTGAGCGCGGTTTTCGACGCGAGAACTCGGACTTCTTCCCGTTGGCCAAGCGATACTCGGCCGTATTCAGTGGAGCCACTGCATCTGGATCCACAGCGGGATCGCCCTCGGCACAGGCACTGCAGAGGTCGAGCGCTGTGTACCAAAGGAACAGCATTTACAACAGCAGCATCAGCAGCAGTAAGAGCAAGGAGAATGCCGCGCCTGGAAAGCCAGGAGCAGCTGCAGCAGGAACTGCCACTCCCACTGCCACTGTCAGTGCCAGTGCCAAACCAGGAGCAACTGCAGCCACAACCACTGCCACCAAGGGAGCTGCGCCAAAGACCTCCAAGTCCCTGGGCAACTTTCACTTCCTGCGACCGCGTCGCGAAAAGACTGAATCCGTCATTGTGCTGCAGAATGCTGCCGTTCGCGCCCAAAGGCAGCAGCAACTGCAACAGCAACAGCAGCAGCAACTGCAGCAGCAACAGCAGCAGCAGGTAAACGCTCTCAGCTCGCACCAAACAAGCAAATCAACAGAGAGGCAAACATTTATTCAAAAAATGCTGCGAACATAACTCACCACCACAAAAAAAAAGAATATTGCAAAAATAATTATTCCATTAAATTGTGTTTTGTCTTGGCGCCAGAAAAGTAAACCAAACCCGAACTACCAAAAAAAGGCTGAAATTTACCATTTGGCTCGCTATATCCATACTCCATACTCACCGCATCCACACACACGCACTTTCAACTAATAGTTCGTAAATAAAATATTAAAACAATACACACCCATTGTTGCTAATCGAAAAACCGCTGGAATTGTATAATACAATTAGGGGAAAGCTAAGAGATGTGTTTATCTTCTTTTCATTGCTTGAGCATGTTTGGTTTTATTTGGTTTTTATGCTCTATTGTTTATTGCATTCTCATTTGTTTTGTATACTTTCATAATCAATCGGAGCCCACGCCATTTTAGGACCTAAGCTAACCGCAACCTTAATTAAGACTATCTAATACGCTTAAGAACACTGATTAACAAACGCAAATAACCGGTAGACAGTCGAGATCGAGATCGGTAAACTAATCTAATCTGTATATAATCCCAACCCCGAAAAGAGGCAAAAGTATCGAATGCTAATGAGATCAGTTAATACCCGTAGTGCAGGTTAAAGCTTTCCTGAACTTCCTGTTTAAATGTTAATAATACGGTGTCGATACAGTTTTATGATTGAGTTTCGGTATTTTAGGCAGCTCAGGGATCATTTAAAAACCGTAAAAACAACTTAAATTAGTTAAATAATGAAATCTTTATGTATTTGGGTTTAATTGGAAATAAACACCGAAATAGTTTGGAAATATAGTATACCTTTGTTTTTAGATGCATAATAGCTAATGCTAGTGCTATTTATTAAACAAACTTTCTACTTTGCTGCCTCTTGTAACTCTGTAAATTAGAATGCTCTGTATCATCTGTAAACTCTACTGCTTTCGCTCAAAATTGTTTTAAAGCTTTTCTCTGAACAATGACAAACTCGACCCAGGAATCAATTACGAAAGTTTGCTGGTTTGGTATGCAAGAGTAAAAGTTAATTAAGAAACATCAACAATACAACGCGCCCGTCTGAAAGATTGTTTCTGCAACTTGAGTCACGTTTTGCCTGCTGCGCTGAAACTGAAATGTTGCTCATTTAGAATAAGTGTTAGCTTTAAAACAATTTTGAGGAACTCAGCGGACTCGATACCTAAATGTGATAGCGCTTAAGCTCTGTATAAAAGGATACACACACACCCCGCACCCAAAATACTGTCTATATACCTGTACCTACTATAAATCCATATGCGGCTATAGTCGAGGCTTAGTAGTGGAGGGGTCATCATTAGGCAACCTCAAACCTCAATGTGTCTCATTGGCATTCATTTATTTTGTGCTGCTGCTCTTGAATCTCTTGAATCTTTTGTACGTTTTTTGACTCATTTCGTTGTTATTTCTGTTACTCCCACTTTCTCTTCCTTAAAGACATTCTATAACCCCATTTTACCCTCTAATTCCATTGCAATTGTTTGAGAAACTGCATTCACTCGATTTGCTAACTTTGTACCATGTGTTTCCACACAGAATCGAGGAGGCGGCGGCGGAGGAGGCGGTGGCAGCAGCGGCGTGGGCGCCGATGGCACTGGATTGGGAACTCCTGGGACAAGGACCAGCAGTGTCCTGCCGGATCTACTCAGCCAGGCGTCGCCGGCAACGCCACCGCGCCATGATAAATCATCCAGTGAGGAGGTAAGTAATGTGCCCCATAAATACTCCACCTCGTCCTCCTCTGTTTTTCGTTTTAATCGATTTTTCATTGTGTTTTTCGTTCGTAACCCTTGTGTCCACGTTGAGTTTATTTATTGTGATAATATATCTCGTTGTATCGTTCTGTTGTTCAGGCCGATTCATGACCATTATCTCTGTTAGGAATCATGGCTAAGAAAATAATACTTGAACTTCTTCCGGTTTGATAACAGAATCATAAACAAGTCCATATCTGTCATTAATTTTTACGATTCCACCTTGAGACGTATTTCGAATTTAATAACCAGTGAATCAGAACACTTCCGATCAGGGGAATTTCACTAACATGGAAAATAATATTCAAGTCAGCGAAATGCAGTTTTTTGCTTGGAAGTAAATTATATTTGGTAGCTGCTTTTTTTTGGAATACACCTTTTTTGTTAGAATTTTTTATTTTGTCATTTTTTATCCCATTTCTAACCGCAAACATATGTATGTGACTAATCCCTAAGATAAGGAACATCTTTAGCGTAAACTTATCTCTTTGACGTGGAGCAAAGTTCATTATGAGGAGGTTAAACAATGAAAATTGGTCGAGAAATTTTAATAAAATACAAAATAACTTGCATGCTCGTATGAAGCTCTCACCAAGTGCATGACTGAGTATAGTAAAAATGATTTATCAAACACATCAAAAAGTAAAGATCCAAAACGTTTAAACCAATCTCTTCTTCTTAATTGTGCTTTGTCTTTCCGCAACGTTTGAGCTGATGGCCACTACGATATATTCTAACAATTTACAAATTACCAATCAAAAACAAACAATCAAAACATTACAATAGTAAGTATGAACGAATAGTCCCCCCACCGACAAAATGCTCTTTATTTTGTATAATTTGCTCTCTTAAAAAAACCTACAAAAACCCAATAAACAACTACCAAAACAAGAAAATACGTTTGTGTATAGCTATAATTTTCTCCATCTTATGATTTTTCATCACATTATCACAATGTGTCATCTGTACGTGTATAGCTAAGTTTTCTTCAAAGGACATGGAAATCTTAAATATAATTTTTGCACACCTCTACAACTTTTCCCAGCTCCAGGAACAACATTCAGTGTTATTCTGTCAATAAAACAAATGTGTATATATTTATTTCAATTTCAACTCTTGTATTTCCGTTGTCTTTTGCGTTTAAAGCAGCCCATCTTTTGTGGCTAACGTTTCGTCTACTATACATTACACACATCCACATACAACACACACACTGGGAGAAATGCTTCCAAAATATTATGAAAACACAACATATTTTTAAAAGGTTTCTTTTTGTATAACCAAAGGCCTCTGGGGAAAGATTAATCACATACTGATTTTTAATTTCTTTTGGTTTAATCTTAACACACTTCCGCCTTTTTACCACTGTTAACATGGTCTGAGTTTCGGCTATATTTTCATTTGTTGTTAGTCTAAGCATCCACACATAACACTTGTAAGCACACGAAACACTATTGTAATGCTCTCTATGCTCACATAAACCGAAGCACACACCCAATCCTCGCATGGTATATTATTTAATTTATCTTATTTTTAGTTGACATCTTAAGACTAATTACAATTTTTCTGCACTTTTCTATTTTTCTTTTCTTTCTACATAAAACCCGTAAAAATATCGAAAATCATCAAAATCCAAACCGATTAAATCTATTGTAAAAATATAAATAATTGAATGAATATAAAAATAATTAAAACAATGAACTGACATAATCGAAACGTATGAACAATAAACAATTGATAACCTGAATCAATAAAATAATATATAAAACTGAAACAATCGAAATAATCGAACTGTGTTATCGATCAAGCAGTATCAAGCGGCCATTAGCTCATCCGTGCATTCCACGCCATCGAAATCGTTTATCGCCAGCAGCGGAAGCGGCGGCGGCGGTCTCGGTTTGGGGGGCGGTACCGTTGTGGGCGGGGTGATTATCAGCAGCAATCACTCGCCCCAATCGACGATATCGCTCGCCTCCTCGTCCTCGAATTCGCGCCAGAATTCGCCCAAGAATTCGATCAGCAAGACGCGCTCCTCCAGCAGTATTACTAATCTCTTGCACAAATCTGCTTCTTCCTCCTCCGCGAACCTGCACCACCTGACGCCCTGCTCCTCGACGTCCTCGGCCTCGATCTCCAATCCGCTGCCACCGCACGCCTACGCCCTGCAACAGAAGCAGCGCAGTTTCCTGACCTTTGGCTTCGGGGCCGGCGGCTCTGGTCCCTCGCGACGGGAGTCGCACGTCAATGTCAATGTAACGCCCACCTCCCACGAGGCGGCCAACGACACGCCCGAGATCCGTAAGTATAAGAAGCGCTTCAACTCGGAGATCCTGTGCGCAGCGCTGTGGGGCGTCAACCTGCTGATTGGAACGGAGAATGGCTTAATGCTGCTAGATCGATCCGGTCAGGGCAAGGTAAGTGATTAGTAGCAAAATAAATCAAGTTTCCTTCTAATGCACTTAAATGTTTGCTGCCACAGGTGTACCAGCTCATCTCGAGACGCCGTTTCCAGCAAATGGAGGTGCTAGAGGGCCAGAACATATTGGTCACCATATCCGGCAAGAAGAACCGAGTGCGCGTCTACTACTTGTCCTGGCTAAAGTCAAAGATCTTGCGCACCGACGGACTCTCCGATGTGAGTTTTAAATTGTAAAATTGCCATATCATCCAGTCGATACTAATTTCCATTCGATTTGTTTTCGACTACAGCAAGTGGAGCGTCGGAACGGTTGGATAAACGTGGGTGATCTGCAAGGTGCTGTACATTTTAAGATTGTCAAATACGAGAGGATTAAGTTCCTAGTGATTGCATTAAAAGACTCTATTGAAATTTATGCATGGGCTCCCAAACCATATCACAAATTTATGGCATTTAAGGTGGGTCGCCCTTCTTCAACATAAGTTTAAATGCTAAATTGTAATGGTTTTCATGTCGTAGAATTTTGGTGAACTGGAACATCGCCCGCTTTTGGTCGATCTCACCATTGAGGATCAGTCGAGACTGAAGGTGATCTATGGCTCCGCCGAGGGTTTCCATGCGGTTGATTTAGACTCAGCTGAAGTATACGATATCTATCTTCCCAAGCATGTAAGTTGGTCTGATTAAAAGTGTCGTAATCGATTGCTCAATAATTGTTTTTTCTGCAGACTCAGGGTGCAATCATTCCGCATTGTATTGTGGCGCTTCCCAACTCAAATGGCATGCAATTGCTGCTGTGCTACGACAATGAGGGCGTCTATGTGAACACAGTGGGCCGGGTTTCCAAGAACATTGTACTGCAGGCAAGTCATTGGGGAATGCTCCCACCTATTTATTTGTTCAGCGTGTTAATAAACCTTTTTAATCCCTTTCAGTGGGGCGAGATGCCCACCTCGGTGGCCTACATTGGCACTGGACAAATCATGGGCTGGGGCAATAAAGCAATAGAGGTGAGTAAGCTTGCTCTTGGGAGCTCGAGTAATAATTTTAATGGTGTTTTCCCCCTTATTACAGATACGTTCCGTCGAGAGCGGCCATTTGGATGGTGTGTTCATGCATAAAAAGGCGCAGCGCTTGAAATTCCTTTGCGAGCGAAACGACAAAGTATTCTTCAGCAGTGCCAAAGGTGCTTCATCGTGTCAAATCTACTTTATGACGCTCAACAAGCCGGGCATGGCCAATTGGTAATCGAATTGAATCGAATCCAAACCAATCAAATCCAATTCAATTCAATCCAATCGACGATCGATGATCTTGGCAGGCAGCCTTCGATCGACGCCCAGCGATCGATTTGCTCAACCGGCAACAAAATCAACCCATAAACATTTTCTTCTTATTTTACCACAAAAAGGAAAACGAAAATGAAAGTATCTAACGCGAACACATAAAAGATAATTAGCTGATTTAAGTGAAGAGTGCATAACGATTAAGTGAGATATCCTAAAAACAAACACACCAACAACAACAACAACACTCAACAACATACCAACAACCCGAGGTCATGAACATGTGCTTATGAAATTCACCACGACAACGTTTCAATTAGTAAATGTGCTAAGAAAACTCGATCAACACGAGCCTATATATATATATATAAAATAATCTACTTAATATTTAGAAACGAACATTTCACGCTCACTCGTCGAGGTTTTTTGTCAGATCTGGTCAGAAAAAACCGCAATTAAAGCAATTCGTATCCTCCATCCTTTCGATGTATGTATATTAACGTTACATAACTGAACACTCAGCACACACGATTCAGATTCAGATTCATTTCAAATGTCGTTTCACAATTGTGTATGATTTCGCTTACAAGTTAAACTTAAGTTGAAAGCCAGCAGCGCAGCATAAGCCCACAAAACCACAAAACATACAAGTATATCGAATTTTCAGCACAAAGCCGAAAATATAGAAGAAAATATATGCAGTTAGTTTTTGTTCTTGATATTATCAAATAGAATTTATTTGTGCGTTTCTGATAAATACGTGTTAGTGGAGAGAGCAGAGGAAATTTATACATTTTATGGAAATGCAAATGAAAATGCAAATGGAAATCGAAGCGAAGCAAAGCAAACAAAACCCACATAAAACGCCATTGTAAAAACTAAGTGATAAACAAGTAAATAATTGATTAATGTAAAATAAAGCCGTAAGCGAATGCAAAAGCGAATGCGAAAGCAACACAAAAACCCAAGCAAGCTTGCAACAATTGAGGAAATCCAATGGAAATATAGAAACGCACCATGACGTTTGCGAGAAGAGCGAGCTACCTTAATAACAAAATTGGAGGGAATTACAAAACGAGAACCTAGTTAAGCTGCATTTTTTACTGAACTTTTATACAGAGCCAAGAGAATGATGAAAACAAAAGCAAAAATAACGGATGAACGAATCGAGGAGGGAAATTAAACCAAAATTCTATAAATCGTAGCATGTTAAAATTGATAACCATCTCCACATCTCCGCTTGTTGTACTGTGTGCATTTCTTTGTGTTTTTTACTAGCTTCAATATCAAAAGTGGTCACGTTGCAATATCTCTATATCCAGAGCATATAGAACCTCGTCCCCAACTGGCGCACATTCAAGCCCCGCCCCCAATGAAACACTAATTCTGCCTTATTTTATGTTGTTTGCGTGATTTCGCCCCACTCCACTTCTCTTCCACACGAAAAAAAAGTCTCATGAAGAAGTATATTTAAAATATTGTTTGTTTTTGTGTTATAAAATGATTGTACGCCCCCGTATTTAGTAATGTTCATCCAAGCAAAATGGAAAGATAAGTGCACTAAAATGCACATCTAAAACAACAAAAAAAGAATAAAAGAATTAGTAATAAATGCTTACTTTATTTCTAAAATAAAACAAGTAAAATGGTACAGAAATGAATGTAAATCTAATTATTATATATATATAATCTCAAAATTAAAAAAAAAAAATACAACAAATGATCTGCATTTTTTTTGAGGGTTGGTTTTGGAAATATCTTTTCTACAATTTTTTAGCTGGTTGCTTGAGTTTACCAAACGACACTTAACCATCTTTACATCAATGTAGAGATTCCTACACTGGTTTTAGTCATTGCTATTTTTTTTTACATTACTTTACATAAGCCCTGCAAGTGAGACATATTAAGTGAATACTTCTGATTTATCACAAATATATTTTATTTCTTTTTGTTCTGAATTTCTGTATTTTCTTTTCTGTATTTTCTGAATTTGTAAACTTTTTTCAAAACAAAGTAGATTCTGATTTCATAAATAAGACTATAACAATATTTTAAACAAGCTTAATTCAGAACATAAACTTTTTGAAATGCTGCGCTGATTGCTTGAATGTTATTGAATATTCGATTTATTTGTACGTTATCAGTGTGACCGCATTTGTCAACAGAACATCAAAACCCATAACGCTGAAGCACATCGTCGATAGTATCGCATAATCGTCTCCTATTGTACCAGCACTAAAAAAACAAAGCAAAACCAAAATCGGCCCGAAATTCAAGCGAACCGGACGCGTTTTCGTCGCGAGTTTAACCGCTGCAAAAATATCAACAATAAGTATAAATTGCCGCGGGTATTGAGTTCACATGATGATCGAGTGATTTTTTTAACTGAACGAATAGCGTTTTCGAAACAGGATATATTCAAGTGTTCCGGGTCGCGAGTATTTAAAAAAAAGGATTTGTGTATACCAAAAGGGCTAAACAAAAAGCTTTTTAAAGGTAAATCCCAGCAAAAGAGTGCTAAATGGAGTTTTGCAAAAAGCAAATGTGCCGGAAAAAAGTACAAAACAGTGCAAATGAAAATAAAAAGACGCCGACTGTATGTGTATAAGGTCCATGTGTATGTGTGAAAAAATCCTGGACAACGCCACTCCTTTTGCGCAAAGAAATTTAATAAAAAAAAAACGCAAAGAAGCTGTATATAGAGAGCAAAACGAAGCTGCGCCGGAGTTGAACAAAATACGAAATGTAAATGGGGGTGAGGGTGCCAGATAATTCCGAGTTTACGCAAATATTTTGAAACGAAATCGCCATTAAACTCAGGTTCCGATTTTAGTGCAAATACAACGGTAAAACAATGAAATTGCATTTGGAGTAGCGGCATTTTTAGGGGTGTGTGTGAGTTCGAGTCCTGCCGTCCTGCTTGCACCCTCTGCGCAGAAGCAGGACAGCGAAAAAAACCCCGAAAAAACAATTGCAAATTGCAGAAATGCGGACCGAATACGAAAATACAAAAATAGTTTCTGCCAACAGCTGGCGGAGTTTCAGACACCACCTGGCGAAAAAGCCAACATGGGACACTTAAACAGTTAAACGGTTCTCCTTTTTATGGCTTTTAATAACTGGTTTCGCAGAGCCTTACGCGTAGGTGCGAGCGAGCAGGAAGTATGCCCCAACCAAAGAACCGTTGATCGCAAAATGCAACTGCGATCGTATGAGAACGTGGAGGAGAGTGAGTGAGGAGGGGGAGAGAGAGCGAGATGGAGACTGGGTGATAAAAAACCATAACATAACAAAACCAAACAAAACGAAACGAAAGCAAGTGACTTTTGTTTTTCTTTTGTTGTCTTAGGTTCTGTTTGCATGTGTGGGTTTCTTCTGATAATTTCGCTATCGCTGTTTTGGCCTTATTTATCGCTGTTCTTTGTTTTGCAATTCTGCGAGTGGCCGCCATTTATGCAAATATGCAAAAATCACAATTCTATTTGCACTATTTCCTCAATAAAAAATCGCTGACGAGGCCAAGAACATTATATTGTTGTTAAATTCAGCTCTTCGCGGGTACAATTTCACCCTCTTTTGTGCGTCGCGTGCTCTGCGCTTCTTTTTCTCATTTGTTTATTTTTAGTTGCGGAATTTCTGGTTACAAAACGTATTTAATTTCAACGACTTCCCTCTGTTGTGCTCCTTATTCTCCACTCCCCCTCTTCCTCTTGCTCTTCCTTCAACTTCTTCTTCTCTCTCTGCTCCTTCTTTGTCTTGCTGAAACAGTTGCGCTTCATGTCACTCCCCACAATACACTGAGAAAAACTTTTCAATCAACTGTTAGTCAAGCTTTAAAGTCTTTTTGGATTACTTTGGTAATGAATAAAATATTCCACCAATATAGGGCAATTTATTTAAGTGCACTGGAGAAGGGAGCCCGAAAGATACAATAAGGGGAGTTTGGTGGAAAACACAACAAGAAGAAGGGCCTGCCCTTGTTTAATGACTTCTGTGTATATTTATTTATAGTTGCTTCACTTTAATGTTTCAATTTTTATTTCCACACCATATCCATCGTCAATTTGTCGGCGACTTAAAAACTCATAAAATGTCCAGCTTTTTTCCGGCGTCATAAAACTTTCGCCCACGCTCGCGCAATTTGCATAAACTTAATTAGTCAAATGCAGGCACAAAAAGTTATTCAACAAATTATTCTTAATTAAAGAAACAGCCAAAGTCGTATAGCGTTTGACAGATTGAACATTCAAATGCGTTAATTTTCATGCAAATCTGCGCATTATGCTAATCACTTTGAATGGCCAAAAGTTAGCTTTACGCCTTGAATTTATAGTTTCACCATTTTGGCGTTTATGGAAAACTTTTGCAGTGGAACAAATGTCCTCAAAAATGCAACGAGTTATTCTAAAATGTGATTTCCATCGAAGAAACAACCATATACTAAAAACACAGATGACAGATCAAACAAAAATTAGCTATAATCTTGATTATGTGCCAATAGTTTTAAAGACAGAAAGTCAAATAGCTTAGCTGGGATTTATTGTTCCACATTACATCGTTTTGTTTATGGCAAATCTTGACATCTGTGGGCTTTATAAGACCATTAATCTGTTGGTCAAAAGAGAGCATTAAACTTTTCAAACTAAAATTTAAGAGGCTTGGATTTATTGCTACACATTTATGCTATTTATTTTACTACTGAATCTGGTCTCAACTATTTCCACAGAAATCCAGATCGCAGATCTGTGTGAATTAAATTAATCAAATGCAGACATTCACGAGAATAGTTATTCAAGTGATTATTCTTAATTAAAGTAGCAGGCAGACTCTGTTTTCGTTTAAATCTGTATTTTATGTTAATCCCAGATATATTGTCTAATACTTTTCGCATTTATGAAAAACTTTTGCAACTTCGACCAACTACATCGAACGAAATCGAGATCACAGATCTCTCCGAACTCTTGAGTGTTATGTTTTTCCGTTTGTTTTTGTATCTTTTTTCGGTGGCCCACGCGCAGCTGGCGAAATCAAGTTTAGGAATTCCCCCGTAGCCCCCAAAAAATATGGATACCCCTGACTTTATCTCTTGCGTCACTTGATTTGGCGCAAGCTTAGCACACGACTCTTTTGGAGCCACCTTTTGGGGCCATATGATCTTGGATCTCTGGCATTTTCGCTCGACTTTTCAATGGAAACCCATAGCCAACAGCAACCAATGACAATAGCTATAGGTCTATAAATGTATCTGTACCGATATCAACAGTCGCCGCAAAATGTCGCCTTTATTTATTCATCCATTTTTTCCTACTTTTTTTTTATGAGGCTGCCGTTTGGCGATGGTTGCCATATAAGGCATCCAAATTGTGTGCGCGTTTGTGTCTTGGATTTTCGGTTGATCAATGATCATGATTCGTTCATGGCTTGGGGCCATTCGGCTTTTATTGTCTGAGGAAAAGCGATATTAGCTAAGCCTAATGCGGCCATTTGGGGCTTGATTTTTATTGGATGTTTACGGGGTTCACTGAACCCAGATTGCACCTAGATTCGTCGGTCAAATTTGGCAGAGAAAATGTGGTAATACATGTCTGAAGAACTTGAACTTGACTAGAAATACTGTTGAATAAGTTTAGCCCATAAAGTATGATATAAAAATACTTTGCACATTGTATTTACAAGATATTGGCACTGTTTTGAAATTCTACATACCCAGATAATTATTATGTATCGCTCTGCAAGAGATTCCAATGATTACGCCAGTTGCATTTGGGTAATTGATAGTTGGCCACAGCTGCAGTGCTCCACCGGGCGGTTGTGTGCCCCTATTCCCGCCCAGAGTTCAACCCACACCTCTCTAATGGCCATGCAACCACTTGCGGACCACTTTGTCCACTTGTCCGGACAGCAAACCGACAAACAAAAAAAAACCCTGTGGAACAACTTGAAATGTTTGTGTAACCCACGGCGAAACAAACCCGAAACACAAAACCAGAGAGGGCAAAACATGCGGCAGGCGAAGCTTTCAAATCACATAACATACAACACCGAAAATGGGTGGGTTATACTGCCCCACTTGAGGCACTCCTCCTCCAGATGCCGCCTCCTTATTCCCGATCGATATATGGTATGGTATATGGTATGGACATACATATGTACCTAATGAGCCGGCGGGCAATGTCGTTGGGCATTATTAACATACGTTTGGTATGGACATCCCGTCGAGTTTCAGTCTAGCTGGCGTTTAACCCTCCAAAGAACCCTCTGAGCCAAAGAGGATTACTTGAATTTCCCACACTGTATATATACGGGTATTAACATAATGTAATTCCATGTTGGTAATTCCTTAATTAACAAGTTTTGATGCCAATTATAAAAACATTACCGTAACATTCATACTCTGTCGCGTTGTCGAAGACTTTAACCCTGCAGTTTCTTGTTGCAGTTTCTGAATTATGCAATTTGCAACCTTCTGTGGCTGCAATTGCAACTGCAGCGAGATTGAATCGAATGAGGTAGGAAAAGAGCTGAATTACAGCTGCCGAGAATGAGATTCCAAAGTTGCATGACTGGTCTCTGCTGCACTCCGCAGCTTAGTGAACAATGTAAATTGCGCCATCCATCGCCACCTTCAAGGTTCATTCTCAGCACTGCCCACCACCCAATCCAAATAAGGAAAAAACACGCCAACTTAAGGCTAGATATAATGCTGTTTATAGCATTATGGATTTGCGTTTGGACCTTTAGGTCCTTTGCCTAATTAATTGCCAGCTAATTGGGGACACCTCCCCCAGTTGATTCAGTGTTGTCCTGCCACCGGCCAAACCCAATTTCCAGCTGACCCCATTTTCCAGGACCTGACCACAGGAATTAGGCCCAATTTGGTAAATGAAGCGTGTTAAAAATAAACATTTCCCCTGTCAATATTCGTTGGCTCTTCACGGCACACATTTATTGGCTTCATTTGCCTATTTTGGGGTTGCATTAGAGTGGTTTTCCTTCTGTGGGGAGTGCTTTCAGTGCTTTGTTTCGGGTTTTCAGTGTTTCAGGGAAAGGTTTTTGTTTAATTGAATTCTGTTCCTTTGCTCTGGCAACGGGAAAAAAGTGTTGGCCAAAAGTTTTTGACAATTTACCAGATAAGCGAGGCAGGGGAAATGGTTTGATGGCGGGCAGGAAGTGGAGGCGGGCGGAAAATTTAGAGAAAGCACTGCCAGCATAATGACAAAAGTTTTTCCAACCGCCGGTTCACTTTTTCTCCCATTTTCGCACTGTAAACTGAGAACTGAAAACCCATTGGGGAAGCTCTTCTCGCTTTGTTTTGGTTTTGTGTCTGGCTTTTCATTGAATTTCCTTGTAGTTACCGGTGTGTGTGTACCTCCTTGTTCTCCATGCTTTTCGTACACGGTAAAAAAAAAAGTTCTTAAATCAAAGGATCTGATTCTGCAAGTCAGAAATCCAACTTACAAAATATTTACGAGTTCCCTATGAAGCAAAATGCATCTTCTAGTTACGAAGCAATCCTTATGCCTTATATTTTTTCTCAGTGCATGCGTCCTGTGGTGTCTAAGCTTTTTCGCCAGCCTGCATTTCTAAGGGTTGTTCCTTTGGCTTCCATTCCATTGCAGGGCAGCCTCTGCAAAAGTACAGTAGTACCGGCAAGGGCAACCAAGAACCCTGGGAACTGTCAAAGGAGGCGGGATTATATTGGTAAAGATTGAGGAGGGAGGTGGTACAGAGGGACAGGGGGACAGGGGGACAGAGGAACCCACGGACGGCGACCCTGCCAAGTGTGAAGTGTCTACTTAAGGTTGAGTCAACTTTGATTCTGCCTTTCTTGCTTGGCTTTGTCTCCACGGTCCTGAGGCATTTGTAGTTGTCACGCCTGCTGCCCACAGACTGCAGTCTCAGTCTGCATTCCCCAGCTGCAATCCATCTATCCGTACAGTGCAAGAAATTTGTATATATCTTGATAAATTTCCATTTTAAATCTTTGCATAGGAAGGGCTGGCATAATACATATGCATTAAGAGTATCATATCAATCCCAGCGTTTATCTTAATATGTAAGGTTTTAGCTGAAAGACATCCATCCGAGTTCTGACTTTTGCGAAGTGCATCTGCACGTTTCGGTTGCAACTTCAACTGCTACATCAGTGTGGCACTTTATCTTGACAGCGACAGGCGACGCGTGGCCATAAATCAATAATCTTCTGCCCCAAGCAGAAGACACCCTGCGAAACCTGCGATGTGACAGGAATCAAAAGGCGAAATGGACGAGAAGGGATCCTGTGGATCGAAGCTTATTTTGAGTCACTGCTGCGGGCTGAATGCAAATTGGAGCATTTGGGATTGTCAGTCGGATGCAATTGGGATAACTAAATGGGGATAAGTGTGGAGGGGGAATTATTTGATTGGATATCATAAGGGCTTGGTTACAGCACGTATTAATATGCTGCAAAGGAAATAAGGAATATAAATCATATTGCCTTGTCACGCTCATTTAAATCTTGTTAAAGCATTCTGTATAGTCCAAAGCCAAGAGCCAAACCAAATATCACCGAAGCACTTTGCAGCGTTTTATGTATTTAATAAGCATCCGCTTGTCCAAAATTTATTTAAATCAAGAACAATTCGCTTTAAAGTTCCTTGAACTTGTGTGCGCCCCACTGCAGTGGCCATTAAAAATGTATGTCCACTCAGCAGTTATGAGAGTGTTCCACATTCGAAGCCAACCTTTGTGAACATTGTGTAGAATTATATACAAATATATATGTATATTTTGTATGTATGTACTTTTTATGTGCCCAGACATTCAATCAGCCCAATGGTAATGTTTGCATTACGGCAGGATCCAATTAAAAGCAAACAAACAATGACGAGTGACAGTTTAAATGGGCACACTCACTGGGATAAATATGCATTAATTAAATCGCAAGAGGAGTTCAAATTTGTCAAAGACAAAAACACCATTCAGGCGTGCAAACAATGGAATTTAAATGAACAAATGCACAGATGCACCTACGCAGTCTGAAATAAAAAGCGATGATGATGGCGCAAAGTTCATGTGCAACTAATCAATGAATGGCAGATGAATTAGAAGCTGATAAGTAAAAGTGTGCCTCTGTGGCGTGGCGATAATGCTAGTGCTGTGCGAAAATTGCCATTTAATTGCTGTGAATCAGCTGATAAGCGGCAAGTCAACCCAACTCAACCCAATCCAACCCAATCCAATCCAAGTTCAGTTCTAGACATCGTGACTGTCACGAGGATTGCACAAGTCGGGCGAATGAAATCGCAGCTGGGCCACACGTAAATTACCCACTTTGCGGGGGCTTGCAAATGCAGAAGTTTTCCATTTTTCCATTTTGCGTCTCAAATGTTTGACTGCACTTGACTCGAGTGGGAAAACAGCGGCAGCGCAAACTTGGGAGGGAGGCGGGAAAAGGTGGAAATTGTGGGTGACTGACTGAGTAGTTTACTCTCCAGCCAGCTTGGCAATTGCCACAGCTTTGCCTTTTTGCACTCTAAGCGGATTTGTTGCATTTGCCTTCCATATACATACATATTCCCAGCCGTGTGTTTGTTTTGTTTAGTGGGGAGAATGGAAAAAAAACGCAAACTGCATTGCAAATAAATGGAAAATCTCGTCTCCATTCTCCCTGCCTTTAAATATTATGAAAGATTCTACTGCCCGGTGTGTGCAAAACCTTAAAAGTTCAAAGTCGCCAAATGCTGAACTTTGAATGGGGTGCCAAAGTGGTTTCAGTTCTGTGGGTGGGTGTGAAATGGAGCTGTTTGAACTTGCAGACGAAAGCGATTACGAATGGAGATTTGTGTAAATATTTGTTGGCCAACGGAAATTGGGGTTAAGGGATAGAATATATACATGTAGATGGAGTAATGCCATTTGTGGCTTGGAAATATACCTTTGCTTACCATTTTTAAAGTCGCTCTCGGTTAGAAATAAAAAGTGTTAAACGATTGTCGTGTTTATAACCAGTTTTCATAGCTAATGAAATGTAATAGGTTTTTTCTGAGTTAGTTATGTTCTTGTCTTCAACTTGAAAGGTTTATAGGGCCATATGTAGGTGTAGATTTCATTGATTAACAAAATGAATTGAGAGAAACTTAATATTCCCAGGTGGCACCATAATATTTACAGCCATGTGTGTTTTCCCATTGAGCTTAGTTATCCAAACAAAAAATAGTATACGTTTTCCATTCTCATATCAGCTTACAATACAACATTCATCTGCACCTTGATAGCAGCGTAGTAGAAACCTCCATTAGCCAAATTATACTTTCCGCATTGGTGAAGAATACTTCCCATATCTCTCCCTACCTACAGATAGAAACCACCAACTATTTTTGCTATCTCAGCAATCTCGGCAATCGTGCATTACACGACACTTGTAGGAAGCTGCAAATGATCTTTGTCACATTTAACACGAAAAAGACAATATCGAGGTTGGAATGATTATTGTTTTTACTTTTTATGGACTGTTCAACTTTTGCTTTCGTAGGGCCAGAGCGTTGAATCCCATTCGGCCACGCTTTAACTGATGATGTACTTTGTACTTTTTTTCACTCTGTTGACATTGTCACGCTCTCACTTGCCGAGAGGGGGGAGTTTTGGGAGCTTCGACCCTCGGCGATCTTAGTTTCGTCGTTCCGTTCCACGCTTTATTTTATTTTATTCCATTTCCATTTATTTATTTTCGTTTCCAGTCTCTGCAGTTCGCTTTCATCTGGCGACGGGTGAAAGGGGTTAAGAGCGCGCAGCTTGGCGACCAGATGTCTGCCACGCATTCGTCGTCATTTATCAAAAACGTCATGGGGATGGGGAAAAGGGGCAGCAGGTGGAGCTGCTCTTCTGGGGGAGATCACCAGCTCCAGGAGCATTGGTCATGGCCACGGCATCTAGTTGTTGTCACCGTCTTTGTTACGAGTTTTTAATTGGCTTACTTTATAATCTTGAAACCGTGTTAATCGAGTTTGGTTAATTACAAGTTTTAGTCAGTATTATTTATGAAGCTTTTTATTTGGGCTGAGTTTTCATCCCATTTGACTGTTTCTTTATTAGTTCTAGGCATTACATTTTATAATCAAAACACTTGTTAGATGGTTCCCCTTATTTTCACATCCACTTTACACAAAGCTCTTAATTTACATCAAGCTGTTGGACACCTCTTTTCGAGGGTTTGCGGTTGTAATCCTTTTTGCGCCTCTGGGATGTCACTTTTTGGGGTCATTCTATGCCCAAGTTGATTCAATTTGCAGTTGACATTTCATTTCAACTCGTTGGCTGACTCGGATATCGACCGTTGTCAAGTGGACAAGTGGAGGCTTAAAGCACGAGTTCCGTTTGCCTGTGGCTTGGATACTTTTTTCTATAGAAAGCCCTGCCATCTACGGACGTGGCCTTTTCAGTCTTTATGGTTAGGCTCTGCGCTCTCCATTGGTTGGAAACTGTCACTGCACTGAAAAATTAACAATATATTTGCTGTTGCAATGGTAATAGTAGTAATATTAGTAAACCCAAAGCATTCGCAGAAATTTGCTTTAATCTATCTGAATCTGCAATCATCGTTTGAAATCCATTTTTCCCAGTGCAACTTTGTTCATCTCTCCTGCTCAATTAAAAATTCTTTGTGCACTGGCCACGAATCGCACTCCGGCGAAGATTGAGATTGACTTGTCCCAACATGGACGGCCTGAGAAGATGTGTGCTCCACCTCCCGGGGGATTTTCCTGTCCATCAGGTGGGTCAGTCCATGTGGCATAGAAGGCGAAGGCGAAGGCATATGGTAAATGCAGCAAAGGGGGCGGGGTCGGTCACGCAAGGCGGCAGTTAGAGGAAACCCTATTAATGTCAAGTTCATTGCCACAATCCATCAT
Source organism: Drosophila teissieri (assembly GCF_016746235.2). Taxonomy (NCBI): domain Eukaryota; kingdom Metazoa; phylum Arthropoda; class Insecta; order Diptera; family Drosophilidae; genus Drosophila; species Drosophila teissieri. The sequence continues at coordinate 2,547,420 of NC_053031.1, read as the reverse complement.
CTGAGGAGAAAGGGGAGGGCGGAGCAGTGGATGGATGGTGCACATTGCTGCTGGAGGATTTATTATTATGGGCAATATTGTGCAAGCTGCAACATTTCATTAGCTTGGCCAGCTCCGATGGAAACTTGTTTACAGTGAGTTCCGTCTTTGTTGGCGGATTTGTCCAAGTTGGTCGAACTTGATATTGGACAGACTTGATTTTGAACTGAATATTTTGGCTTATCTGCCGATAAGAGCGCGTGATTTAGGCCCCAATCAATAATTGTCGTTCAATAAAATATATATACCCCATGTATAATTTGGTGTATCTTATCTGGGTGCCACGTGCTGCCGCGTCGGCAAGTCAAATTCAATTTGACAGCCTCGAATGTGCAATTAAAATTGACTTGCAACACGTACTTTGCTGCACTCTTTGCCACTCACCTGGCAGACCTTGGAAAAGCAATTTTCCGCAGCGACAATAAATTATGAGCTTGTCTCTAGTGAAGGAAAGTGGGAGAAGGAAAGCTGGGAAGGAAACGGAGTGGAGCACAGGACTTGTGAAAGTTGGCAGAGGCCTCATTTTATCACCGCCACTTTGCATGTTCGTTTACTTTATGTATGGGTAACGCCCTGAAATGGTTTACCTATACCTTTTATGTAGCTTAGCTATTTTAGTGCTGCATTTCTTACGGGTTTTTCAATTACTTTAATGGCTTTCGTACCGATTCCAATTGTAATTGCAACTTGGCCAGCTGTAATTATTAACCCATGACGCTGGGGAATCTGGTGGGGTATTTGGCAATTAAAATCGACGCCCCGCCTCCATTTAATGTAACACTTACATGCTCTACTGCGCGGATAATTTACCAACATTTTTGCTCAATCTATTTCGCATGCCTAACTTACTGGTATTGTTACTATCATTATCATTCCGATTTTCGCACTGCCGCAAAATGTCTTGGCAACGCGCATTAACGTGGCTAAAAACGGCTTATTGCGGGCTTAACTGTTGATGTGAGTTAGAAATACTTTTCCCGATGGCCGTCAAGTTGTGATGATGGGGCATGCAATCTGATAATTCAGTTGATTATGAGCGGAAAATACGTGGAATGTCTTGGGAGAATCAGAAATTGAGAAGCACTTAGCAGATAAGTTATAGAACGAATTCTATCGCTGGGAATTAGCTTTTGATTATCGTACAAAGACAATAGAAAAGTTGATGTTGAGGTTTCAGAGTGAACAGTACTTTAAAGTAGTTTCGTATCTTTATTACCTCTTGTGTATGTGCAATGGTTTTTTCTATTTCCTACGTTTACTCTACCACCTAAAATGCGGCTGTAATTTTAAACGACCTTTCAACAAACATCAAAAAGCCACCCACCTGGCTCACTTCACTCCCCATTTCATTAGTTTGAAAACCAGAAAAAGAACGTTTCTAACATTTTCCCACCGCCAGTCGCTTTTTATTGGTCGTTCCGGAGTTCGGTGGACCAGACAGCCCACCTAAAACTTGGTAACTTGGCAACTCGGCAACTTGGCAACCTGGCTCTTAATAAGGAAAGACAGCATCGCATTGGCGGCGAGAACTTTTCTGCTCTGAAACCAATTTCTGGCGTTACATCTGCTCATCTGTGTTTCAGTTTCAGCCTGGCTTTCGGTTTTAGTTTTGGATTGGGCAGCTGTGTCTACTTCTACTTCTACTTCTGCACCGTAAAAGGTCATGAAAAAGTTGTTTACTTCTTCCTGCTCAGACATCGCAGCTTATGAGGCCATAAAAAGCCAAAAGAATGGTGAGTGTGATGGCGGAGAAGACCAACGCCTAAGCGGATTCGTAATAAAACTAAAACACGACATGTATGTAACTCGAATGTGTTTAACACGTGAAACTTCAAATGAAAAAGGCCAGCGCTTTTGTTAATTTTTTGTATTTAGCATGTCTTGTAAGCGTTACAGTGGAAATCTTGATCAAGTCATGTCGATCGGCCTTGATGCGAAGAGCACTCAAAAAAAAAGAAACAAACCTCTTGACGCATTTTTGTGATTGAAAGTTATGACATCCAATAATTATAATCAAGCCAACGAGCTGTTGTCGCTGTTGCTGACGCTGCCATGATTTATACGCATCTCGAAAGCCAAGTTGGTAATCACACTTGGCTCGAACCGACATCAAACCGTTAAGAGCCGACGCAACCGCACAGACCTCTTTTACTGATTCAAGCTTAGTGCCAATAAACCCGGCCAACTAATGACATAGGCTTTCGGCCAAGAGAAATCTGATTGATTGTAATTAAAGGCCCCGCCAGACAGCAGATTCTAATGCCAACTTATTGGCACTTTCAGCCAGCATCTAGTTTACGGATCGCAAATGTCAAGCGGCAATTGGCGGATGATTGCCTGTTGATTATGAGGAGGATTCGGGAAATGGGTTTCAAAAAGCAGGCAACTTGGCCAGAACGACCCTGTTTTCATACACACTTCACTATGCTAGTAAAGCTAATAAAAGTGGGAAATAACGTTGCATAATTTAGAAATAACACTGATCAAATTAGTAATAATCAATGAAATAATTTATCTTCCATTCGTGACTTTCCCTTTCCATCCCACTCTCTCTTACCTTACCATATATCAGGCAAGTAAGCTCTTGCGGCTATTACCTGGTATCTTCCACAACTTCGCGACCTGCCTCAAGTAACTCAGTTAACTCACTTAACCCGACTCGCATTTCAGTTACATTTCTTCGTTTTGTTTAGCCATTTGATGATTACACCCACCACGATTTTCTCACGCACCGTAAACGAGTGAAATTGTTGAACAACCATAAATTAGACAATTACAATGCGCTGAATGATTTTCAGCTGGAGTTGTAGGCGTCAGCAGAAGGCGGGGGAAATTTATGAGCTTACCTTGAGTCCCCAAAGAGCCCCGAAAAAAGACATTTCGTGGAGTTTGTAGGGGCAAATTAGGGCGACACATTGATTACCCCCCAAAAGCTAATAACATTGTTATTGTTGACTGATGACTGACGACTCCAGCTACTGGAAACGCTGTCTGTTTATCAATTGGCCGGACTTTCTCCCCGGCTTTTGAGTTTGGTTTCAGTCGATTGGGCTCGTCTTGAACTCTGGCGTGCTTGTGTTTTCTCCCCTTTCGCGTTGCTGCAGCTCCAAATGAAACTAATTGCTTCCGTTTGCAACATTTCACCTTCAATTTTCCAGCGAGAAGCAGAGACCCTACGGCAAATCCCTCGGAGGAGAGTCCAAACTAATTTCGTATGCCCCGGAGGGGCACCTTAAAAATGTGGCAATTCTATTGGGTTTCGTTGGCCAGCTTTCGGCTGTTTCTCGGTTCATTGAACCTCCAGGTGCACAGAGAAAAAAAGGAATGATTGTGATGAATAAATGATATTAACATATGATGCGTTATATTCACTGATTGTTCAGTGTGAAAGAGTGCGAAATGAATGATCCATGTACCTACAATGCTTTAAAATCAATTGTATATTTAAGTAGTAACCAATTTTATACTGTGTATTTTTGCATTTTCGCTCTCTAACTCTTATTTGCGTTGTTTCTTCGATTGTTTTTTTTTTGCAGAAATTTGCATTTTCATCTTGCGCAAAAGGCAAGCCAAACACACAAAAAATGCTGACACCGATGAGGCCAGCGGTGGGTTGATTGGCTGACAACCACGACAACGTCCACGAACGAGAAGAAACAGCTAGACACGCTCCAGTGCATCGAGTGGGAGGAAGTGGAAGTGGCAGTGGATTTGGCAGCGGGGCAGTTGGAGCAGCATCACCTGGCCCCACTTGAGTACGAACAAAGCTGAAAACAGCTGAAAAACTGCAGAGAGAGCGCACTACAAACATCCCGCCACAATGACAAATGTTTGGAGCGGAGCCAGGCTTTAGGTGCAGAGCAGGTTTAATCAAACAACAAAGGAAACAAAGGAGGAAGCGAGGAGAAGAAGGAAGGATACCATATAGCACCTGAATTGGACAGGAGAAAGGTGAGTCCACTTTTGGCTATTGCCCGGCAATAAATCCAAGTGCTCAGCGGGTTTATTACGAGATTACTGCAACTGTGGAATGTTCATAAATTGCAATTAAACACCCCATATATTAGTGTTAGAAAACAATTACACCTTGAGATACATAAAAACATATATATGCATAATAAAAGTCGTATATTTTAAGATTGCATTACTCACTTTAATAGTATTTACCGCGCTTTTCCATAAACTGAACTTTATGCATGGCTCAACTTATAGCTGATGAAGCATAATCCCATCTGACAACTCGCATGCTCAGGATATGGAACACTTGTTCCATAAGCCGTGGCAACTCCCCTTCCCAGAGCTGCCACAACTGTTTTTTGAAAGCCCATCTCATCTCCCAGTTAGGCCATAAAAAACTGGCTAGCACATACACACGTGGCGAATCCTTAGCCAAGTTTGCGGATCCCTGGACTCCTTAATTATGCGCACATGAGACTCATTCGGGGAAAACACACGAGGACGATGGCGCCACGTTGAGGTTTAGTTTATGTGGACACCACTCGCCGAGGGCCGCTACAAGAGTTTGGCGTAATAGTAAAAATGATCTAATACCTACTTCCGAAGTGAACCCGATATAAAAAGTAAACTAAAATGGAAATATTTGAGGAAATGTAGCATATGGAGTAGGTGGCTACCTGAGGTGGGGAGTATGCAAATGTTGTGCCAGCATCCTGGCAGCTCAAGAATGGTGAGCCGCCATGCCGGCGACAACAGTTTCCAGCCGCTTCCAGGCCACTGACTCAGTGGCAGTCATTTGTCAGGCTTATAAAAGTCAATCGGCTCGATTATGCAAATGGAATCGGATCGATGTGTGAGGCTCTAAACACTCTGATGCGCTGCGGACGTATCTCAATTGGTTCTGGTCTGGGATCTGTTGAGTATGTGTCCTCTACTCCTCTGCTCCACTGCTCCTCTGGTTATTCAATTTAGCAGGGCGCATCCTTTGAAGACCCGTTCGCTGGGGCTGGCATATCTGCACTTGCACGTAGGCACAATCCAGTTTGGGTGCGGAATTTCAGAGGTGGGAGATCGCGGACTGCCGGAGTGGGATCGCGAAGCCCACTCTTGGGGGCCACCGCGTGCAGACTTACCAACTTCTTTTCCCACCGTTTAATTGGCATAATTTGTCTAACAAGACCAGCAAACCACAGACAACACACACACAGCACACACAATGCACAACACACACACACAACATTGAGAACAAGCAGCGACAACTCGTTTCGCATTCATCGCCGCTGCGGTAAGGCGACCGTATCAAAACATCTTGAATTGTTGTGTTCTTGTTTAATAAGTGAATGTTGTTGGCTGTGTTTTTTTTATATTGCTCTGTTCCTTCGTTAGTTGTGTTACTAACCAGGCCTACGCGGAAAATTGTGAGTCTACAAGACTATAGGTATATAAGTCTGTGTGCCAGACAGTTGTCACGACCAGCGAAGGTTGGGCTTGGAATCGAAATGAAAGAAAGACAACTAACTTAGTTGACTACACAAAAGCTGGGGAATAGTTCTAGGAAGCACGGCGACTCTTTGTGAAGCAGCGTCCAAGGTTGATCTCTAAATTAAAAGTCATAGATGTAACTAGAATGTTGACATGGAAAATCTGGAAACAATACATGAATGAACTTACATCTTATATGATTACAAAATGTATGTCAAAGGAAGTTGTTTTTTGGGCGACACAACATCTTTAATAAATGCGGAGATTTTAGTTGTTTCTGATGAATTCAATTTACAGTACTATGTAACATCATCAAGATAGCTTAGTTATTTACTTAGTTATATGTTATAATAAAAAATACAAAGATCTTTTATAATTGTAGGAAATAGAAGTCGAGAGATTTTATTATTATTATTATTATTATTTTAATATGTCTCTTGTTAACCCGGATCTGATTGTTCACAGCAGTGGCTGTGGTTCCCGACATCATCATCATCATTATCATTTCTGCTGTTCCGATTCCTATATCCATATCATATTAAGCATCATTTTCCTGGCGCCAACTTTTATTTCGTGTGAACTGGCGGGCAACTCCAAGACCTCCCAGCGGGGGTTCCCATCTCCCCTTCACCTTTTATATGGTGTGCTATGGTATGGTATAGTGTGGTATGGTGGAGTACCATCCACAGATCCCGACGCGTAGGTAGGTGGCTCCACTAATTGCTGCCAATCTTTTGTGCCCGCCACTCCACTCCACTTGCACCCGGTGTGCCACTGCCATTCACAATGGGGCCATCATTTCATTGTTGACATTGTTTTCTTGTTCACGCTCAAGAGACTGAATGTTGACGCAATTATAACACATGGCGTCGTCGCTGGCTACCTGCTGCTCACCTGGTCACCCGGCCTCCTCCTCCTCCTCCTGGTGCCCACTGCCAGGTGCCATGTGCCAGTCCCTCCTCCACCATCTCGCCTGGATCACGTGTTTGAGCTAACGAGTGCAATTTAACATTTTGCCGAGTGCAATTAACATTTATGCAAAAATTACAGAGACAGGGGTAAACTAGTTTTTTGTCATTTGCCAGGCGCAAATTGCAAATGATGATCGTTATCGTTCTGATCGGGGGCATTTAGCGCTGATTACAGTGTTTTAATGGGCTGTCTTAATCCGTATTCATGCTAATGATAATGGTGACAGTTATGCTGAGAAAGGTGGTGCGGCTGAATGGATTCTCCTCCGTTTTATAATGCAAATTACTCGGAAACTGTAATGGATATTGTGGTTCACAAATGGGAAGAGTATGAATCTTTTCAGAGTAAGAGCAGTTAGACTATATTATAAACTAGAAATAGTCTTAAAAGGACATACTGAACCTTAAAGGATATTAAAATCGATGATTCTCTATAAGTATATAGTATATAGCAACGATATGGGCTATTCATCATTTTGCATACACCCTTGAAAGCGCTCGATGGGAGATCTTGCCATGAACTGTGTGATTAAATTGCGATGCCAAGAAGCCAAGGACAAGGAGCCATGGAGGGAGCCCATGTGGCGGTTATAAATAGCAGTGTAGTCTGCCAACCGAGCAGCCAATGGCACCACCACCACAAAAGCTGCCAGGACTGTGCACTTGAGCAGCTCTCTGGTCGTGTCCATGTCGATGTCCTTTCACGTCCTTGCCTCTCGGGCCACTTATTTATATGCAGTGGCATTCATTTATAATGACGTTGGATGGATGGATAAATGGAGAGGAACTGTCATTAAATCAATATCAGTTTGGGCAGCCAAATAAATCAGCGAGCTCATTAAACATTTACAACGGTTATAATGCACCGAGTGCAACGTTGTTTTCCCACAGGAAGGAGCAACGCGGCGGATGCGTAATATTTGAAGTGAAGCCTTTGCCCTTCAACTCATCCGCCATGTGGTACGGGTATTTTCGAATGATACAGCCACGGACGAGATCACCGGCTATATTTATCTCGCCGTAATCTGTATCTTATCCACGTCCATCCTAATTCGCGGTCACATGCATTGTGCATTTCGATTAGATTAGATTAGATAAGTGTGCCTATCCGTCGCCATTGTCTCGTGTTTCGGGCCGCTTCCATATTTAGATATTTACAAGACTTAAGACCCCGGGCAGTTATTTGCACAGTATACACAGCTGACTGTTCAGATGCGACCTTTGTCTCGATTTTGGTCGCTCCTCCTAATTGTGTGGACATGGGTGTGAGTTCACTATCTGCCGATTTGTTTACCTCTTCGCCTGTATTTGCTCTTTTCAGCCAGCTAGTTAGGCGCGTACACCTATTGACTTTGCGATAAGTCTCCACTGTCTGCTCGCTTCAGATAGTCTGTGTGGCACAAACTGCGCTTTTTTCGCCTCCAGCCAGAGAATAATGATTATAAAGAAGTTCGTTTTGTTTTAGTGTGTAATGGGGTTGGAGTAATGTTTATGAAATTAGCTTAGCTCATTAGCTGAGAATAGCAGTTGTAAAGTTCTAGGAGAAAGTTTGGCGAGCTCCATTTTATGAGTAGTTATAAAGTTTGGTTTAATCTCTTGTAAAAACCCACTACAGTTGGTTACAAACCACTCATCATAGGAGTAGTTCTCACAGCCAGTAGGGCATCGTGCGGTACCAGGCTAGCCCAACTCGTAAATCAATACCGATAACGGTAACCACTACCCTATCACCTACGCCGCATCGCATAGCTTTCAATGTCGCACCGTCATGCCCCACTCCCCACTCCCACTTCCCACTCATGGCTCTCCGGGTCTCTCGGGGCCTCTCTTCTTGCGTTTTCTGCAAAGAAAGCCCCAACTGGGCCCCAACTGGGCATATGGCAATGCCTTCTCTTTTTCAGCCCAGTCGCCGAGGCAGCAAACAACTGAAATTTGTTCACTTTTTCAAAGACTTTCACACATCCAACACCTGGAACTTGGCTGCGAGAAGGGTCCGGATATTAGGGGCCCCATTCATATCAATGGAACCTTAATTGTGTTTGATGTGCAGAAAATAACAAACAAACGCATAACAAAGGCATAAGCATAGGTATCAGCAGAAAGTAAAGGTGAAAATCGCCGCGAAAGTCAGTCAAATCGATGAGCAAGAAAATGGCAAAGGTAAAACTGCAATAAACGTTAAGGTTCCCCATCGATTTTATCAGTTTGGCCATTAGGGTGCGGCTGGTTGGCATTTGTAACACAGATAACTGAATCTCTCAATATACACGACTTCCGCTGGTAAAGGAAAAACACCGGAATTCGCACCAAACATTGTGTTACAAGTTAATGAGATAATTGGTTGTGAATCGGTGGCATATTACTCGTAGTAATATTTGATAACTAACTTGTGCTAATAAACTAATAAACTTTTCTTTGCATTCCTTGCAGCTTCGCCATGGAGAAACCGATGCACCATGCACCCGCTCCCGTGGGTAAGGTGAGCCAGATAGCCAACATCTTCCAGCGCAAACCCATCGAGATCCAGCCGGTGGAGCAGCTGAGCGCTGTGGCCGCCGCCCACGCCGCTGCCGCCGCCGCCGCTGCCGCCCACCACGCCCACGCCCAAGGAGCACCGGCGGTGCGAACGGAATCCCACTCCGCCAGGTTCAACAACGCCCGGGCTCTGTTCGAGAAACTGGGCGTGGAGTCCAACTCGAATGTGAGTTCGCGCCTGCTGCGAAGTGGTTCGCGGGAGGACAACCTATGTGACGGTTCGGATCGCTCGTCCTCGCGCTCCTCGGATCGCTCACAGTCGCCGCCCAAGCGGAGGACTCCGTTTCCCTCCGGCGTATCGCTCGTGCACAATAACAACAACGCCGCCAATGTGGCCCAGAATGGAGTTGCACCCGAGCAACGCTTGAGCAACAGCAAATTTATTGTGGAGCCAGCGGCGCCAGTGGTTCCCACCTCGGTGGTCAAGTACCCGCAGCACAATATATCGCGCTTGAAGTCGGAGGAGCCATCGCCGGTTCCACCACCACCATCCAGTGGGTCAGTGAGTGCTCTGTTCGCCAGCTCGGGCGCTGACAAGCCGGAGAAACCGGAGCGGAAGTTCAATTCACGGGAGCTGATCGAGAAGCAGAAGAAGTGGACCTCCCATTTCACCAAAACCAAAACAACTCGGACGCACAGCGATCTAAACCGCTGCGACATCATACGTACAGTGCCAGGAACCGGGCTGATCATGGACAGCGAGAAGGTGGCCAAGCCGGCAATGGAACCGCCACAGCCTCCGCCAAATGCCAGTCCCAATCCGCCGATGCGGGCACAGGCGCCGCCAGAAATCAAGCCACGGAGCGGCAAGATTGGCAGTCCGGTCAAGTCGCCGCCATTGCCGCCCATTCCGGCGGTCAAGCCAAAGAACGTGAGTCCGGTGAAGTTCAATCCGGATAGGGTGCGCCAGTCGCCGACCAAAACCGCGGACAATTCTCCGCCTCCACCGCCGGCCAAGTCGGCAGCTGTGCTCCAGAGATCCCTGATGCAGGAGCAGCAGGAGCTGCTGAGGAACTCCTGCGATCAGGGCGTGGCACCCATTCCGCCGGAGAAGCCGCGCAAAAAGTCCGTAGATCTCATCGAGGATGCACTGCCCTTGACCAACTGCTCCACGCCCTCATCCTGCGCCTCGCCCACCAGCTCCTACCTAATGCAGCCGGCCAAGCGGGGATCGCTGGACGGCGGATCCGGTAGCGGTCAGTATTCCGGCAACGGACTCAGTGGCAGCACCAATTCGGCCGCCTCTGGCTCACCGGTGGCCAGTGCCTCCTCGGGACCTTCGTCGCCAGTTCACACTGAGGACGAGAAGCAGGAGAACGAGTCCACGGAGAAGTCGGAGATGGAATACTACCACGGAGGCAACTACAACAGTGTTCCCAGGCGACGACGCAGCGAAAACGAAGGTGAGACAAAATTATTCACAAACATTTTCGGTAGACAAGAATTCATACAAAAGCAAAAAAATTTATCTGGAAAAAAAAACTAAAAACCAAACAAAAACCCCGCTGATAACGTTGACAAGGCGGCGACAAAGAATATTTGATGATTCATCACTAGCTGATAGTATTTAGATTAAAGTTGCAATTAGAGGCTTCACAAAAAGGGCTTTCCAATCCTATTATATGCCCAACCTGGGGACATCAAAGTCAGCTAATCCAGGGGAGATCTAGTTTCCATGTTGCTCCACTTTGTTGTAGCCCTTTCCTTCCTTTCCAGGCATAATTGATAGCCTTTTGAATCAGGAACCAGAAGCAACTCGTCTCAGGGCATTCTCGAACTTCCTTCATTGCGAAGTTTTGAACTTTGCTGGCTCGAGTTCAAACACCTTCCAGACATTCTCCTTGTGTGTGTGTGCTGTTTTGTTGTGTGCTGGCTGAACTGCCAGGTCGACTTCATTGTGCAGTGGCCTCCTGCTGTCCTCCACTCCACTCCACTGCACTCCCCCAGCTCATCCCCAGCCATTCCATTCCATTTCATTGCATCCCACATTCATTACAAGTTTTTCTAAGCGGTGTACAAATCGTGACTTGCGCGCCGCCCCAACTCCGCCCTTCCGCCGCCCAAGACCCTTGCCTGTCCTCCTGACACCACCTCTTCAAAATCTACTCAGTTGCTAGTCCTACACTGGGAGAAAATATCACCTCTTTATGCCAACTAAGTGCTTTTCTTTCGTGAGCACATCCAAAGAACTAACTAACTAACTACTTACTAACAGAAGTAGTTACTGCACTTGATATTAGATTCTTAGTAGCAGGATTTTCTGAAATGTGTCTTTAAAAGGTTAGCTTATTTCTCTGCGTGTGCTCTGGAGGCAAATTCCAATATGGGTCAGACACAGCAGGCATATCAAATGCAGCCCCCAACGACAACGGCTCGACAAGCAGCATTCCAAGCGCTGTGCTCCCTGTTCCCCGGTGCACTTCATCCTCCTCCGCGAGTGCAATGCTCACAATCTGTCGTCGCCCATCTTCATGGTCCGAGGCTCGTTGGCGTTTGGCGGATTTTGTTGGGATTCCCGCCCGCTCTTGGGCTTCTACTACTTCTACTTGGGATTTGCTCTTCTAGCGACTCCACACATAAAATTGTATTAATGCCAGATTAGGAATTCAATGATGCGTTGCCCTGCTCCTCTGCCCTCTGCCCTCCACCGTCGTCCGTCCGTCCATTCCAAGCCATCCCATCCTGCTGCTGATTACAGAATTGGAATTTGCACGCCGCACTTCCGCCAGCAGCCGCAGTTCGCAATCTCAGTTTGATTCGCATCCCGAAGATACCACTTTTCAATGCTCTTTCGCGGGGTATAATGACTTGCGAATCAAAGTGGCATAGTTATGAATGGTATTATGGTATTTTTCAGTTTGAATCATCTCTCACTAGAATAAAATTATGTGATACACGTAATATAATTGATATAATATCATTTTTAGTTACCTCACTGTTGGCACACTGCCCGATTCATATATACCAATGCTCGGTAGCAAATAGTTGGCAAATTAAAATATTTATACTTGCTAATTACCTGAAACTTGGCTGTGAAACAAAATAGCATAATTGAAAATATTAGCACTTGCCACCTACACTACTCTGTAGTATTTGCCTTGTAAGGGTATTTATAATTTGTGGTTTCTGCTGTCTGCTTTACTCCTCGAGTTGTAGCTTCTGCCGATTATTGGTTATCTGGCGATGCGAACTGGGGTCTGGAAGTCGTTTTAATTCATAAATGGCAGTGTTGTGCTCATGAAGGGGGCGTGGCGCACCTTGATTTATTGATTTCATTGCTGTGGAGGGCGCACTGGAATTAAGTGGATTGGATTATGTGCTCAAGTTGGGGTAGGTTGTGTGTTGTGTCTGCAATTGCCTTCTATGGAGTCTATGGAGTCCCACTTTTTCTTCATTTCGAACAGAGTGTCTGCCGTTTTTTGCCTATTTCCCCTATGCTCACCTATTCTCTTGCTCTTTTAGTAGACCAAACTCCATTTTTACAGCATTTTCTTGTTAAATCGCTGATACAGCAGCCGTCATATGCTTAGCGCCATCTAAGTGCAAATGGGAGAGTGAGTTTGCTGTGCTCCATAAACATCATGAATAGAGATAATAAAGTGCAGACTCAGATGAATAAAATGGAGCTTTTGCTTTAAAATAATATTTAAACTTTCAGATAGCGACTAAAAGTTTTTTAAACTCCATGATAGGGGGTTTTTACTAATATTTTCAAGTGAATCACTGTACTTATGGCCTTGCCATACCCCAAACGAGTGTCAGACTCGAGACATGACGAGCACCCATGAATGGGGCATGGACTCGTTGGGGGTAAAACGGGGGAATTGGGGAACCAAGTGATGAGAAATAGAAACATAGAGTCGAGTGGAAGGCCTAGGCTTCTGTGCTGCATGGCACATTTTGAATGGCTTGCGTCCGCCTGTCACATTCACGAGTTTATAAATAACGCGGAAAATACTACTCATACTCATACGACTGCGACGCCAGCGAGAAGATGGCTGCTTTCAGGTGTCCCGAAGAGTCCCGAACTGAGCACTAAAAACGAAACTTAAAGGAAATTAAACTTCCGCAATATAATCCATAAATCAATGAAGTATATATTGTTTATAGACTTGATTGCTTAGCAGCAAACATCAAATTACAATATTTACTGCAGAAAAGCTATATAGCTTGCTAAACTGTAAAGTTTTTCTTTTAGTGCACAATGTCCACCTCCGTCTGTCAGTAAATTATGCCCGCCGAAAGTTGCTTGTGCTCCACTTTATGTCAGCACAATGAAACATGATGGGCACAAATATTTTATCATTATATATAAACGTTGGTTAATCCCAAACGGAAGGTATTATTTATCACAAATTAAAAGCCGCTCAAATATTGACAATATGTTACGAAAAGAGGGGGCTCGGCTGCATTTGTGCTTGTGTGCCGCCAACGCAAACAAAACGAAAACAATGACGACAACACACACAGTTTCCAACAAACGATGTATGCTTATATTCACAAAGAGTCGGAAAGAATAGCACACATACCTACAAATAATTTGTATTGCTTTGAAGTTCCTTGCATTGAAAATTTTCATTATATATAATTCCTTATCGAATTTCAAATTTATAAGTGCCTTAAGTAGCTAGCACTACTCTTTTTGCTCAGTGCATTTGCTTGAAGTGGGTTTCTGTCTTCGCTGAAGTCACAACAGCCCTGGCTATGATTCATATGGTTCGAGTCACAGATATATTCGTACTCTTAGTTTGCTGACACAACACAGCTTAGTCTGCCGAACAACAGATGGCGCCAGTGGCAGAACTGCTTGCACTGCTTGCAACAACTGACCATTAATATTAATTCTAAAGACAGAATATTATTATACCCGTTACTCGTAGAGTAAAAGGGTATACTAGATTCGTTGAAAAGTATGTAACAGGCAGAAGGAAGCGTTTCCGACCATATAAAGTATATATATTCTTGATCAGGATCAATAGCCGAGTCGATCTGGCCATGTCCGTCTGTCCGTCCGTCTGTCCGTCTGTCCGTCTGTCCGTATGAACGTCGAGATCTCAGGAACTACAAAAGGTAGAAAGTTGAGATTAGGAATACAGACTCCAGGGACATAGACGCAGCGCAAGTTTGTCGATTCATGTTGCCACGCCCACTCTAACGCCCACAAACCGCCCAAAACTGCCACGCCCACACTTTTGAAAAATGTTTCGATATTTTTTCATTTTTGTGTTAGTCTCCTTAATTTCTATCGGTTTGCCAAAAAAATATTTGCCACGCCCACCCTAACGCCCACAAAACGCCAAAAGCTGCCACGCCCACACTTTTCAAAAATGTTTTAATATTTTTTCATTTTTGTATTAGTCTTGTAAAATTCTATCGATTTGCCAAAAAACTTTTTGCCACGCCCACTTTAACGCCCACAAACCGCAAAAACTGTGAGTGTTGTGTGTCCTGCACACTTTCACCATCTGAGTAACGGGTATCAGATAGTCGGGGAACTCGACTATAGCGTTCTCTCTTGTCTTTTTATCTAAAAATATAAAAATAGACCTATGAAGTTAGGTTTTCTACTGACAATAGCTAAAGTAAAAAATAAGTTAAAAATACTACTTCTTATATAGATATAGTGAGTTATAGAGAGCAAATTACCAGAGTTCAATGATCCAATGTCTTAATGAAAGGCGCGTGGGTTTTTCGACAGCCACTTGCAGACGTTTTCCCCTCGCTTTTCCTCCTCTTTGTTTGCCTACTTTGACCACCCGGCATCTTCGCATTTTCCTCATTTATGTTGTAGTAGTTGTAGTTTTTCCACAGTTTTCCTTCACTTCTTTTCACGCCAAACTGATGACGTCCATTGCGAAAATGTGCTGAAAAATGTTCACATCAAAAAAATAATCAACGCGACATTTCGCTAGAGAGAAAACTCTTTTGAAATCGTCACAACGCTGTGGGAAGTCCACTGCAGGAAATTATGGTATATTTCCTACAAATAATTAATATGCGTTTTGAAATAGTCTAATTAAATTGCACCTCTTAATTGCTTAAAAGATACAGCCATAAAAGGGGTATTTTTAATAGATTCCAAAAAGGTATATAGCAAATTTCCTACTCTGCTTTCTTCCGCTGAACAGCATTCTCAGCTATTTCCATTCAATGTTATTATTAGATATCACTAGTCGAAAATCAGTCTCGACACTTGACTGATTCTCTCGGATTTCTGGCCTTTCCCAACATTTCATTTTGCGGATTTTGCAATCTGGCAGCTTGACAAGCGGCGACCCTCGAGAAGAATGTGTTCGAAATCCACTCGGAATACCCTGTAACTTGGCTGCCACATGTCTGGCCCCAAAAAACGCACAGCAGAGAGAGAGAATGTTTTTCGCCGATCTGTCAGATCTCTCGGCTATATGCCCATTTTCCACGCTCTCTCTTTTCCGCCGCGATGCTGAAAAAGCGAAAATTTTCTGCGGCCGTTCTTCAGTTGATGTCGCGTTGATAAGCGGGCAAGAACTTTCGCAATAAAATTAAAAAAAAAAATAAAAATAAAATTTCAAACGCGTAATCGAAAGAATTCCCAAAACAAAATACTTCAATATAGTCTATAGTACAGAGAAGATAATCCGAAGCCGTGCAAATCAAAACAAATTATTCGCCGCACGTTGCCCCGATGCGAAGAAATAGAAAACTGAATTTGAAATATATAGTAACCATGAGCTAGGGGCGTGATTGTTGAGGGTTTGTTTCGATTTTCGAGGGGCACGTGAGGTTGCATATTTGGCTTTTTTTTTGTCCCCCTCACTGATAACAGATAACAGATCCTCGCCTTCGGAGTCTGGAAATGTCTTGAATGGTGCGGAGAGCTCTGGCTTTTTCTTGTCACCGTCGTCGTTGTGATCAGTTGAGAATTTGAACTGTGACGGGAAAGTGCTATTATCGAATGGCGATCCTCCTTTTGAGTCGAATCTAAGTGTTGAGGTATTCATTCACTTGCAACTCTACGCATTGCGTAATTCATTTGAAATTGACTGAAATTAAATTGCAAACTGCCCGAGTGACCCTAATACATACGAATATACGGCAGTTGCGCTTCAAAACGAGTTAATTGATGGCGGACAGAAAATACAGATGTACAAAAGATGTACGAATGTGCAAAAAGAACTCAAAAGATGCAACCATCTGCCAGCTGCAAAGTATCTTCTGGATATCGAAAATTATGGAAGCCTTTCTTTGTTTCGCCGCAGGTTCAGCGAACTGCATTTTGTTTTGGCGACAAACAAAATATTTAAAATATTCATTCACATTCGCTGGGAAGTTTTTCTTGGCATGGCAACAGCCATTCAACTTTTCCTATATTTTTTTTCGCATTATTTTCGCATTTTTCTCGCACACTTCTGCTGCTTTTTCTCCTTTCGCCGAGTTTATTTTCATTTTCAAATTTGAAATTGTATGCCACACCAGAAATATTTGCGATTGTCATGTGTTTGCACTTTTCGCCATTCAGAGGTTGTAAAATATTTCAGTGCTGGCATTTCTTCCCATAGTTGGCCAGTTGCCTGTTGCTGATTGCTGCTGGACGGAAACAGGAATGTGGCCAGCAGATATTCTCCGACTTGCATTGAGATACTTTCCTGGGGCTAAGAAATGTCCTCAAGTATTCAAAATCAATTTGAGTTTCAAATGCTTTAAGTTATTTTCTTCGGTCGTAAGAACTTGGGTTGGCATCTAGTTAGGATTCTTTTCTTTGTAATTTGGTTTACTCTTTGTTTATTTATTCTAGTTCAGTTAATCGAGTACCATTTAAAACAGTTTTCTGTCAAATAAAACTTGGATATTTAAATCAATTTAAGAGTTTACCATGTCACTTAACTATTATTTTATTTATGCATTTTGAAGCATTTGTTTGCATATACACAAATTCACCTGCTGAAATTTGAAATAGTTTTGCAGTCGTTCAGATTGCCGTTTATTTTTGCTTTAATGCATTTCCAGGAGTTTAGTCCGCTCAGCTATTTTGCAGGACATGCAGGGGATCTCTGTGCCCTGTTTGTAGCCACAGAGATTTAAGACTCGCCTTTGTTTTGGTCTCGTTTGTGTTTTCATTATGCATATCTGCATTGTCAGGACTTTGGGAAGTTGACCCAACAAGCCAACCAGTACACGAATGCCGACTTTCTATATCATTTACTCCACACACTGCAGCTGCCTTTCTTTCTGCCCGGGGTTTCCCCTTCTTATCTGTGGGTTTTGGCACATTTTGACAGCAACTTCCGTTTTTTGTCTTGACATTTCTTCTTGCGTCTCTGGCAAAATCTTCCCTTTCTCTGTTTTTGGCTTCTCTAATTTGCTGTCGCTTTGTTGTGGTTCCTCAAACAATTATTTTTGCATTTTACTAGGCAAATTTGCTCATGGTTTTACTGGTCGTTCCTCCAAGTGAAAAGCAAGTGCCTACAGTTTTTCACCCACTTTTCTTTTTTAGCAAACTCAAATCGATTTTTTCGCTTTTGATTTATTAGAAGCACTGGATGATTGTGTATATATGTAGTTGCATTTTTTCTATTCATTCGTTTTCATTGCTTCAATTGCTGCGGAAGTTATTTATAAACCTTGATTTATTGGAAACTTTTCCCCATTTCGTTTTCTGATTTGCCATTTGTTACTTCTCATTAATTGTCTTTTGTTTGCTTTTGTTTTAATTCTCGTGCTATTTTCTGCAAAGCATTTATTTTTGGCCCGGTTTTTCATTAATTTTCGCATCTCATTATACAACGCACACACACACACACGCAGAGCGAACAAAAGTGTGATTTTCCCCTTCGATTATTCATTGATTTCAATTGCGTTTGTTTACGCTTCCTCCCTCCTCACTCCATCCAAACGGCCGACCTTCGGAATTTGGCTTGAATTTTCATCAAGTTTATTTACTTGAACCGAAACAGAAATCACACATACGCCGCATCGGCACTCGCCCCCCTCCCCCCTCGCAACTGGCCGACCTCAGTGCCCCGTTTGCATTAAGTATTCATGCTGCTCTTAATTAAAAGCGCACGCATGTCTAATTGGCATTAAGCATACGCCAGGGTGCACTTGACCAGCTCCAGCCAGCTGGCCAACTCCGGCTGCTGTGGTCACTCAACTGGCAGCACCCGAAATCCATCCTGGCTTTGTTATCATGTCCTCGGCAGGCTCCTCTTTGCTGGCCAACAACTTCAGGCTGTGTGAGAGTGACATTTGCAATGAAGGATTGGTTTGCCATTCGAATATTCTCCCAAACTCGGTGGAAAATTATGAACCCTTTTTTAAACATGGTTACTATATGAGAACTCGTTTTCATTTCCAGTCGCATTACTTAATTTAACTTCTGTTTAGTAATCACAACATGCGCATCTCAGAACATTGAAAAGTGCTAGTGAAGGGAACGAAAATGTGTCTCAGTTTGCGAAAACTTTGCCAAGCCTGTCGAGGTTAGTACTAGTGGAATGAGGAGCGTGTTTGCATAAAAACTATACTTGAATACAAATATTTAAAATAGCTCGAGACGGTTATAAGATAATTGGCAGACTTACAAAACTTCTAAGACATTCCACTGTCAA
This sequence comes from Drosophila teissieri, assembly GCF_016746235.2. NCBI lineage: Eukaryota > Metazoa > Arthropoda > Insecta > Diptera > Drosophilidae > Drosophila > Drosophila teissieri. The sequence continues at coordinate 2,528,849 of NC_053031.1, read as the reverse complement.
TTGGAAAATGCCTACACGTTTTACCAAAAAAATATAGTATATATATGTATATAAATATGTCGCCTGTCTGCTCCATCTCCCCACTAAAGATCCCCAAGGGTCCAATGCAGAGACGTACATATATGTAGATACGCGTATTTGGAGGCGGCTATATTTATGCCTTCCGTTGACAGCTTTAGCATCGGCACCTACACACGAAAATAGCCTGAAAAGTCCCAAAATATATGTGTATGAAAGTTGCGATTAGCTCTGATCCATTAAGGCATTCGTGTTGCCCAGCGAAATTCGTGCATAAATAAATAAATTAGGAAAATGTGTAGTTAATTAAACAATTCATTCAAAGTGTCACAATATTTAGCACTGAACCTGTGACTCACATATATAGATATTTTTTTAAGGAATGTGTAAATTATTGAAATATCAATGGAATCAAACCTTGACATTTTTGGATTGTTTGATCAAAACAAAATTAAATATATCGTACACGCTTGAATAACACACATGAATTATGCCAGATTCCAAAGAAGTGGCGAGCGACAGAAGGAAGAGCACTAGCCATGCCAGCCTGCTCCTGACCACATCCTACACCCACGTGCCGCACGAGGAAAGCCGCACGAGTGCGCATCGCAATCAGAATCGAAGCAGCAGTGCCAGGATATCGGAGGAGAACGACCAAACTAATAGCGCACTGCTCTCCAACGACTTTGTGCTGATGCTGGACTGCTCGCCCAGTCCGGAGGATGTGTTCTGCGAAGATACGCCGCAGTTCAGGACATCCTGGCTGTGGCTCAACAAACTGACCACCCTGCACTGCCACACGCTCCACGATCTGCGCCTGCGCAACGCGTACATGAGTCATTTCATTGTGTGCCTGAATCAAAGGCGCCTGACTGGCGTCTTCGAGCAGCCTCCGCCGGCGGAGTTGACTTGGGTGGACTTCTCGGAGCAGCAAGCGGCTCAGCAGTCCGCTAACCCAACTGAAATGCCGCGTTTGTGTGATCTGAATCAATCCTCGCTGGCTGCAGTCAACTCCCCTTCATCACATGGCTGCTGTGGTAACCGATCCACCTCTGAGTACTGGGATGCCTTCTCGAACTGTCGTCGTCCTTCGGGTGGAACTACCGAGTCCATTTCAAAGCCACAACTCTGTAGGAGGCGCCAGCTGCTCCGTTCCGTTCCCATGACCAGTGAAGACGAAGTGCGTCAGCTTTACAGAAACGAGAAAGTGAATTTCCGCTTCAACAATTCCTCTTCCTCTGCCGCCCGATCGTCCACCAGTCGATCGCTGTCCTCGCCGTCCAAATTTCTACCCAGTAGGAGGAAGCCCAATGCCTTTCGGAATTCAGCTAGTCAGAAGTCACCCGAAGATGCTCGCAAACGTATGATCGACTTGATGGAACTCATACGGAGGGAGTTGCGCGGTGAACCGGATCCGGATAACAAGGACCTCTTGGAGGAGGAGCTGCAACGATATCGGGAGTTCTTCGAGCAACATTTGCAGGATAATTCGGATTTCGAGCCGCATTTGAGTGACAATTCCAACTCGGAGCGGGCTTATATGCTTCTCAATATGCAAAAGGATCTGATTAGGATGCTCAAAGAGGATTGGGCATAATAAAAGATTATATTTTTATACTAAATAAGGTTTATATTTTTGGGAGGCTTGAACTAGTAAATTTCATTTATAATGTAGCATTTATTTATGGTACATTTCTTTGTTTCCAGGTCGCAAATCTGTGGACGACTCTTCGCCATCGGCCAACAACTCCCAGCAACAGCAGCAGCAACATTCCATTCCTGGCTCCGCCAACGGATCCCCCCAGCGAGTGGCCAACAAGCGCAGCAGCATCACGGTGAACATGCCAGCCGCCGGTCTTGGCCAGCGTCCGCCGAGCATTATATCGACGACCAGCCAGGACGAGGGCGGCTTCAACGAGTCCACGCCCGAGCTGAAGGCCAAGCTGCAGCCCGCCTACGACCACGCGGAGGAGCAGCCGCACAGCCTTAACTACGTGGACGTGGGCTATCGCCTCAATCCCGATGGCAGCGAGAGTCGCGAGGTCTACGGCTCGGAGGCTGAACTGTACGACACTGCCAAGGTGACCGATATGCAGCGCAAGTTCCACGGCGCCAATGGCTTTGGCCAGGAGTCGAGCACGGTCTATGCCATTATCAAGCCGGATATGCAGGAATCCCAGCCAGTGGCTCCTGCCAGAGGCGTTCTCCTCCAGTCGCCCACTTCGTCCAGCGTTGAGGCATCGCCCCTGCATCGTGGCTCGTACAATTCCCCACCGGTGGGCGTGGTTTCACCGATAAGGCGGCGCAACAGCAGCAACCAGGATCAGGGTGTGGGTGGTGGAGGCAGCGCCAAGTCCACGCCCCCCTGTTCGCCCGCCCGCTCGGCCTTGGTGAAGGGCATTGCGCCCATTGCCTCCATCGATGCGCACGAAGAGGAGGAACTAGATCTCGCCGAGGAGGACGAGCACCTGGCCGTGGAGTATGTGGAGGTGCTGGAACTCCAGCAGGACGACGATGAGGAAGAGGCTCCGGTTCTGCCCGAACGACGAGCTCCAGCTCAGGGCTCCCTGGAGCTTCAGGATCTGGAGTATGCCGATACCAGTGCTGGCGAGGATGAGGAGGACATCATCAACCACTTGAAGGGCGACGATATACTCGATGTGGAACTAATCGACGACGTCGTGGATGAGGTGATCAAGGTCCATGTGAACCACAGTGTGGCCATCGCTCCTCCGCTTCAAGCTGCTCCTCCAGCTGCGGCGATTCCGCGCGTGGACAGCCTGCCGGATGACATGACCGCCGCCGAGGCCGAACGATTGTTGAGCTCTAGGTAAGTCACACCAAGTGAGATTTATTTACTACATTTTGTCACCTGTAATCTAGGCATGTGTTTTGTTTCTTTTATGTATTGTAACTCAGCAAGTATGTCTAGCATGTTATTCTATTAGTGTTTATCTTGTTTACATATCAATTCATAACCTATTATACTCATAACCGATTATATTCTTATACTTTAGCCTTTAGTATGTCTTGATTACTATCTTTATTTATGCCTACATATCTTACATTTATATTTTACCTATTTTTATGTACTAAGTGCATTGCAGTCGAAGCATTTTCTTAGATTTCTGCTCACATTCATCATCGAAAGCTCAGCTGTTCCTAGTTAATCAGCACAAGTGCCCAAATAAAACACCAACATTTGCCTTTACCCATGCTGTTTATATTGGGAAAGCAGCTCATTAGCATTTTACGTATTACTTCTAGCCAATAATCAATCCAGAAATCCAGGCTGTATGCAGTTTGCCTGCATTTTCTTGGCCCTGCTTGAACTTTAGTCACTCGCTCACATATGGAGCAAATATTTACTTTGCACCACCCACATTCTCTGTGCGAGGACTTTGTGGACCCTCCTCAACCTCTGCCTCCGCCAGGTTACTATTCATCATCAGCTTAGTCACCTTTCAGCGCCGGCTTTGTTGTAATTGTAAGCTAATCTGTCGCTTGTCAACTGCTGATGCACTCCGGAGTCGCCATCCGGAGTCTGTTCCGCCCGGAAGTGTTGACTCCGGCGGAGTTCAAGTTAAAGTTTAAGTTGCAGTTGCAGTTGCACGTGAGTACTCGCTTTTGTGCAGCTGAGCTGATGGCCTAAGCTGGTGGCACTTTAAACTGTCGAACTCGTTCAAGTATCTCCAACTCTGAGCCAGCTCTTTCAGGCATCGCCAATAAATATTTATCATTGAAATTACAAAAGAGAACTATGCATAGGGGATTTACCCATTCCTGCAGTATGGTGTTTTACCCCCAAACGTTTCCAGGTGAACCCCAAATGCTCGAGTTCAAACTGGGCGCTTGAAGGTCTGAGTATATCTAGATTTTCGCAGTCATTTATTCTTGGCCTGGCTTTTTGCGATTCGCACGGTTCGTGGCTGCTCCCAGAATTGACTTGCCATTGATTTATTGTCTACAGACAGGGGAATCAACCTGAGCCCCAACACTCCGCTAACCTCTAAACTCCAACTTCCACCCTCGCAGCTATTGCACATATTAAAATGCACTTTTCAAACGATTTCCCAGCCAGTTGTTCCCATTTCAATCGTTGTAGTTTTTGCGCTTATTTGCGTTTAGGTTCTTCAGTCTTCAGTCTTCGACGCTTTTGTTTCGGGGCAATTTATTATGAGCGATTGCGAGGAAGTGGAATTACGTATCCTTTACGTAGCCTTTGCTTTCGCGCCACCTCGTCCTGGAATTTTCACGTTTCGCACGCAAATAAGCAATTTCGTTTTAGCCGCGGAAAAAATTACACTTAACCGTAGTTTCTTTGGCAATAACACATACATATACATATGTGTGCTGCGCTGCATACGTCAATTAGTCGACCGTTTTTTATTTTTGGCTCTTTATTTATGAACGTTTTCCGTGTGACGACGAGACGAGTGGAAAGTGGAGCGAGCTCAACTTGGAGTGGAAAGTGGCAACGAACGAGCGGCTTTCCCGACGCCGACGCTTTTCCACTCGTTTTTCTCTCGCCTTTCGTCGACGCATTTCCACTCACTTGCCGCTCCTGCGTGTCCTGTGCAGTTTTGTCCTGCATTTGCGGAGCCACTCGAATCGAATCACATGCCCGCCGCTCGTTCATCCTGTCGCATGGCTGGAAAATCGTAACGCTGCCAAAAATAAGAATAGGAAAACGCAGAACGTATAACGCAGAACGTAAAACGTAAAACGGGAAATTCGGCGCGCGAAACGAAATCCGTTTTGGCTGGCAAAAATAAAGTGGCAAAGGCGGAAAAACGCACGAAATGTGAGGCAATCTCTCGCCGAACATCGTTTTAATTAACATTTTCGTGCTGGAGCGCCAGGAAATAAGTTTTAATTAAACTTGAAGTCCCGCGTTGCCAGTGGAACTGCAGCTGGAGCAGCCGAAGTCAGGAGTGTCAACAGTGCGGACGCCTTTGGTAGGTGAAAAATATTATTATCAATATTTAATGTTCGCCATCGTTGGCAATTTTCTGCCTGCTGATGACATTTGGCCGCCCTGCTGCTGATGTTGCTCCTGCTGCTGCTGTTGATGATGATGAACGGATGCGGATCCCATGGCGAGGATATATCCGGTTATGAGTGCCATTATCAGTGCCTTGTTGGCTTTTAATTAGACGTCTGTCGTGTCGAAGAGTCGCTCACATGCGTCGCAAGTCTCGTTAGTGGCCAGTTTTCAGTTTGCAGTTTTCCGAGTTCGGTCTGTCAATAGGCGCACTCACTGCTCACCAGTGTGATGTCTACTTACCCATTTCCCCAACTCGATTCTGTACCTTTGCATTAATGGCAATTGGTCCTGGGCCTCCTGCCTGTGATTTGTTTGCCAACAGGACGCTTTGTGGTTTGACATCATCGTCTACTTCAGGGATATTCGGAATGAGGCTTTTGCGGTTAATTTGGCACTCAAAGTCGATTAGTCTAATCGCTGCATATCACATTTAATTAGAACCAAATGTTGAATGATTGATTCAGAGTTTATTTACTAAGCGACTCGCTATTGAAGTAGGTCCACAAATAATATGGGTTTTTATAAATGGTTTTTATTAAAATTATTGCATGTTAATCAAAGTGTATTATTCTTCATTTGCCAAATAGTTATAACATTGCCCCAATTATTTACTACTTAAACTAACGATGTTTGTGTTTCTTTGTTGACAACTAGGAGAAATCAACAAATGAAAAATTGCACTTAATAAGAACAACTAATTTAAAAAGACCACCATTTTAGCATTTGACAACTCCACTTGCCAGCCATTTTCGTGATTAAACATTTTAATGAGTTTTTTGCTGATTATGCAGCCCGTCTCCTTTGGCCATGCATTTCATTTAGTTTATTCAAATGAAATTTGTGTTAAGTGTAATTCGAGCGCAATCACAAAAACCAACAAACGGGGAATCCCATCCCATCCCATCCTTTATCCTTCATCCTTCCTTCCCATCTCCTTCATCATCGTCACATCCTGGGCGACATCGCCAAAGGCATCAACAGGGCGACAAGTGCTAATCGCTCATTTGGCATTCAATATGCTGGCTTTTCCCCGCCCGAAACTCTGCGTTTTCCCCCTCGTCTTTTTCGGCGGTGGGAAAGTCGTGGGGAAAATGGAGGCAGGACGCAGGACGCTGGACGGGGAAATGCATTTCAGTCAAGTTTGCCTTTGGTCTTCGCTGCGCTTTTAAGCTTATTTAAATTGCGGTGGCGACTTAAGCCACAGCGGGTGAGGGGTGTAGTGGGTTAAAGTGGGTGGGTGGTGCCTGGGTGCTGAGTGGGTGGCTGGGAAATGAATAGTGGGCTATAAGTGCATTGTGCAAGTGGTTTCTGTGCTTAGTTAAATTGCACGAGTGTCTCCTTCTATATTGCGTTCAAGTGACAGCAGCAGGAAATGAGTTAATGTGTGGGATCGCTGCAGTCGAGGATTTGTCGTGGAAACAAAAAACCAGCAGTAAATGGGACTTTTGGCCAGACATGACATGACATTATTGCATCACTTCCACATACCGAAATAAAATGTAACCAATTGATTTAAGCCCCTTGAAAGAAGGGCAGTAAACTCGAAAGTTTTTTCTGCCCGTTGTTATGGCATACTTTTCTGCACAATTTTCCCCTTCAAGTGAAGTTCCTGCCCAGCTACAGGACCCTCATATTTTCGAGAGTCCTTTTGTATGCAGTGCAATCTACCCATGATTATCGCCTGTACAATTAGCATAACTTCAGGGCTGGGAAAATGATTTCATCAGGCGCATGGAACTTTCGAATGAACTGAAATAAATTGCATAATTTCAGCAGAAACAATTTGCCTGCGAGCGGCAAAAGTGCAAGTTGGTCAACTAATTGAAAAACTTCACGCCCCCTGGGAATGCTTTTCGAAATGCAAAATTGAAATTCATTTGCAGTTGGCAAGGGCAGTGGCAGTGGGAGAAAGAAGGCCCAGGGAAATCGCACATACGCAGCGTTGTCGCAAGTGGCAATTGCTTAACTCTCTGATCTCGCCTTTTTGGCATTCAACTCTCTCTCTTTCTGGCACTGGCTCTTTGGACTAGCCCGCAATTTACATAAATTGCAGCAGCGACAGCAGTTACGGCCATGTGTTGATGATGTCCTTGTCGTCCTTGGCCAAAAGTCGTGGCCAGAGGAGCAGCCAGAGCAAGGACCGAACCCAGCTGCAAGTCCAACTCTCATTTATCTTTCGGCCAAATGTTGGGGGCTCAACAGGAGCAACTCTTTTGTGCCTTCCTTTTCCTTTTTCCTTTTTTTTTTGGCAGCCTGCCCAGCTGAGCTCGCTGTCCCCAAAACGTTTGTCCTTGACACAAGGCCTGTTCTCCACATCCACCTCCACATCCTCCTCCACATCGTGCTCCTCTCTTATCCTTTTTCTGAGTGAGGCAAGTGGGCCAAATTTTCGGGCAATTTGCTGGTCAATTGTGGGCCATTCTCGGCATTGGCCTGTGTAATTGCGGAGTACTTTCAACTGCACTCTGCACAATCATCCTGCAGTTCAAAATGGTCCTAAAACGCTCAGGAAACCAAAAACTATAGCTTTCCTTTAGCACCATAGAAAAGTATCTTTATTCTCCTTCTGACACCTAGCAAATGCCTAAAACTTTAAGCTATTTTGCAGCTGATTTCAGTAAAGCTGTGAGCTTTTTCTTGAAGTGTCCTTGTAGAACTGAAACTGATTGCAGGATTAAGTTTCTTAGCGGCTGCCACTTCTCTTCGCTGGGCGCCGTTTTTGGATGACTCTGGCTGTTGGCCATTTTCTAGTTAACTTGGCCCTTTGCGCTCAACATTTTTTCCGCTGCCTGTTCCACTGGCAACTTTCCTCTTTTCACGCTTTCTCAATAATTTGTTGTATTCGGCGGTTTTAACTTTGCCTTCTATTTTCATTTTGGTTAGTTTCTGCCTTCTTTTTTTTTCGCTTTCTCTTGGTTAGCTTGAACTTTTGCTTTTGACTGCATTTAAAAAAAGTTTTCGGTTTCGCGTTTTTAGTGCTAGTATTTCTTGCGCTTTTACTATTGTTGCCCCTGCTTTGCTGGGGCGTTGTAATCTTATTTGTGTGCTTGGCTTATCGCACGCCCCTGTCCCCCTCTCCCCCCGCCCACTTTTGTTTTTTATATTTTTAGTGTTTTTATTTCCACCCCTTCCCTCCCCTTCCGACCCTCCATCAGCTCAATTGCAACCGAAATGGCAACAAAGTGGGCGGCACTGGGCGGCGAGAGGAAGTGCAGTGCAAGTGCAGCGCAAAAGTTTCGAAGGCAACTTGGAAATGGAGCACGAATGACGCTTTGGCCCATTTGTTGGTATTTATTTCAATAGTTCTTGAGATACTCTACGTTTGCAAGGGTCGCCCAGGAAAGTGGTGACTATCTGCAGGGTTACTAGTGCTTAATAATGCTTAAAACTAATGGGAATTATTATAAATGAGAGTAACGATCAATTATAGTTGCTCGTAAGAAGTGAAACTTATTCGACGAAAAACAAATCCTTGTTTACCCAACTAGTTAATGCCAAATTAATCAGTTTACTTTTATAATAAGAGAAAGGCTTGCAAATCGTTGTGAAAGTGCCGAGGGGCTTTGCCCAGCGACTTGTGACTCCGCGATTCTCCCCGTGCCTCCATTAGTCGCCTCCAGCGATTCTTCCTTCATCGCCGGTCCGCTAATGCTGCTCCCCACCCTCATCCTCCATCCGATGTGAAAGCAGCTCTTCAGAGGCGACTTGCTGGGTGGGACGCACCTTTAGCACTTTGTTTTGTCCCGCTGACTGTTGTCCTGCTGTCTTGCAGTCCTTGCTTCCTGGAGTCCTTGCTTCCCAAAGTCCCAGAGTCCTGGAGTCCCTGAGTCCTGGTGACTGTTTACCCAGTTGCTCGCATAACTTTCAGTTTGAGGCAAATACTGCAATTTATAGCCGCTGCGTGCGATGTGTGACGTGTCTCTGCTAATTCGGTGGGTGAAGCCACCGGGGTGATAAAGATAAATAGGTGAAGAGCCCGGGTGTTCTTACTATTTTTATTTGCCACGTTGATTGCCTGCAAGTGGGAATGCATTCACTTGGCCCGGGCAAAGTTTCTGCAAAAGTTTGCATTTTAGTTGCAAGTTATGGAATTTTTATCCTCGATGTGATCGTTTTTTTTCCTGCTGCAATCGGTGGGCGGGGCGAGTGGTGGCCAAATTATATTTAAAACAGTTTTTATATGCATATTTGTGTATGCAGAGCACTTAAGTTGTTGGCATCTGGCACACCGCGCACTGCAAAAAGGGGGGGGGAAAAACTGAAAGGGGGTAAATAATGTGGGCAGGTAACTTTCACATCGAGCTGATTAAAGGAAGCAGAGTTTTTCATTTTCCCGTAGACTCTTCGAGCGTTTAATTACCTCAATTTCCTGCACAATCTACCGATGAATGGGCAAATGCAAAACGTTGCTGCTGGAACAGTTTATCGCATTGTTGCCACTTGAATCGAATGGGTTTCCAATTGAACGTTGCTCATACGCCATGTTGATACTGTTGACATTGTTGTTTCCATTTTCTTGTTCATATGCGGGCCAACACACAGCACACACGGCACACACAGCACACGCCCACACTCGTCCTCGAATATAATTGTTGCCAAGTTGTCATTTTCAACATTGTCATCGTGCTCGCTGCTCCTTCCACTCCTCCTCCTCCTCCTCATCCTGCAACTCTCCCTGATGTCCTTTGTCGTCCTGTTATCATCCTGCGTTTGTGATTTTTCTTGCTGCATACTTTGGTGCGCACGCAGTAAATATTGTTCCCGCCTGATTGTTGTTTCTGTGCCGCCGGAGTTGTGTAGCTGCTGTGGCATTTGTGCTCTGGCTTGCCGTACGTGTTCGCCATGATAAAATGGGGTTTTTCAATTTTCATAGTTGGCCCCATGTGAATGCGATTCGATTCGATACGATTCGATTCGCTTTGTCCCGCCTCTGTGCATTCAAATTGATATTGTGTGTGATTGAGAGCTAAACGGGTTAACCTCTGATGTGTTGGCCCAATTTATGCAGATAAATCCGCAACGATAATGGCACCAAACAATTGCAAAGTCAGCCGCCGAGGTTTTGCCTTTTGCATATGCGAAAATATTCAGAAATATTATCAGTCTCTCTTAAAGTATCCGATGATATTCGTAGGTCTTAACAGTTTTTTTTGGTATTGTGATAGTATGTTCTATGATACGACTTAAACAAAAGCCAATTTGATATCCACACCCATTGCAAAGAGCAGCCAATTTGGGCTATATATCTCCCCTTGAACATCGTACATCGTACATCGTCACATTATCCTCGTCATAGCTCACCTTGACTTGGTTTCGGCCAGGCCAACAACTTACTCTATGTTCCCCTCTCCACTCCTCCCCAGTCCACTCCCAATCCACTCCATTCCGCCAAAGACACAAGTGACTTTGAAAAGCGCTGGCGAACTGGACGAGTGCCGGATGATGGAGTCTAGTCCATCGCCTCGCAAGCCGAGCAAAACTGCTATTAATAAACGAAAATGTTCGCTGTAAAACTCACGAATGACTAAACATAAATTCTGTTAAATTTATCACAACAATGGAGGGCTAACCCAGTCAGACACATGACGTCATTGTGGGCCAGGGCCACAGCTACATCCACAACCACAGAAAGGAGCAGCACATGGAAAACTCACTCGGAGAGCGAGCGATTTTCCACAGGGGAAATCCCTCGCTCTTGAGTGAGTTTAATCCGCTCCCAGTTTGTGGGGCAAGGCTTTTGCATTGCGGCTTCCCGCTGGCCGTTGTTATTTGAATTAATTATAAATGTGCGAGTATGACGAAACAATGAGCAGACTGACCTTGTTTGCGGCTCTCTGTGCAAACGCCTTTTAATCGCACTTTCCATATGTCTGTTGCGTTTTCCCTAATCAACTTGTGCTCCAATAAATAGGAAAGGAAAAGTGTTGGAGCGCAGCACACTCCCTCCTCTTACCATCTGCGTTTTCCGGCTTTTCCGCCTTTGTTTACTCGGCACAAACGGAGAATTCCAAGCGTCGCATAATTGCATTTGTCTTTCGCATTTTATTTATATTTGCGCCGCAAGTACCATGGGCAAAAGGAGTGGTTTTGTGGATAACTCTGCATAATAACGTTTCAAAATCGAAGCAATAAACAAGTATTTCAACTTTAATTTTACTTTATTATTTGTTCAAACAGTAGAATTCTTCCATACATTATTTAATATCCTTTAAGTTGATGCCCATTCCAAGACTTTTTAATTATTTTCCCACCGCCGTCGACGATGGAACTTTGTCATCGTTGTTTCACGCGGCGTATGCGTAATATTTTGTTATGCATGCAACTGCGTTCGCTTTAGGCAACCTGTGTGGTTGAGGAATCGGGTTGTCCCACATTCCCCAGCAATTAAAAACGGTAGCGTGTTATTTTTATTTTAATTAAAAAGCCATAACTTTATGCTAATTCTTTTTCGTTTTGCCCAGCTGAAGGGGATCATTTGGAAAAGGGAAATGGGAAATGGGGGCTTACCTCAAACTAAATCCTTCCACCTCCACGGGCCAACTCCTTCCATAAGCCGCTTAGTTAGCCGCTGGAATAAGTTTGCAGTTTTGTGTTTGGGCCATTTCAATTGTTTTTGTTGATTGTTTGTTTTGTTTTGTTCAAGTGGTCACGAAATAGAGAGCAATATACAGATTTCGTTTGCAAAACGCTGCCTAATTGTTTTATAGCATTTTATTGGATTGCATTGGGGCTATCGAAACATTCGAATTGTTTTTCAATGGACCCACCGAAACCACCGCCGTCAACTGTGTTGGCCATATTGTTGAATTTTAGGCCATTTGCAATATGTTTTTGGACGCCCAGCTAATTACAGTTTGCTGCGCTGCGTGTGAAAATGCCAATTGCAATTGCAATTACATAAATGCACTGCAACTTTGCTGGAAAACTCATTTAAATGCATGCTGTAACCTAACCGTGTGGTGTGTGGCCGCACACCTGAGGGGGAAACTGAAAATGGAAAAGTGGAAAAGCGGGAAAGTGCCCACTTTGGGCCTGTGCTCCACTGTTTGTTGTTGCCTCACTGTCTGCCACTTGGCTCTCATTATCAACAACATAATCAACCACTTGCAACTACTAAGGCTTTGTGTGTTAGTTGCAATGATTAGCCGTGTTCTAAATGCACGGAACAAAACTATTTGCAATCAAATTTGGCTAAACTGAGTAACAAAAAAGCTTCAAGCCTAAAAGGGGGCTTTATTGTTTAACATTTTAGATTGATCGTCATCTATTTATATATATACCCATTAATATTCCTTCAAGAGCTCTGCACACTACTATTCCATTGAATGTACTATTTATTTTCTCTGAACAAGAGGTAACATAGGAGTTTGTTATTTCCACCTTAATTTCTCTGTGTGTGGGCTCGTCCTCGTTGTCGTTGCCGTTGTCGTTGTCGTTGTCGCTGGCAATTGTTGGCAGTAATTAACAAACACTGCGATGGGCAGATATCCACCTTACACGTGACGTCACGCACAAGTGAGAGTGACAAACACTTAAACGTTAAATGCACCCAGCTAACTGAACTGAACTCGGCTGAGTTGAGCTGAGTTGACAACTGTCTACCTGGGCTACCAGTTTTCCTCACTTCAGGTGCCATTGCGTGTGCAACTCGGCGTATGCGACATAACTTTTCACCCGATTTTCCACCCAACTCGCTGGGGGCTACGTGCTCGTGTAAGCGTGCATGTTTAATTTGGCATTGCGTACTTTGCGGCGCTGACTGCATTTTTGCTCCGTCCTCAACTTCACTATGTTATTACGTGCAATTAAAGGGCGCCTGTTATTAATTTAAGGTGAAATAACAGCAAATTATCGGCTACAAACTGAACAAAAATCGATGGAACCATCAAATCCAGAGGCGGTGCTCAAGAATTCGCGCACTATGTTACAAAGCTGTTAGCCGTCTGTTAAGCACACCAAATGCCATCGAAGATGTCCAAGAATTAGATTATTTAGTTTAAGGATAGCTGCAAATTTGCGAGCCCTGCAGCGAATTGAAACCAATTTGAGGTGACAAATTAACATAGGATGCGGAGATTGGGAGTGGTGGCACAACTGGATGGTGTGAATTAAAAGTGCATTACATTTTAATTGCACACACTTGTCGACCGCTGGGTTATCCACTTAATTACTGTTATTATATGCACTTTAATTTTATTTACATGCTCGTTGCGTACGCAGCGTTTATAAATCTTTAAGCGCCGCACGTAGTCGTATGCATTTTATTTGTATTATTTAAAATGATTTGCATGTTTCCATAAATATTTCATAATTTTGCATTTCTCACTTTGTTTACTTTCATTTATTTATCGTAAATTGCCTGTTATTGTTGTGCTTGTGTCCTGTCCTGTATCCTGCATCCTGTACACTGTATCCTGTCTGCGTAGCATTGTGGAAAACAAAATCAGGTTGGTCCTGTTTTCTCTATATATGTACATACATACGTCGCCTTAAATTCATCTTGATCCCCAAAGGAGCGTTGCTATAACTCTTGGTTTTTGTTCTTGTTGTGATCCCAAACAGACAACAGTCGCTGCTGTCGGACGAACAGGCCAAGGAAGTCGAGCAAATACTCAACGCCGCCCCCAGCGTGGGCGTGGCTGTTGCTACCGTTGTTGCCACAGCAACATCGCCGACCAGCATCAAGAATCTCATTGAGGATTTGCCCGGACAATCGGCAGCTGCCGCCAGCGCCGCCAACGGGGAGCAGGACATTCAAATCGCAGCTGTCCCAGCGATTGTCGAGGAGGACGAGGACGAGGAGGAGGAGTTCCAGCTCCAGGAGGACGACGAGGAGGAGGACCACGCCAGGACCGAGTTCGATGCCAACGGCGGTGACGCTGACGCTGACGGCGATTCCGATGACGTTGAAGCCGTGGACATTGTGGGCTATGGCCATGCCACCACAGCTCTGAATGCCACCTTCGTAAAGGCCGACAGCACAGAGACAGAGACCACCACCACCACTCCTTCGACGGCCACCACAGCCACCACTCGCCACGACGACGACGAGCCCGAGTGGCTAAGGGACGTCCTAGAGGTAGCCCATATCAGTTATGCCCTAGAAATGTATAATACCACAATTGTTTCTGTTTAGGCGCCCAAACGCAGCCTAGAGAATTTGCTGATCACCTCCGCCACTTCGTGCAGAGGACCAGGTCAGCGTGAGGAGCTGGAAAACGGCTACGATCTGCAAGAGAAACATTCCGATCTAAACCAAACGTATGTGACTGGCGGGGAATCGCTGCACGAGTCGATAGTTTCGGTGGAGTCCACGCAATCGGATGCCACACTCAATCAGACCACGACCATCGACGACAGCATCATCTCCAGCAAGCACAACTCCACCTACTCCCTGGCAGACGCCGAACAGGCCACCAACTCTACGGTTCTGAGCACTGGCGTTACCGAACTCGACGACAGTCAGTACTACATCCCAGAGTATCCGCCAGTGAGGAGCAAGGAGGTTCTCGTAGAGGCCGGAGTGCACTACTTCGAAGATGGCAACTTCTGGATGGAAGTGCCTGGTAAATACTTCATTCCCTCCTCCCATGAAGCCTTCAACAACTTATTTCTTTATTTCTTCTTATATCTAATAGGTCTCCTAGACTTTGACGACGACGACTGCTCTTATCCGCCCATCACTGTACGCAAGAATCCCAAGGTTCGCTTCAGCTCCGGACCCATCCACGTGTACTCAACTTTCTCCGTAAACGACTACGATCGCCGGAATGAGGATGTTGATCCGGTGGCCGCTTCGGCGGAATACGAGCTCGAAAAGCGCGTGGAGAAGATGCACGTCTTCCCCGTGGAATTGATGAAGGGTCCTGAGGGTCTGGGTCTCAGCATAATTGGCATGGGCGTTGGCGCCGATGCGGGCTTAGAGAAACTAGGAATCTTTGTGAAAACCATTACCGACAACGGGGCAGCAGCCAGAGACGGTCGCATTCAGGTGGGCGTTGCTCTAACTACTAAGTCCTAAGTACAGTGGTAACCGACTTTCTTTGATTCCCAGGTCAACGATCAGATCATTGAGGTGGACGGCAAGAGTCTCGTGGGCGTTACACAGGCATATGCAGCATCGGTTCTGCGCAATACTTCCGGTCTAGTCAAATTCCAAATCGGACGCGAGCGCGATCCTGAGAACTCTGAGGTAGCCCAGCTCATACGACTGAGTTTGCAGGCCGATCGCGAGAAAGAGGAGCGCTTGAAGCGGTTAGTTAGTGAGGGAAATGGCTAGTCAACAGATATTAATTGAACTAAAGTTATTTCAGCCAACAAGAGGAGTACCTGCGCCGCACTCTCGACTACTCCGAGGACTCCACCCAGCCGGTTTCGGCCAATTCGAGTGTCTGCGAGGGACCCTCGAGTCCCGTCCAAGTGGAGCATCCGATGGAGGTGGAGGCCACGCACTCGCAGGAGGTAGAGTCGCTCAAGCGGCTGCTACAGGAGGTAAGGATTCTACTGCGTCCTGGGATCGCCAGTCCCGGAAAGGATCTCTCTAACAGCCGTGCTTAACTTGTGTGTTTGTGTGTTCTCTTCTCTCTCCTTTTGCTGAATTTCAAAATTGTGTGGATATTGAAATGCAGCACAAAGCGGTAATTGGATTTGAAAATATCATTGGAAACAAAATTTTAGATACTCGAACAATTGTAGAGCACATTTTTAAAACACTTTGATACCTATTCAGTTTTTTACGTTGACTTACTTGTTGAGTAGTTTGTTTTATGTTCGCAGAATGAGTTAGTTAATCAATTGTAATTAGTTACCGATTGTTTCTTATAATGTTTATAATTTTTCGTTTATTATTCGTTTTTATTTTCCCAGAGCGAAATGGGTTGCCTGGTTAAGGAGGAGATTATTCAAAATCTTAAACGAAAGGTTTGTTTTCTGTTGTTTTGCTTATTATTTTCCCAACATCATCTCATCCATCAATTGCACAACCTTTTGAGATGGAAAAGTACGGCATACTAATGTATTTTCACCCCTTCCCAGCTGGTCAAGCTCGAGACGACGGGAAATGAGAACGAGCTGCTTAGCGAGCGACTCCGGCAGAGCGAACGGGAGCTGGGCAACATCCGGAAGGAGGCGGCCAACCTGCAGAACATGCTGCAGCAGTCGCAGGGCCAGTACATGGCGCTGGACAAGAAGTACAACAAGGCCAAGCGGCTGGTCAGGGAGTACCAGCAGCGGGAGCTGGACATGTGCCATCGCGAGGAGTTCTACCAGCAGCTGCTGCAGGAGAAGGACACCGAGTACAATGCGCTGGTGAAGAAGCTCAAGGATCGGGTGATCAATCTGGAGCACGAGCTGCAGGAGACACAGCGCAAGGCTGGTTTCCCCGTCGGCCTGCCCTACGATAGTGCCACCCTGAAGCTGACACCACAGATGATGCGCAAGACGCCGCCGAAACCGCTCTTCCACAAGCTGGAGACGGAGCTGTCGGACACGGAGATTTCTGATCTCTCGCCCGACGGCGATGGCGTGAAGACGGCCACTGTGGAGCGCAAGGTTCCGGTCAAGGACGAACTGGATGCGGCGGTGCCGCAGCACGAGCTGCTGGATAACTCGGTTAACAAGACCAAAATCGATCTGGGTGAGTCGTCGCCATTGGACATTATTTTCTTACCCAAGCACCTGTTACTCATTAACTACAAGAGTGTCATGGTTTCTAACGAGTCTATGCTTTGAATATCACAAATGCACTGTCGTTCTGATATTCTGATATTCTGTTTTACCTTTAAGCCAAATGAGTTTCGTTATTTTACGCTGTTTGTTCAATACTCAAATCTCGAACCATGATAATCCTGTTTTAAGTGAGCGTTCCGTTCTTTGTGCTTTGTGCTTTGCGCTTTGAGCTGCACCTGGGCTAAAGATTCGACCACCAGCTCCTCCTCTTCATTTCCCTTTGCTACTTTCTTCTGTTGTGCTCCGTCATTGTCATTCTGTGCTAATTGTTATTCTCTTTCTTTCCTTCCATTTCTCTCGATTTTATTTGATCTCTGTGTGCCGTCTGTTTCACGTTCGTTATATCGTTGTTCATGTTTGCATTACGTTCTTTGCTCGTTGTGTTCTTGTGACTGCCACGCCTACACGCTGCGCCCTCATTTTGCCCAACTTCCAACCAATCGAAAAATCGAAAAACAATCGAAATCAATTTGAAAAACACCAAAATCAAACCAAACTCGCACCCTGCCAATTGAAATCGGTTTTAAACAAAAGCCTCCCGTGGTGGTTTAGCCAACCGCCAGTTGCCCTCAGCAAATGGAAACAGTAGCACATCGAATGGAGCCGCCGGCGATCTCGGCCAGCTTTCGAATGGCAATCTCCTCAAGCGCAGCCGCAGCAACAGTCGCAGCTCCGATTGCACGCTGGATGACACGGATGAGGAGGAGGAGCGAGAGGGATCGGCATTGAACCTGGCGGGTGCTCCTGTCGCCCATGAAACCATCAGCCTCTCCAACGGCAACTCGCATCTGCTGGCCAACGTGAATAATCTGCTGCAGCACCATCCGCCAGCAATGGCCAGTGTGGTCGCCACTCCCTCCAATGGCCACCTGGGCACCACAACGCCCATCCTGCTGAACTCCACCTCCTCCGCCTCGTCCAGCTCGTCCAACCAGTCGACGGCACGCGAGGCTCAGATCAACCAGCTATATGCCCAGGTGCACAAGGATCCCAGCAAGCAGCAGCATCAACAGCAGCAGCAACAGCAGCAGCAGCAGGCTCAGGCCGTGACCACCAGTATTCCTAGCATTTTCAAGAACGCTTTGGGTTCTCCGGCGGACAACGGGCTGAACGACTTCCATCGCGGCAGTATGACCACCTTCGGAACGGGTCCGGCCACCAGCAGCAATCGTGATCTCAACAGCTCGTACGACTCCATCCTGGGCTCCAACGATAAGCTGGCGGAGAACGATCCCGCAGAGAGCTGGATGTATCCCAGCAGACGGCGAGTGGCACCCAATGGCAGCAAAGTCCCACTGCCAGGATCCAGCTTTACGGATCAACTCAACCAGGCGCTGTCCGATCGAGAGAGGTGGGTTATAGCTGCATAGCGAGGTGGGACAAGGAGTAACATGCTCTCGAAAGTGATTTCATTAGCACCGAAGACTATTAGTTATTTCTTTAATCAATTTAGTTTTTCTTACAAATGAAACATGTTCAAAAACAGTTACAAGCTGTGAGGGGAAGAGTAGAAAGAAATTGGAATTATTAATACATTATGCCCTCTGTTATACGGTTGCTCGACCTTTGCAGGCGACTCGGCGATGGATCCTCGCGACATTCCAGCGACGATTACACGGAGATTAACAAGAGCCAGAGCGCCGCGGCCATCAACTGCAAGACGCTGATCAACGAGATCCGCCAGGCGGTGAACGAAGCACAGCCCAAAGGTGAACTATGACCATCCAACCAACCACCAACTAGACCAGCACAATCCTCCGATCTCCAATCTCTCTAGCCCGACCGTAGACTAACCAGTAGATCGATCCCAAGCACCCCAACAAAAGAAAAAAGATCATGATCATCACATCATTTCATACAGATCTGTACATATGTTTACTGTTCAAAAGACTTAACTAATCCAACACCGTTATTCGTTATAACCATTTTTAATATGCGAAGGTTTTGAGAGTTCATTGCAGCTGTTATCCGTTTACTCGCATTACTCGCATTACTCCCCATATGTACTCGTATATCTCTATAATTAACTATGAATGTCTAAACTAACCCGTTCAACCGTCAACTGTCAACCGATACCATGTGCTCTGCGTCGCAATGCCAAGGTGCCTCCAGTGCGATCTTACTAACTCTGACTTTTCTATCTCTCCGCTTCTTTCTCTCTCGACTAACCACCACCCCTAATGCGCAATCGTTCCAAAGTTAAACAAGTCGTTCCACAATCACTCTCCCCGCCCGGCACAGTGCCCTGGCAGCAGCAGCACCACCAGCAAATCCAGCAGCAGCCGTCCGCCCACACCACCGGTCCGCCGTCGCCCACCAGCATGTCCTCGGGCTGCTCCTCGCCCGGATACTCCCCCAGCCGCACCCTGGACCTGTCCGGTTCCAGTTCCAGCTTCTCCGATCGCAAGGCGTTGGCCGCTGGGTATACCTACAAGGGTGGCCCCGTTCACGAATGGACCAAGGATCAGGTATGTCCCAGAAAGCTTTGCTATATCCTCACTAATGACTCCTCCCCCGGAATACCAGGTGGGACACTGGCTGATGGGCATCGAGCTGGAGCGCTACATCCCTGTCTTCAAGGAGAACAACGTGGAGGGCGGAGCTCTTCTCACCCTGGACTCAAAGGACTTCAAAACCCTGGGTGTGTGTGGCGACGACAAGCATCGGCTGAAGAAGCGTCTAAAGGACCTGAAGGCCAACATCGAGAAGGAGCGCAAGGACATGGAGAGGGAGAGAAGGGAGCGCGAGAAGGCCATACGCAAGGCCGAGAAGAAGGCGGCCAAAAAGAAGTAGTTGAATTCTAGTTGTTAAGCATCAAAGTAGCCAAAAACCAAAAGCATACGCAGTATATATTGTAGTCTATATACATACATGCATACACAACACACACACAAGGAGAAACACGCGCGTATATATAAACATATATCTATTCGGTTATATATATTTATATGCATGTAATGATAATATAATTTATTTGTACAACATACATCTATTATACATACGTACTACATTTTAACCTATCGAACCTAATGGCAACTAGACGTAATTACTCTAAAAGAAAGCAAGGAAAGCAGCTGGTAGCAGGTCAGGGTCAGGAGTGGTAGTGTAGCCGTAGATCTCGGTTAGAAATGACCCCGAATCCCACACTCAAAACGGGCCCAACATCCAACCGATCACTCCGAGCACTCGGACTTCCCCGACTAAAAATCGAACTCACAACCAAAAGAAGAAGCTAAGTAACTAACAAGAAGGCGTTGGACTGACTGATTTTATGATTAATTTAATAACAAACAAAAGGAATTCTTTTTCAAAGCCAACCAAAAACCAAAATGAACCATTTGAATTGGAGTTGCGAGTTGCAAACGAAAGCATAGAACACTTAAGGAATTCGCTGAACAGACTTGAACGGTGTAAGAGCTGCTTCAAATAAAATACGGAATATAAGGATAATATTGTAATATCGTTTAAGTTATGTAATGCAAGGCAGCACCCAAGGGCGTGTCTCGTTTTTCTAATTATTAATCTGTAATCTGTGTAATTTAATGACTAGCGCATATTCAATAATATTCAATTCTAGATATACATCTATGTGTGTGCAACAGTAAATTGTCAAGACATCTATGGAACGTACTGTACTATCCCCTAAAAATTAACGCTAAAGTATTGTACTGTATGCTATGCCTGAAAGTCATTTAAGTACTTAAGTAGAGAAGCTAGTGGAAGTGTGTGTTTTCTGTTACCAAGCGGGCTGCCAGGAAAGTTACCGAGTTACTGAGGTGTAGTTGGTTACTTTTCGCGCAGCTTTAGCGGCCAAATCAATGCAAAATGTCCACCCAAATTTGTTAAGCAGCCAAAAAGAAAAAACTAACAAGAAAAAAGGAAGCAAGCTTCAAGAGCGATTTCTATTCGTTAGCAAGTATGTCTGTGTGAATGGGCGTGATTGTAGCTATAATTTTGATTTACTTTTTGTATAAATATTTATGGAACCTTTAGTATTTGTATTTCATATTCTTAGTTGTTTGTATTTACTTCGTGTACTTGAACTTGTGTTGTGTACGTAGTTTTATTTACCTTATAATTTCGAAACGTTGCAATAAAACCGCATACATATGCCGGTGTATGTATAACAAACCAAGGCTCTTGCACTTATCAGATATCAAATAGCATCTGGTTACAAGCTTTCACTCCCCATGAATGTCACACCGAATGTCCCCATCGGGATCGAGGGCCACAGCAATCCAATCGACTTTGATTTATCGAGGAAAAACCAAATTTAGCAACTAGTCCTTGGTTGATTACCAATTAGCATATAATACTTATCAACATACGTATATACGAATACTCTCTTCTCTCTATCACTCTGTCTCTATTTGACTTTAAGACCCCGGCCGTGGCCACAAGGAGACTCCATTCCACCAGAGTGGAGGATCATGTGGACCCGGCGGCCGGCAGCGCATAATCACCGCATGTGTCTCACTCGTCTCGTCGCAAGTCCTTAATATAGCTTTTGAAAAGCTCGCCTCTAAACAGTGCCACCAACGAAAACAAAAGAAAATCAACCGTTATTACTTACGAAAAAACGATAAAAACACCTTTTAAGAACGAATAACTAAATCAGTAAATTCAGAGGCAACAGAGGCACGCCCGCGATGTCGAACGCCAATTTCCGCTTTATTTTTGGGCATCCGGCTGTTCGAAAAACCGGATTCACATCGCAAGCGTGCCGTGTTCCAAGATAATTGTTATTTTTTTGAAAATGTACCTCAGTTGAAGTTTATTTTTGGGTAATTGTTTGTAAGCGTTTTTTACACCTTAATAACACCAGCAAAAAACCAAAAAAAAAAAATTATAAAAAAAAACTAACAACCAAAAACCAGTTTAAAATTCGTAAAATTAATGATACAAGTAATTTAGCTGTTGCCCCGAAATTCTCAAAGAGTACGGGCCAGTCGCATAACATACAAAAAAAAACGAAATGTTTGAGCCTACGAAACACATTCGTGCCTTTTTCATTGCGAAAAACCGTCCCAGAACCAGAATAACCGAGCAGAGGACACCAAAGACCATCCCTTCGGGTCTCTAGTGGATACCGTCAGCTTCCGAACTCGTAGAGCCCGCGATCCTCTGTCACGAATACGTCGAAACATTTAAATCCCGCAATTGCCTTAAATCAAGAAAATTATATTACCCATTAGATATCCAACATTACTCAGTTCGCTTGTAGGTTTTGAAGCATTTTCGAAATACTTATTTTAGTTCTCCGTTTGCAAACAAAGTTGGCTGGATTTTGTGGCCCCGACACGTAGAGGTGTGAATTTATCCGGAGGTTTCCACAAAACATTTCTACTTTTGAAATATTCCGATAACGCTGTTTATTTTATTATGTTTTCCCAACTGAATGTACTTTGTATTTGATTTGGTCCTTTTTCTGTTTCGTCCTATCAGTTTAGTTTCTCATTTGATTTGTTCAAATATAGTTTGTGTCTACATTGTGTATTTTTTGAGTGTACTTGCAATAAAATTAAGGCGGTCCAAAGACATAATTAAAACTCAGGCCAATCGCCAATGGGTTAAATTGAAAAGAGGTTTTTACAATTGGTCAGCTTGCTTCAATCTCTGTTGCCATTTTATTGATACTTTCACGCATATAAACTGGAAATTAGATTACCCTGCCCTCAAATTATAAAAACAGAAAGTATTGTAAAGGTTCATAAAAGAAACACTACACTTGGCAATTAATGCGACTAGCCAATTATTATTGATGACAGCACTGCAATTAGCTAAACAAGTAAATTGAAAAGTAAAATCGCAAGGAAATCTTACAAATCATGGAAAATAATAAATCTCAAAATCAGTGCTAATAAATATACTCTGAAATAAACCTAAATATGAACTGAGTTTATATGAGTCTTGTTTACTCGCCTGACAATCTCTTTTCTGGAAATCCTGTGTTAAAAACAACATCTTAATGGGTTTGTTGTACTGCACAAGCCGGGAAAATGGGACAGTCAGTCGCAAATCGAACATAGGAAGACCACCAACAGATACAAAATTCGGAGCCCGAGTCTCGGATCTTCCGCGGAAACATGAATGGAACATTTTTCAGCATTCGTGGGGTTTTTTTCTTATCATCTGGGAATTTTCCACTCACTCCGGTTGCCTGCATCTTGTGCAGAGGTCAGTTTTAATGGTCTTCTGCAGCCAATGCTTCGATTTTGGTCTTTACATCTCATTATTTGGGCTGTTGAGGCACTTTAAACATGATTGGTCAGAGTATTCACACCTCGGCTTCGTTTTCAGAGGAATATAGTTCTCACGCAATCGTGTTTTGATTTAATTTCTGCCTACGTCTGATTAGTGAAATTGAAAAGGGACCTTAGCAACATATATTTCTGATTAATTACTGAAAACAGCCAGTTTCTATAGGCAATGCAATAGTATTTTCCCTGATAAACTTAGCTGTAATTTTTTAACTGTCTGGGTATTCGAATCATTCGAATGCATTTGCATCTGATACGGATTGCAGTTTTGCGTAATGCCATTCAAGTTGTTTACCGGAATCAAACTATGCAATTGCCATCATCGTCATTGCGGCTTCGCACACGACAAATATGTGCCCCCCATGAAGTGATAAGCTCTTTCATGTTGCATTCTTATCAGTGTTGATTTTATTTTCTTACTCTGCACATCGCAGGCTTATTGTTTTGCCAACGAACTCATTATTAGGTTAAGTACTTACGGGTGCGACTAGGATCTGCTTGGCCAATCTCTTATCTCTTATCGCAGAGATGAGTGGGTTGCTGGGTGATTCAAGAGCCAATCCATATTACAACAGACCAAATCGTGCTGATCCCAAGGTGTCTGATGACCTGCTAAAACTTTCCGACTAGCCGACTGATAAGCCCTGTCAGAGGTTAGTGTACGAATTATAATAAAAATCTCGGCAAGTGGCATGTTTTTGAAAATGATTTAAAAATAGATTCACTGATTATTTGTTTGGCGAATACTTTACAGATTCGCTTCGGTTTTAATAACAAATGATAAAAGGTATTTCGCATATTTCTCTTTAAATATTTCCCTTTGAAGTTGACATAATTACCTTGTGCTTTTCAGTTGTTTCTCAAATAGCTACATACCCATATCAGAAGTCCATAAAAACCTTATCTCGAACAGTTTTGCGGAATCATTTATGGTCTCTGTTTACCTTTCGTATCGAGTGTGTGACTAAAAGAGTTGTTTTCCTTCTACGCCACACAATTTCTTTAAAATATTTAAATTCGCTCAATTCACTTAGTTAGGAGCAACGATTCCGGCAGAATACGCGCTAAACGATTTTAAATTGAATGCTGAACAACCGTCGCCGGCAGAGGCTCGCCAGTTCGTCGCTCTGCATCCGCGAGATACCGATTCTGAGTCCGAAGCCGCATCCGAATCCGAGTCCGAAGCAGTATCAGAATCAGATTCTTTTCCTGAAGCAGCAGTACGACGTCGACTTCGTCGGAGCAGCAGTTTATAAACCCTCGTCCAGCAGTCGGCAGCGTTCACTTTACAATCAGCGGTCGAGCAAGCAACAAACGTAAAGAAAGTGCACATACCTATACTCGTTTACCATATATACCAGCGTATATCATCGAGTTCTGGACGCGGCCATTAAAAACCATTTGGTGAAACGTAACGAGATTACAAAGGGAATTCCAGTTCCAGATTTCTAAATTAGTTTTGATTCGCGAAATAGAAAACGTGCAGAGTCGATTTTTATCATAACTTAACGCGCGAAAGTCACATTTGCATAACCAGAAGAAGCGCGTCCGAGGCGATTATATAATTGCAGTGTATTTCGCTTGAGCAACAGCATCTCCAACTCCAGCTACACAATGACGGGTTACAAGGTGGCCAATGGCAATGGACACAGCAATGGAAGCACCAAGGAAACAAATGGATCCAATGGACACAGCAACGGACACAAGCTGGCGGACTACACAGCCCAGGAGAATCCCACGTAAGCGGGGGGAGTTGGTTTAAACGGCGGTAAAAAGGGGGTATTATATCGAAGGGCCTCACGCCAGCGGCTCGTTAACTACAATCAGCTTTAATTGAAACTTCCAATGGTGCTTGCTTTCAATGCTTCATGGTCTAGCCTTAACCCCACTGCGCCACCTGTCCTCCTTCCTTCCATTCCTGCCAATGCTTTTGTGACCCGCTTTCTAAGGGGCCGAATCGATATGGCCTTGGCTATCCAGTAGGCTCTGCCTGTAGCTTCAGTCGATGCCTGAATCAGTCATTTAGGAAACTCGCTCGGGCCTACAGGAAACCAAGTTCAGACACAGACCCCATCCAAAATTCGCTGCCTAGTGCGTAGTTCTAAGTGCGTAGGGCTAAGACCTCCAACCAACCCGCAGAATGTGCTCCCGCGACTGTTGCTCCGGACCAGGTGGCTCCCACCGCGGCAACACCTGCACGGACAAGAAGGGCGCCAAGTCCGGCAGTCTGGCTGGCGAGAAGATCATACCCACTCCACAGAGCCTGCTGTAAGTTAACCTAGGCCTAGAAGCCCACTAAGGGCCACTATCCACCCCCTGACTTTGCTGTCAGTTTGGTTTATTCGTTCGACTCCACGAAACTATTTCCCTCGGCCGGAAAATGTGTAACACCGATTGCTGTTCGAATCCCAAAGGCAAGGCTGGCACCAAAGCCGCGCTCAATACTACAAATTGGTCAGATATCATACCAACTCCACCAAGTCTGCTGTAAGTCCAAAAGTTTGTTTACTTCGGGCAACCGAAATCAAAATTCAAGTGGCAGAGGTGGACCCTGTCCTTGATCTTTCCGCCGCTATCAAGAAATGAGCTCAGCTTAGATCTCTTGAATTTGAATTAAGACATTCCAGTATTCCAGGCTTATCAATTTTCGTCATTCGACGCTGGCCAGTCATTAAAATCCCATTCGAAGAATCTTTAATCTGCATACGATTATATGGAGTGGTTTCGCCTAGCTCCTCTACTACACAATAGAAAACGTATATGTATTCGAAAGAGTCAGAGTCAAGTGTTCAGGAAATATCTTTTTAATTAACTTTTTTCGCTTGTTAATTATTCAGTTATTATTTTTTGGAGCACGTTTCTAGCACCTGGACGCCCAGATTCCAGAGCGTCTTGTTTTAATTAATTATATATTCCCTGTAAGCCAAACATTTTGCTGATAAAAAGCCAAGATAGCCACCTGTTTATGTAAGTGTTTAATGGCCGCATGAACTGGCAAATCGACTCCCGCTGATTGGCTGCGTAAAACGGGTGTGTTCCCTGATCTTGACATAGGCCTCCACTGCGTAATCTGTGCCTCAGATACGGGCAATTGGCAAATGGTTCGATAAAGAACGCCACTAAAACATGTTGCCGCATCGATTAATTTCGAAACTAGTTTCCATTCCGCTGGGATCACAATGCTGAATATTGATGAAGGGGCGAAAACGACGCGTCGCGTGTTCAGATCGAATTTCCATAAATGTCTGGCCAACGAAAGACCAATTTATTAAGGAATTGTGGCTAAAGTTACCAATTAGTGTAAGTTATGCGTGATTATATGTTCCCATCCCAATGACGCACTTAATGTTTACTTTTTCGAGGCCACCTTTTGTTTTTCCCATGTAATGCTGATAATACACAGCATCATCAGGCCAGGCTTATCAATTAAGTTGAACTGATCCGAAAACAAGCACGTGGGAGGTCGTGAGTTCAGTTTTGGTAACAACATCGTAACATAACTCGACTTGCAGTTCAAGTTCGAGCCATTTAACCCAGAACCAGCTGAATTCTTTATGGCTCTAATAGTACTTAATTGCTGTTTTCGAGTTACTCGATAATAGCAAGCCAAGCAAATAGTCATGACAATATTACCACATTCTTTTGATTGGCTAGAATAAACCATGTTTGATAGGGGGTCCTTATCTATGTGCCTTGTTGACATTTTTTTTCAGCTTCATATCCGTTTATCGCAAACCTTTGCCAGCTTACTTAGCAACAATTCTTTTCCCCAATTGCAGCGGAAATGGGAAAATCCAGTGCGAGCTTACGCACGAAGAGCTACGAGCCCTTCGGGTTCTCAACGAAGACACGTTTGTAGACCAATTCTTCTGAGTTCTGTTCTCTGTGTTCAACAGTCATTTACTTTATTATTAAAATACCTGTATCCACAACACTGCGATTGGCATAAGAATCTCCACGAAGAGCCCTTCAGCTCTTCAACGTTATTATCGTCCCAACATTTGATTTCTGTTTTCGTCCTTTTCAAGAGCCATATATGTTTATAAACATTCGATAACGAATTCATGATCTCTTTTTCTGAGTTCTCACTGTTCAAAGTATTTGTGTTGTTTTCTTATCATCATCATTGATATAACGTTGATTGGTACCTGAATCTAATTATATTCCTGTGTGGAA
Organism: Drosophila teissieri; assembly: GCF_016746235.2. Classification (NCBI taxonomy): domain Eukaryota; kingdom Metazoa; phylum Arthropoda; class Insecta; order Diptera; family Drosophilidae; genus Drosophila; species Drosophila teissieri. Next base: position 2,501,621 of record NC_053031.1, on the reverse strand, counting down.
CTTCATCAATTGGTAAATGTATCTTATTTGTTCCCTCTGGGAATTCCATTTCTTCATTTCACCGTTTAACTTAGCGGCGAGTAGATGAAAAGTATCTCTTGCCTGTTTACATGTAACCAGCCATATTTAATTCTGTCCACTTCAATTAGTTGAAAAATCATTCAGCAATACTAAAACCATTTAGATGTAAAACTAATTCCCCTTTCTGGGCTTCGACAGGTACCCCTATGAGGTCATCGAGGAGATCGCCGACTTCATTACCAAGGGCTCCGGAATGCGCCCCAGGATCGGCATCATTTGCGGTTCTGGGCTCGGCTCCTTGGCCGACATGATCCAGGACCCGAAGATCTTCGAGTACGAGAAGATCCCCAACTTCCCGGTATCCACAGTTGAGGGCCATGCCGGACGACTGGTGGTCGGCACCCTCGAGGGCGCCACTGTGATGGCGATGCAGGGCAGGTTCCACTTCTACGAGGGCTATCCGCTGGCCAAGTGCTCGATGCCGGTGCGCGTGATGAAGCTGTGCGGCGTGGAGTACCTGTTCGCCACCAATGCGGCCGGTGGCATCAACCCACGCTTCCAGGTGGGCGACATCATGCTGATGCATGACCACGTCAACATGCTGGGCTTCGCCGGCAACTCTCCGCTCCAGGGACCCAATGACCCGCGCTTCGGACCCCGCTTTCCCGCCCTGGTGAACTCGTACAACAAGGACCTGATCAACAAGGCCATTGAGATCGGCAAGGCGATGGGCATCGAGTCCAACATCCACGTCGGCGTCTACTCCTGCCTGGGCGGTCCCAACTACGAGACCATCGCCGAGCTGAAGGCTCTGCGCATGATGGGCGTGGATGCGGTGGGCATGTCCACCGTCCATGAGGTCATCACTGCCCGGCACTGCGACATGAAGGTGTTCGCCTTCAGCCTCATCACGAATAAGTGCGCCACCGAGTACAGCGATAAGAAGGACGAAGAGGCCAACCACGATGAGGTGGGTTCCTAGAGTCTCGCTAGTTGATCTAGCCACTAACTTTTATTTTTATTACCATCTAGGTTATGGCTGTGGCCAAGAACAGGCAAAAGGCATGCTGCGAACTGGTCTCCCGACTCATCCGGGAAATCCACATGGCATCCGCTTAGGTAGCGAAGCGAGGAAGTAGCGTTGGATTCTAAATTTAACCGTAGTTAATTCGCTAGGCTCGCATCTAAGACTCACATGACCCGGATTGTCCCAAATCTTACAGTATAAGCTTAGGGAATAGTTTAACTAAATTATGTAAAATAAACTAGCCATATCACAATTTGAGCTATTTTCGTCATTTAAGTTTGCAGCGTGGAAATTGCAGCAGGTTGCTGGGCAAACTGTTAAAAAGATCCACGAGTTCATTGCATACTCTTGGGCGGTGGTATGTTATGCCAAGAAAATAATCAATGCATACTTATAGGCTGTTTGGAAAAATGGACACCAACTGGACACTCAGAATGAATGAAATACCAGGCAAACAGAAATTCTAGATAGCGGACACGATAATTTTGCTCCCAGCAGTAGTCTACTAAGGATTATGTTCGCCTGGTGTCCTAAGTGGTAGTTTGTGGTCAACTCGGTTGTAAAATGGGAGATTTTTCGGCTCGGGGTACCAGGTGATCAGAAACAGCAGCAGGTGGACAGAATTTTACAGTTTACTGATTCATTGCATATCTTCGGGCTGTCAATATTTAATTCTAAGAAACAAAACGTTGCATACTTTTAGCTGTACAGAAAAAAATTCTGGTAGAACATGTGAGCAGAAATTCCAGGTGATTCATGACCCAGGTCTCCCAACCAAATAAAAAAACGAAAAGTTAAAATAAAATGAAATGTTATTTAATAAAAATTAAATATGCGCAATAGTTTTTAACATAATATAAACACAAATACATAGTTATACAATTAGGAAATAAAGCTAACATTAAAATGATTTCGAATTGAAAACAATGACATAACGAGAGAGCTCGTCGGCTTTTTGGTGTTTGCAGAGATTGAACAAATGCAATTTCGTTAAATCGATAAAATATTAAATAAAATAATGGTAAAACAACTCAACTTAATATTATGTACAGGTGTATAATAGAAGAACTCGATACTCCGCACAGCTACCGAATGAAGCGAGTTGAAATTTATTGCCTGGCATCGTGCACTTGCATAATAGTCGTTACATATATAAAGGCTATGTAATATGTGTAAAATAGAGAGTACATAGGGATATGCGCACGTGTGTATATGCTATACTATATAGGCCTATAGAATACGATAGTTCAGATCTGTCTGTGTCCGTTGCAAAAGCATCGCCGCCTACAAAAAGTGCTTATAAAAGTGATTGGTTTGTGTTTTGTGATTGTGTTCAAGTCTATAAAGTTGCATTGTGCCTCTCTCCTAGAACAGCCCTCGCTCCTTCTTCAGCTTGGTCTGTTTCCAGATGGGCAGCTGCTCGAATTCCGCCCGGCTGCATCCCAGTGCCGCCTGGAAGTCCTCCGCATTAAGGTAGACCTCCAGACGGGTGGGCTCCACACCTTCGGGCAGTGGGCGCGCTTTGAGGACCTCCAGGGGATACTCGGTCTGTGTCATTTGTGCCAGCATTGTGCCGATCGATATGGAAGCATCAGTTCGCCCATCCTGCAGGGGGGGAATAAAAAAATTTAGATATACTGCATATAATTTGCTTCTTGCCACCGCACCTCTTCGTTGATTTCCCTTACATCCGGACGTTCTGTCCAGTCGGGAAATAGCGCCTGGAAGGCCAGTGGCTCCAGGCCTGCCCACACAACCTGGCCTTTGATGCCGTGGAAGGGCTCTTTCTCGTCCTCGCCGTGCTTGGCACGCCAATAGTCAACGGCTGTCTCGAGGGCAGCACGTCTCTCTGAGATCCAGCGATTTACTCCAGCGCGATTGTCGTTGGTGGGACTGCTGCGTTCATCGGTGTTTACTATAAGCAAAGTAAGCCAAGGTTAACTACTATTCATACACATCTTTAACAATAGTATACGTACTCTTCACATCCTCCAGAGGCCACCATCCCATCCAGAGCCACAACTCATCGCCGTCGTCCAGCAAAAAGATAGTCGGCTGCCTTGCATTGTACAGCTGCGACTGGCTAAATGGATAAGGACTGTGCAGATCCTGGCAGCGCAGCGGGTCACTCAGTTCAAGCGCTTTGAAAACACCCTGGGTGCTGGAGAAGTTGAAGATCCTTAATTGGTAATCGAACGACTTGGTGGCCTTAAGCAGGCTGCCGTATTCATTTCGTTCATCCTGCAGTCCCAGGGCCTTCTTGCACTGATCGTCTTCGGAACCCTCCTCCACCTCGGTTAAGTTGGCAGCTTCGGCGCTGAAGAGATCTTTAGGCACCGTCTTGATCAGATCCTGAGCAACTCCTACGGCCACGTTACGAGTGTGAGCAGCACTCTTCGATCCGTGCCAGACAATTACACTGCCCTGACTGCCGTGAATTAAGAGCATGGAGCTGCGGGATCGCAAATGACTGGACTCGCAGACGACTTCCTTGATGATGGACTCCTCGTTGACGTTGCCCTGCAGTTGGTAGAGCCTCCACTCGCTGCGCCTCTCCAGGCATTGCTCCTTGCGTCCACGATGCTGCCACATTTGCCGGAACAGGCGGACGAAAGCTGTGCACTCATCTCCCTGCGACACCCGCATCTGTGCGCCTTTCTCCTTGTCCAACTCCACGGTCAGCAAGGCAGCCGCACCCTTCTCGTTGGCACTCGAGTCCTGACCTTGCCAGGTGAAATAGACACACCGGTCCCGACCCACAGTGCTTCTGTTCGACACTTTGCCACTGAGTTCGCGAACCGTGACCGAAATCTGGTAGATCCAGCGCACTATATAGCTCTCCGCCGAGTAGAAGTGACCGTAGTCGTCGCGATTGTTGGCCGCATCAAAGTTGAACTCGTGGATCTGCCATTTGTCCGTGGACTTGGTGATCACATCGAAGTGCCGCATGGTGTCCGTGTCGTAGTAGAAATTGCCACGCCCCAAATTAGCCTGCTCGAGCACCAGATTTGGTTCCTGGTACGGTTCTCCCTTGTGCAGCGCGGTTCCGTTTAAGGCACGCACCATATGCACTCCGTTTGAAAGGTAATCCTTCTCCAGATCCTCGCGTTCTATCTCTGGCCAGTCACTGAACTTCTCCTTGAACAGCACCGTCTCCATGTTCAGGGTGATCTTGCCGAGAACACACCATTCTGGACGCTGAGCGCACCTCTTGGCATACTTGGTGTTCTCACGACGACCCACTATGGCGACATAGTTCAGGGGATTCAAGTAGCAGTCGGCGTAATCCGCGGAGTTCTCAGCACCAAAGTGTTCCTGGGCCAATCTTATGGCAGCCCGCTTGGCATCCGAAGGGGCATTCTTGCCATTCCACACATACAATTCACTGCCAAAGTCGAAGACCAACACTTTACGCGTGTCCAACATGTCCACCTTGGGGATGCAGCCCCAGAATTTGTCCATCGGAACGAGGGCCTCATCCTGGTACTCGTAGATCTTGTTGGTCTCGATCAGACTGCTTTCGAACACGTCATCTTCGTCGGCATGACCGCATTCGGCTATGTCCGATTGGTCATCCTCCTTTCTGCCCAGAAGTTGCCAGAACTGACGCCACTGGCGCTCCTTCAAATACTTGCCATCCGTGAGGATCACCTCCTGGCTGGCGGTGCATCCGAGATCCTTGTTCTCCACAATGGCAGCGCAGATCTTCTTGCTGCGGGAGATTTCAATTACGTTGGCGAAGGATCCAACGTAGCGGAAGAGCTGCGATCCGGCGACCAGGATGAAGCAATCACCACGGTTCAGAGAGGTGTGCACGGGTTCCACCAGTCGGGTTTGGACATGGGTGCGTCCCTTGACATGGAGCAGCATCACTGGCTTGTGGGGCAGCCACATCTGCTGCAGTGGAATTGACGAGGAGCGGAGTGCCACAGACTTGAAGTCCTCAATGGAGGCTAATCCGGCTATGGCCTCTGCAGCCAAGTTGGCATTATGACCATCTGTGGAATCAATAGCATTAGTTGGCTATTTAATTTCATATCGTGTTGGCTTCACTTACATGACTCCAGCTTGAGGCGTCGCAGTTCCCGCTCGGCTATGCCCGACCTCATTTCTGTGTACTCGGAGCTGATGTCCTCACGAGCAGCCAAACTCTTGAGAGGATTGCGTGCAGCTCGTCGACCTTTGGGACCCTGCACGTGGCGCTTGCTTACCAAACTGTATTAAAGGGAAATTTGTATTTCGAATTTGGAATTCACTGTCTCCGAATGGCATTTGAAACTTACCGCTCAGTGGGCTTGATGTCATCGAAGGCGCTGATCTCGAGCTCAACGTTCTCCTCCTTTTTCGGCTTGGAAGAGAAGAAGTTCTCGAACGTTTCCTTGTCGTCCAGCCGGGGCACTTGAATCCTGGCGCCCACATTGGTGGGTGCTGCGGCACTCTTGTTGTTGGCCAGCTCCTTGTTCTGCTTGGCATTGTGAGGCGAGTTGCGCTCGCCATCGGACTCCGAGCTGCTGCTGTTGGAGCGACTCAGGCTGGTGGGTCCCTCCTCCTCGGGATTCACACTCAGGCTGCGGAGCGCCGTCTTGCTGCTGCTATTGGTGCTAGAGGTGACCATCATGGAGGGGCTCTTGGCCAGACCCAGTTGCGGCTGATTGGCGCTGCGCACCTCCAGCATGGGGCACTTCTTGGCCGCATCGTTGGCCGAGCGCTCGAACTGAAGCTCCACGGGGGACTGGGCCTTCTTTTGCAGTCGGCCAGCGACTGTGAACTTCTTGGCATCCGTTTGCTCTGCACGGTGTGCATTTCAATTATATTGTTCTCTGGTTTTCTCTGGCTTTTGAGAGCACTTACCTATGCGCTGCTTCCAGTTCTCCGAGTTGCACTTCAGTTTGCTCAAGCGATCTGAGACCTTGCCGCCCTCCAAGCTGGTGGGTATCAAAGGTGATGGAGGCAGTGGTTTGTCCGACAGCGAGTGGGCCAAAGATAGCGATTCCTGCGAAACAAGAGCAAGACGAGATCGTGATTACGTTCACTTTCCAAAAATTTGAGACCACCCACGCTCTAAGCCCCAAATATGAACGCGTTTATAAAGAAATTAACCAAGTCTTAATAGCCTCCAGTTTATGGTCAACAATCTCGCGGCCTTATCGGCCGTTGGGTTGTTCCCAATTCCAATGACTCATGGGCCAAAACACTTCTGTTTGCCAAACGTTTTTGGATTGAGGAAAAAGCTTTTACCAGTTTTACTTTTTCCATGCCGGCGATTTAATAGCTTGTTTGTTTATTATTAGCGATTGGCGATTTTCCAGCTGCTGCGTCGCATTTCCCTGGCACACCTCGAAATCTGAAGGCCTTTACAGGCAAGTTCGCTCCATTAGTGACCCGCAATGGATGCGCAAAAGTACCGGGAACTCAACTCGACTCGACTCGAGTGCCGTTTGCTTTGCTGCTAGCCAGCACAATGCCAATCTGGCGACTGCCAATCGCCGCTTGGCTAATTGCGCACCTTCGCCGAAGCTCCGGAGCTCTAGAGTATAGACCCGCGCCACTGGAGAGCTCCGGCGGGAGACAGTGCGCGTCATGCGATTAGATAAGGGTGCACTGCGAAATATCGGGCTAGGCTGGGCTATTTCGCTTCTAGCTGGGCCCAATAAACTATTGGTTAGTATCAGAACCTAAGGCACAAGTGGAAATAAATCCTTGCTATTGGTATATGGTAGAAAGATTACCACTACAAGATTTTATATATTTATTATTATGCATTTTCAGTTGGGCATTTGCTTTGCTTCCTGTGTTTATCTCAATATAAACTTTTACGATGGACAGTTTATAAATCAACAATTTCACGATTGTATGCACTTCTTTCTCTTGGTGTTCTGCGCTCTCAACTCAGTGGAAAGATAAGAGGCGAATAGCTACCAATGTGGAACGCGGTGTTCATTTTTCTAGCCTGCACTATTGATTTGTTTACATTCCCAAACTGTCAGTGCCGAGCAAAAAGTTAATTCATGTGTTTACACGGGCATCAGCATAAGTTATGGCGCGACTGAAATATCGATAAAGATATAAAACAGCGTATCTTATCTGACCAGAACTGTGTCTGTGGGTGAAGTTCATAATCGCACTATCTTGTTTAATGTTGTTAAATCCATGTTTGATGTGCTTATGCAATGCTTAGGAATGTTTGTGTATGTTTGCTCGACTTCAGACCTATTTGTGCGCCCCTGTCCAACTCAACTCAGTTAAAGTGTGGATGATAATTCAAAGCCCTGAATGTGAAGCACTGCAATCGAAGAGACAAATATAGTAGCCAGCCTTGAGGACCCTCTTAACTCTTTCGCCACAACGACACACATATTTCTCTTGAATTTCAGCGTGTGTCATACATTGGCACCTATCAATGAATACGAACCCCTCGGAATGAATCATCCCGTGAATAAAATGATAAAACAAATAACAAAACTCGCAGTGGATAAGAGCTGGGGGCTAATGAACAAGGAAAACAAAGCGGGACCACAAACTGATTAACGAACGATGCGATTGAAACCGAAAGGTAGAATTCTTCCGCTAGAGGAGAGCCCCAAAAGTGATATATACACATCAACCGAAAGGTATGACGCCACAGCGTTTTAGCCAATAAAGACCAATTTACAATATTTTATTGGCCGTTGTGCTTATTTGCGTCGCTGTAGTGATGCTGTAGAGCAGAAGAGAAACATATTTGTTCACAACTACACTAAAATGTTAAAATTAGCATATAAACATATTCAGTTTTCTCTGTTTTTGGTGGATTTTGGCAACCGGTAAAACTAAACCGAGCCAAATCAAATCGAATCGAATCGGAGCCAATTAGGCCAAGTTGAGGTTGCCAATTGCTTTATGGTCAAGATCAAGTGCGTGGAGTGCGTGGGCATCTGGCTAATTTGGTGGCTCCACTGTGGAGAAATAAACTGGAAATTTTCCCCGGAACTCATGTATCTATCTGTGGAGCTGCTTAATCTATAGTTCCCTGGGTGCGGCCCATCAACTGGGGAGAAGCATAATGGCACTGATAAGGTCGCCAGCAGCGGATTCATTGTTCGTTCTTGATTTTATTGCACTGGCCACTTGTTGCACCATCCAAGGTTCATTGGATCCCACTTCCCCAGTGAGACCTTTCACCGTGGTGTATCTGGTATCTGGTGTATCTTTAGGCTCGTCGACATTATAAATCCGCTTCGGAGCCTTCGCTCCCCATCGAATCAATCAAAAGCCACAGCAACGAAATTACCTCACATCACAATCATTTTGCGGTGAATACTTTTCCCAATTTCCATCACCCATCACCCATCTCCCAATTTGTAATTAATGATCGCTCCAACGTTTTGATTTGCGTCAATTTATTTGACAAATTGTGTTTGGGGCCAAGACACGCTTGGATGGTTGGTTGGTCGGTTGGAAGACTTGCCAAACTGAAAAATAATAAATTAGCTGGCAGCTGCGGCGGACTGAAGGTGCAAGAAATACATAGAGAGTCCACATAGTCGAACATCTAACAGCTGTGCATACGAGAATATACAGTGTTTTCACTTTATTAAGAATATAATAAGACGTGTGTGTTGCATTTGATACAGTTCTCACTTCTAACATATAGTACATTATAGTAACATTTAACGATAAGTAATACTACCATACAAATTCATGTTTATTCATAAGTTAATACGTACAATCAGCATATTAGTTTAGCAGTACTGTTCTCTGTGTGTGAGATGCTTCGCAATGACAATTCGGGTTCTGGACATAACAAACGTTTATACAATTGATTGGGATTACTAAGTACAGGCGAATTCAACTGCCACTGCCAATTGCGATTTGAGTGGGAAATTCTTTACTTTGATTTGCTTAAGTTTCCAGCGATTAAACAAACAAAATGCAGGCGGTTTCCTGTGAACTTGGGACTTGGCAAGGTCTCCGGTGGCTTTGTTTCCTGGACAAATGCCTGGATGGGATGGCTGTTCACCTGGTGGTTCCATCTGACCCTGGGGGATGGCACTAAAAAACGAACCTATGTGCTTCTCATCTGGTTTCGTTGATGTACGTGGTCTCTTCGATGCAGGAGGCCTGCTCCTCGTTGAGGAGATCGGTGATGGAGTAGGCGGACAGGGGGCGGGAGAAGCGCCGCTCGGAGAGGATGTCATCGATACTGGTCACCGGCGAGAGGCACTGGCAATCCGGGCAGTCCTCCGGCTCCTCGGCACTCCGGGCGATCACCTGGAAGATGTCCTCCATGCTGGACTGCAGGCACAGCGAAGGCGGCTTCCTCAGGCGAACCGGGGAGCGGGAGTGCTCCTGCTCCGGGGAACTGGAGAGCGGGGAGGCCGTGGAGGGCGTGGCAGAGGTGCCACGGGTGCGTCTTGAAACCGGCACTGCCATGGGCTCCCAGTCGCTGTGGGCAGATGCCTTCTTGGCGGGCTCCTCGTCCAGTTCCTGCCACAGGTGCATCGTCTGCTCGATGTGCTGCAGCTGCGCCGAGAGCTGACTGGCGATGCTGGTTTTCCGCGAGGCGCAGGGCGTGGAGTCCCTGGACTCATCGCTCGCTCCGAACATCCTGATCTCGGGTAGCGTGATGGGTGCCACCCGGCTCACCTGGCGCGTGGTGCCCGTCTCAAACATCCTGGCTATCTTGGTCACATTGCTCCGCTTCACGGGCGCTGGACTTGGTGGTGGCAGCTCCGCTTTGGGCGCCACCTGCTGGCGCTTGGGATAGACGCGGGTCACGGGCTTCCTGGCCTTGGGTTTCACCTTGCCGGCGACCTGCTCCTGCGCCAGGACGTGGCAGCACAGCTCTGGGCCGTAGCAGCGGTGGAACCTGTTCCTGTTTGCCTCGTAGTCCGTGTCCGCGAAGCGTTTCATCCGGATGAGGGACTTGGGCAGCAGGGTGACCACCACGTAGGAGACGAGGAGGTAAGGTAGCCATTCCGCATACTGCCAGGCGGCTTCCACGTAGTCCGTGTAGTCCGTCATGCTCGCTGTGTTATCACAAATTGCACTTCGATTTGCTTGGCGGGTATTTAGTATTTATTAACTTTTACCTCGCTGTTCCGCTGATATCGTTTTTGCACTATTTTTTTATATTGTCGATAAGGGCAAAGTTTTATTATGACATCACATCACTCTGCAAGGGGATTGGTTAAATAATGGGATATTTTATTTATTTTCACTGTGGCATTCACTTGGCCGAGGAACGGAACACATTGCAAAATATTTACTTGGAGTTTTTATTTATTTAGCAATGTCTTCCGTGACTGGCTTATTTACTTAGTTCGCGTTTTTCTTTTTGTGTCCACAACAATATATTTATGTATGTATGTATGTTCTTTTTATATGTGAAAGAGTACTGGAATTTATCCAGATTTTGTTGAACTTTTAGTTTTTGACGTGTTTTCAAGAGCTGGTCATTACATTTCACAGATTTCGTTTGTTTTTTAGTTTCTTTGAAAGTTGTTCTATCTTGTTTAAATGTTTTTTAAGCTCTGTTTTGAGTTTTGCAGTGTTTTGTTGCACTTCAATTCTGTGCACTTCAAATAAAAAGAACTTTGAAAGGCATTTAAGAAATTTATGAGTGACACTCAAAACATTGCAAGCTCGTATCCAAAGTTTCGTAGTTTTAAGGATTTGGTCCCCACACACCCACACATCACACACCTTTCTTCAAGTGGTGTCCACTGCGTTTTGCACCTTGCGACTGCAGTTTGCATTAATATTTATATTTATATTTTTAAATATATATTTTCATTAGTGCGTATTTTTATCTTGGCCCGACATCTGATATGCCGAGCTTAATATATATTTATTTATTTAGTTGCAGTTTGGTTTTTGCGAGCTGTTTCGGATCGGATTCTTTTGTTTCTTCAGGCGCCTTTTGTATTCCGTTGCGCCTCGCGGTCGTTCTCCTCTCTTCGGCTCCTCTTTTCGAACTCAGACGTGAACGCGACTGCCGCTGCGAAATTCAGCGCTGCGATACGAAACTGCTCCCCAAGCGGAGAGCTTTTGCTCTCTCCCACTCTCTCTCTCTCTCTCTCGTTCGGTTGCGCTCTTTGGGCAGCGCAGCAGCCTATTGTGCGCTCTTCGAGAGAGCAAACCTGCTGCACTTGCGCAGAATTCTTCTTCGCAATCTGATGATGCTGTTGTGCTATTGTTGTTGTTGTGTTTCTTGGGGCTGCCATTGTTGTAGTTGTAGTTGTTGTTGGTCTGCTTGGGTCTCCTTGGGTCAAGTAGTTGGTTATGTCTGATAAGAGCGTGCGGGTGCGAGGGAGCCAGCGAATGGGCAACTTTCATTTCAAAGAAGTTCTTTCAGCAGACCTTAACCCTTTGGGAAGTTTGTACTGAATGTATAACACAGTCATAAAATGTGCAATTTTTGAGCTTTAAGTCAATTTGTTTAATGTTCATTTTGTATTTTTCATATACTTTAATATGATGAAAGTGCATTGTTCTACGTACACCATTTTATGGTAGTATTAATATAAATATTATAAATATTTTGTTTTAGGCAGAGGCTCTTTGTAGGAATGTAATATTTATCTCTTGCAAAAGTAGTGTCAATATTTGCAGGGGTTTCCACATTTCCACATCTTGGGTGCTATTTGCCTGGTTTATCAGAGACGTGACATATGCAAACAGCTCACGTAGGGAAATAAACCAAATATAGAGCAGCACGATCAGCAACAACAAACTGTGGTGCCTCTTTGTGATTTATGGGAATTAATTGTTAATGGCTAATTGTTGATTTTGCGCCCCTTAGAAACTTGTGTCATCTTTCTGTGAAATCTTCCCATCTAATATAGACATTTGCATCGCAACTAGATGTGGAAACAGATGCGCCTTTTCGATGTCAGAACACACATTTTGATTTGTGTCGACCAAAGTGTAATACTTATACTCGTATGTATCTGAATCATTTGCGTGGGCTCTGGTTCTGTTTCCGAATCTTTTCAACGCGATTTGTAATGGCCAACGAGATTGCGGTCACTTCGGAGATTTCATGTCAAAGATTTTATTTTGACAGTCGCACTTTGAGAAAGTTTTCTATTTGTTGTATTTGCAGGTGGGTGTGGGTAGTCACGTATGTGTTTTTCATTTTATTTGTGCGCACAAGTGGAATAGCCAGCCTTGAAACACTTTGGTATTTGTATATCACTTTTCATAATTTCATATTTCACTTTTTCTTTTCAGCCAGCCAAGCGAATGCGAACCAAAAAATAAATAAATAAAAACAGTGCCATTCGCTTCCTGCTGCATTCGACAGTTTATGCAACTCAGGAAACCACTGCGCATTACTTTTTATGCAACTCGCAACGGGCCTGCAGTTGTATTTTTGTTTTTATTTTTAGTTTGCCGCTTATCAATTTTAATGTCAATTGAAACCGGCAGCGGGTAATAATGCATACTAATAACAATAGCAACAAAGTCAGGCGAATCGAGAGCTCAAATCAAAGTCGAATTGCCGCTGCCAAGTGCGAACCACTCGCCTCCAAGTCGCGATTCAAACTGCCTCGTAAATTCACAGACCGCCGAACTCGTCGGGAACTCGGGATTGTATCTCATCGCATCGCATCGCATGGGATCGGATTCCTCCAAAAGCCGGGTCTTCGAGGAAAACGAAGCTCGGAGTCTCCGATGCGAAGACGTCAGCTTAGGAGGCTTTTTAAATTAAACTAAGCGTAATAAACAAGATCATTGTGGGCAAGCCGTGAAGAAGGGTAAACTGTAATGGGGGGAATTTGCAAACATAAACATCAGCTTTGAAACTGACCATTATTATTTCTCAAAATATTTTTAGAAGCTGTTTCCAAGTCTTATATTTTATTCTACCAAAACTGAAAGCAATCATCAACGTACACAGATATTTTCTGTACACTTCGCGACTGGAATGTGACCACATAAAAAGGGACAGCGAAATTTTTGGGCTGGGCCCACATCTGCCCAAGCTGATGAGATGAATCACCAGAGAAGAAGGCAGCCAAGGAGGCCTAACGCGAAATTCATTTGGTCGCACTAAAAATAAACCAATGCAAGTTCAGCAATACAAGTACTACATGAGGCACAATGATGTAATTGTCTAAAAATTCAATAGCTACCGAGAAACTAAGAAAACAAAGGTACCAGTGGAGGATCGAGAGCAACAAGCCACCTTATCTCGAGAAGTAATGAATCACACACAGAAGCAATAAAAGTAATCAGCAATAAGCAGGCATTCTTGCAGCTTGTAGATACATCGGCCAGATACAGATACAGATACAGCCGCAGATATATATATACAGATACAGATACAGATACGGATACCGATACAAACGGAGAAAACAGAGGGCCGCAGTTGATTTTAGAAGTTTATGAACAGCTTGGGCTACTGCTGTTTTTTCTGTTGTCGCTGCTGCGAGGGCATGGACTAATGAACAAGTACAGCAGCAACATCGCAACAGCAACAGCAACATTGCAGCAGCAATGGCAACAATGATAATGAAGTAGACTGCGGCGAGCTGCAGCACAAAACTGCAAGTATATCAAATTTACAAAACAATTTACAACAGCATGAGGCGAGGCCTGCAGCTGGAAGATGAGCACGTTCAAGATCTCCAGGCAGAGATCAAATGCTGCGGACCCTGCGAAGCCCCTAAAACCTAAGACAACCACTTCAGCCAGTTAGAAGCGGTCCAAAAGCAACCTTCGTTCGCCTCCTTTTCCATCTTTATTTCTTTACTTTGTAATTGTTGCTACCTTCAGGGAAAAAACGTAAACTGGCTTCTCAAAAACATATACTATTTGCAGAAGCGAAGTGTGTGATTTGAACAAGAACTTAAAGATCATACAAATATTTTTGGAAACATATTTTAAAGTTCGCCAGTTGTTCTGTTAAGTTATTAATTGTTAAGTTGATATATTTTTTCTGAGTGTGTGTTCTAGCTGCTGCAGTTGCTGCTCTTGCCACAGCCCACAAGGCAAGTTTGGAAAATTATGGCGAAATGTAAGTTGGCAGTTGCCTCCAAATTGTGAAGGCAGGAGCAGAGAACTAGACACTGTCTATATATTTTTAGCTGCCCTGTTGGAACCGAAACTCCTGGATGCTGCAGCTACATGCTGGATGCTAGATGTTGGATGCTGGATGTTGGATGCTGTATTCTGGATGCTGCACTACGGCGAGCCCTTCATTATTATGCGCATTTTCATTTGCTGCGCTCGTTGGCTCGCTGGCTTTCTGCGATCGTGGCCTGATAAATTGTGCTAAATTACAAAGATTTCTTCTGCCTTGACACGCGCTTGGGGACTGCGTCAAAGAGTTGGCAGACTAATTGCGCATACGCCACCTGGGACGTCTGCCAAACAGCGCATGAATTCGAGTGTCTCGCGCCCATCAGAGCAGAGAAAACAGAAATTCATCTTAATTATTAATAAATTGTACTATAATGGGCGCCAAGTGTCGTGGGGCGGAAAATGAGGGTAGAACTTTGGGTGGAGAATAGGCCAAACGGGCACTCCCTTTCAGATGATGTATCGCTTCTAAATATATTTAGTATGCTCTGCACATTGACCTTGTCCCACTGTGTTGTCTTCGAGCACACAGAAAATAATATTTTGTAATATTCGTAAGACAATGTAACGTCTCGCAGGAGGAAGACACAGTTCTTTCTCTCAGTGCACTGGGCCGCCATGAAAATAGGGAACCCAAAACAGTAACAGCTGTAGCAACCACAACAATAACAGAAGCGACAGCACTTGAAAACTCATTTGGCTCGAGAGTGGGGAATATAATATGCATTTTGTTTGGTGTGTGGGTCAGAAGATCGCTCTGACACGATTTCCTCACAATTTCTCTCTCCCAACAGACGATGCGATGGTGGGCACCATATATACATATATTCGTATAAGGAGGCGGAGTCCCAGTAATTAAGTGTGATTACTTCGGGGACTACTTTGGGGAGAGGCGCGAAAAGGGCGGGCGAAGAGTGCCCGCATAATTATGAACCAGAAGTAACCGTTTACTAGAGAGAGTTCAGTAAACTTCATGTCTCGCCAAAAGCCAGCGGCAATTTTTCAATGGATCGGCTAATTGACAGTCCAAACGGAATCGGATTTTAAACCAGGCCTGATAGCAGCCGCAAAGTGCTCATGCCCATAAATAATAAGGCAAAAGCGGGCGAAGCTCTTGGCTTGGCTAGTGAAAACCACAAACTTGCCAAACTTGCACTTCCCCCAAAAAAAGGTGCACAAGTTCGTTTTCATTTGAAAATCAATGCAAAGTTGGGCTGTGCTACCCGTAAAAGTATGCAATACTTTTTGCAAAAGTCACACACGCCGTTTTGCGCGTGTGGTGGCGCTATGCCTGAATGTATGCAACGTTTTTGTGTAGACGACATGTAGAATACAGGACGTATACGTAATGTAAAATTATTGAGTGAGACGGGAAACTGTATTGTAAAACTAAGAATTAAATTTAGAACAAGCTTAAACAGATAAACAGATACATTTCTTAGCAATAAATTATAACGAATTGAGATGTTATTGTTTAAGTTTCTTATCGAATATTGCCTTTTAGCATCGGTGAGTCAGTTTACAGGTATTTAGGCTTGGTGAGTGTAGAACGGCCTTCTCTTGGCTTTATTATCCATTCTGATTATTCATTATAATAACATACACAGCTCTCAGCAAGACACCTTATCGCGGAACACACTCCAATTACGTCACTCCCTCATCCCCCGCGGATGTAAGTCACACACGTCAACCAGATAACACCACCATCCACATCCTCAACCCTCCGCGATCGGTATCACTTGCACTTTTCGCATTATTATGTCATTGCCGTCAGGTTTAACGCTCAGTTGGCATTGCACGAACAACGGGCACATTGCAGAAATTGCAGAGAAAAGTGCAGCAACGTTAATAAACAAAACGATTAGCAATAAGGAAACCATTTTCACGCAATTGCGATCGAGATCGAGATCGGATTCGTTGCGGTCCACAGCAGACCACCGCATGCATTGCAGCTTAACCTATCTTCCAGATACCAGATACCATATACACTACATACTCCATATTCAAGATTGCAGATACAAGATATAAGTGGTGGGTACTCACGTTTACGAAGTTTTCACGGTGCACATCGTCGACTTCGTCGCGCTTCGAGATGCGCTTCTTCCAGTCGTCCTCGCCACTTTTGTGGAGTGCCGCCAAACGCTCCGCAATGGAGCCGGTCTTCGAAATCACCAAAGACCGCTGATCGGGGCCCATGACCTGGATAAATGGATAATGGATAATGGATGGTTGGCATCAGCTCACACGTGAATCGGTTTAATTGACACTGGGTCAGATACAATTAGTGGGGTTCTGTATTGAAATTATCCAAGGGAAACTGATTCTTGACTCTGACTGAGCAATGCTTATCAAATATAGATAGCTACAATAGAAGGGATATGATGATGAATACCACACTCACCTCTGTTGCTGATCGTTGGACGCCTTGAAGAAACTGTGGCTGCGCTGAGTCTCCCGAAGCTTCTGCCTGCTCCTGGCTGAGATCCTTCTTATCCGGCGATTCCTTGGCGGAGGATGTGGTGCTGCTGCTACTGGTATCCTCCTCCTTGGCTACATGACGCAACTTAACGAAGCCGCCGCCGAGGGGAAGTGGTGGTAGCTGGGGGCCAAGGCCGATGGGTGCTGCTATGCCCGAGTGACTTTTGCTTTTCGCAACGAGATTGCTGCAACAGAAACATACAGACGATAGACCGTTAAAAGTGTGCATAAAGTGTGGCAATTAAGGTGCGAATCCATGAGATACGAGAGATAAGGAGCTTCGAGTGCAGTTGCGAATGCATGCAGGAATTACTGAAAACGTGCGTTTTCCTTAATGGACTCCACAATCCGTTCCCATTTTCCCCCATCTTAATAGGAAACTCGTGACATGGCATTTTCCCGGCCACTAATGAACGAGGTAAGCCGCCTTATTCGAACGTCCCCCTTCGAATAGAATGCCCAGGAAGCGATCGACAGTCAGGCGGCCTTTTATTTCTGCTGAGATTTTTTGCCCTCCTCTGCGGCCGAAGCAAACCAACTTTCTCCTTTAATAGGGGACCATCCATGGACCATGGATTTTGTTAGGCGCTGGGCAGCGATTTTCCTCACAAATGGCAATGGCAATGGCATTTTCATCTTCTGCAAATGGTCGTCGGATCGGTTATTGTTATGGCTGGATCTCATTTTTATTGGCGTCAGACATTGACGTTAAAAAACCGCGGGCGGCTAATGAGACAAGTTGATTGCTTGGCTCTTGGGATTATCCTCTAAGTCTTTGAGTTTTTTTCTTGTACCAACTGTCATTTTAAAGCATGTACGACGTTGGAAGTTGTTGGAAAATATGGCTGCATTATTCATGAGTTTCCATTCTTATGCCAGTCTATAATTTGATTGGAATTATGTTTTGTTAATAAAATAAATTGCGAATACTCGTAGAGGCACAACACATTTCATTGTCATGTTCGATTGAATTGGCATAGAATTTCACTGGAATCGTTATTATTTCCCCGCAGATTTTATTCAGCACTTCCATTGATCAAAAGCTGGGCTTTGTCTCAGCAAAACAAGATTGTATCTGTATCAAATGGAAACCGCCTCGTATACCGTTAAGAACGACTCGGAGATTTTTCATAATCTTCCGACCAGACACTTATTAGTCACCGGACACGATTCGGTACATTTTGATTGCTGGACTCTGACCGCCTTAAGAAATATCTCGCAGCGTGAGTCAAAGTCGGCCGGAATCCAAAACCCCAACGAAATGGGCCCGGCATTTATATATGTCACGGGTTATTCGGCACGACAGGCGGCATTCAGAAACCGCTAAGAACTTGTTTGGATTTCGATTTGGCAATGGCAGTGCAAATGGAAACAAACGAAGCGCACTCACATTTGGGAAAACTCTGCACGTGTTTACTTCACTCCGAGGAGCACTGGAAAAGCGATTGAAAAGCGAACTGCACGCGACGAGCGAACAAAGACGAATGAGCAGGCCACATAGACTGGGCCCCAGGTCTACACTTAGGCATACCGTGCACCCAGTACCTATCTGAGTCCCAATCCCGTCGAGGCTCGGCACCTGCGAACCTGCGGCAGGTAAACAAACAGCCAAACTGTTGACAGCTAAATTGCATATTGATTTGGAACAATTTTGACAGACCCGCGACAGGCAAACGCTGACCAGGTGCTGGGTTTTCGGACCTCATCTACCTAAAAGGTCGGACAAAGTGTCCTCTGTTTGCTGATCGTGTTAAGCTGTGCAGGAGATAGTATCACACTATATGTTACTTCACAAAACCAAAGAATATTTGGAAGTATTTTCTAATCACTCAGAAGGAATTATGGAATATAAACCATGTCTGAGGACTCTTAAAATTGGTTATATGGAAACTGTATTAATGAGCATCCTTTCAATTAAAATGAAAATTTTCGCTCTACGCATACATCTCTAAACAAAAATCTCCAATTGAAACTCAAATCAAACTCGATTTCAATTACCATGCATAACCGCACGGAAAATGGCATTGGTAAAGTTCAAAGTTTAGCCACAACTGCTGAGACGTGAAATCAAAGTAAAAGCCTGGCTAATGGAATAATGGCTGAAATTGCAGACGCGATGATAGTGGAGTGGGATTGGGATTGGGGAGTATCTCTGGCCAGGAGCCATAGGTCAGAGGGCAGACACGCGAGAGTCTTCTGTTTCCACAGTCGATAGCTATAGTTTTTAGTGCAGTAATTGCCCTTTGGAAAGCGTTTAGCAAGCAATTAGTTTGAGTGCCAAACTCCTGGGTGCGGTGAATGGACAAGCTGGGGCACACCCAGAAGATACATATAGGAAAAGCCAGGCGATACCACTTCCACCTCCATTCCACACGACTGACAGCTGGGAGCTCAGTTTCCACGGAATTAAGACGCTTCTGCATATAATTAGAAGCCATTCCAGGGATCGTTGATCAGCAGTCCACTTGCTAAGCTCACTTGCGTTTTGTAATTGAATTACCTACCCGGTGCGGTAATTAAAATTGAAATTTCTTTGGCCAAAAGTGAATGTGAACCGAGACTGAGACAGAGACTGAGAGTGATCACGCGATCAGTTTGGCAATGCGGCAGCGCTTTATGGTTTATGGGGACTTAATGATATAACAAAATGAATTGTTTTATAAACTATTTGGCGCAGCATAAGAAATGGCACGCCACCAAGCCTCGGCTTTATGAGGCCCTCACACGGAATGATCTCTAATGGAGTTGTAAACCCACAGATTCACTCAAGGTGTTGAAAATGTATGCAAAAATACCTCACATAAATTATACGAAGAGTGCCTGCTGCACTCCCGATGGCGATCAATGCAAACTAGAGGGTCTCTGTCATTGTCTCTGTGTCAAGTACCCGGTTCGAGATAAACGATTTAAAGGCAACAATAAATCAACGGCCCTGGCAACTGTTTGAGTTTGAGCGGTTTTCAGCAAGGTTACAGCCGCACTTAAGGCTGGCTGAATAAGTAAAAATAATAATAACTCGCAGCTAATAATACTAAAATATGATATATTCCCCACAGAAGCATCTGACTTGATGGCAAACCGCAAAATGATATCAGCCAGGCCATCGAGCTGGATCGTGTGGCAGCACTCAGAAAAATCTACAATTATAATTCAAATTGTCTTAAACTTATTTTAAGATAATTAAGACAAGTATTTGTTCCATACATATGACCTTATGACTATTTGCTATGAATTTTGCTTTAATATGATCTCAAGTTATCTTTAGCCACTTGTTTTTGCCAGTGCCGCCATATGAAACTCAGGTGAATTGCCGGTAATGTATCGCGTCATATAAATCACCAGGTAAGCAGAAATTGACTTATGCAATGATTTATGGCTGAAAGCGATTCGGACTCGCAAAAGTCCCAAGAGCAGCGATTTTGGCAGCCGAAAGAGTGACAATTACCCACGAAGGCGCCAAGCCGAGTTGCTGAGAGCAATGAAAGGTATTGAAGATCCGGACAATGAGCGGAGATCGCAGAGATCCGAGACGCGAGATCCAAGATCGGAGATCCCAGATCCCATAGTTGGCCAGATTCAAGATCGCGTCGGGTTGACTTTCCCACGCCGCAGTTTGCCCGCTTTTCAAGTCGGCGGAGGAGAGCAGTTGAAGGCGGTGGTAATGATGCAAAATTACGACGTCAACATGGGCTTACAGCTTTTTCGCCTTTCCGCTTTTTTATTTTTTAGCTGGCTGCTTGGCTCTTTTGTCTGGCCATTCGACATTTCATTAGGCCGACCCAGTGGAAGGTTTAAAAATAGTTACCAACTCTGGGGCCTTTTGTTCAGCAGTTTTGCTTACTCGCCCGCTGAAAATCTTGCTTAATTGTTACTCTGAGCCAAAAGCTACAATTTCACCTCAAGTTCAAGGTGTCGCGACTTTTAGCTTGCTTTGTGAAATCGAAATTTGGCAATGGTTTGCACTGCATCTCAGCAAAAAGATGTTTAGCTAATATTTCACACTTTGCAGATTCTTCCACAAAAGATACAGATTAAAGATTTCATAAGATAGATTTGTAGTGTTTAGGTCTTCAACCTTTCTGGGGTTAACACTTGGCAACATTTGCCTTCGCAACTTTGTTGAGGAACTCCTGCAATCAGCTGCTCTTGTTTTTCCACGAGCAGGCGCAGTATCCCAGACACGTGCTGTCGGCAGAAGCAACCCTCCAGTGAGCAGCCCCTCTCCACCACCCACCGCCCCCCATTCACCGCCCACCATCCACCGCCCAGAACCCCACCCACTGGGGGATCCCCAGACGTGTTATTCTTTTGGTTCCTCGGTTTGCCGGTTGCCGGGGCAACGCCGAAAATGCGTCAAAACAAAACTCAGCCCGGCTCTTTGTTCGCTGTCAATGGCCATAGATGGGGGTGTTGAATCCTTGGGAGATTGGGTGGTTTTTTGGGAGTTCGGGGCCATGGGTAAATGGCAGTTGAGTGACTCCGTGTTTTGACTGCAGCGGAAGCAGGAAACATGCGTTTTTTGGGCTGGCCAGACAAAGGACTTTCCTCGCATCCCACTTACAGCTGGTTAAGATCTGGGATGCAGCTCTAAATGAATCCCATTGGGGGCGGGGAAATCCATTTTTCATTGGGGTTGTCGGCACTACGTGCCTGTCACGGCTTTTTCCCGGTCTTGCAGATGGGCGTGCACTTATTGATTGAGTTTTCCTATATTTTCCCCAACTCTGGGACCCGCATAATTACCTCTATTACTCCACCATGAAATTCTTACGCTCTCCGCTTCAATTTCCCTGGGAATAACGTGAGTCGACGTTTTTCAGTTGGTCTACAATTTGGCCGACTGTTTGCTTTTCTTGCTGCTTATATCTGGTATCTTCTGTAGAACAGATACACATATATATATATAGATATATATATATAGATTGATGTGACGCTCCCATTTACCGTTCGGCTGGCGTCAGAGGAACAGCGTCATCGTCGCGGAAAAAGGTAAACTTCTTTCGGGCTTTTCGACGTTTTGATAACTTGTTTTGTTTTCTGGCCAGGCCCACGACCATGTCGGCGGAACATGTGCGGATGTCATCCGAGTGCCTTAATTGACCGCCAAGTGAATGTACTTGCTACGACTGTCTCCGGTGCCGGGTTCCGTCGACTTGCCTCGCCCATATCTCAATGCTTCCGAGCCCATGCCCTCATCCCGGTTGCCTTCTACTCTTCTACTTCGACTCCAATGAACTCTGCCGCCAAGTTCAACGAGTTAACCGGGAACAACGGCAACCAGAACTACGCGCAGCAATCGCAGTCCATTCAACTGGAGACCTCTTACACTCGGAGAAAACTACTTTTGGTAATGGTAATCAAAAATAATCCTTATTACCATTTTGTTTTCATACTTTAGGAAATAAGACATGGATCATTGTATTGCGGACACATACTGATACTGATTCGCAGACCCTATAAGATATTTTTCTATCAAATAAAAGATAACTCTCCTCTTAATGCGCTTTGTTATTATTACTGCCCGTTTTCGCCAGTGTAGTCTTGAGGTCTGGTCTCGTGTCTTGTCGCCTCGCTCCGATTGTCACAGCTGTTTTTGCTGGCGGGAAAGGTGAGGTGAGATGGACTGAGGAACTGAGGAGCGGAGGAACTGGAGGGCTTGGACTGGTGGCTTGTCAAGTGTCTTGTTCTGCTCATCGGAAGATGCTACCGTTTCCTGGGTGCCCTGCATGTCGCCAAGTCGCCAAGTCGCGAATTTGCTATTTTCGAGGGGTTTGTCTGGTGCATAAATTTACCTTTAATTACTCGACAGAATTGAGGTGTGAGCCTTTTACTCGATCGGCAACTTCACACACTGCGGCGCAATGGTGTTCTCAATTCAAAAGTGTTTTGCTTGGGGTTATAAAAGCTCAGTAATTTGGTTTGGATTACGAGGCAAATTAGAAAACGAGCTGCATTTTTAGTAGGCACTAACGTACTGTACAATGAACAGGTACAATAATCTAACGAAAAAGTAGACTACTTTTTGCAATGGCTTTATAAATAATTGAGATTACTTTTGTAACTACCTAGCCAAACTGGATTTTTAGCACACATTTAAACTTATACTGATACATCGGGTCACTAATTATATTTCACTGCATCGACAGCTCACTGTATGTACACTTTACACTTTCAATATCAGCACTTGCTCAGTCGACATGGTCACTTTGACTATCTGTCAGAACAAAAAGGCCGCTTCGAATGCGAATCGCATACCGAGACTTGCAACACTCGGACTCATAATCTAAACACGACTCATATGTTTCAACCAAAACCAGTTCCCCGGAGAGGAACGTGCTGAGAGCCAGAGAATCCGATAGTACAGAGAATATATATATAGTTTTAAAAACTGAACTGAAATTGCGCTTGGCTGGTCAAGCGGCCGGTTATCATCGCTCGGCCCAAACAGTTGATCTACAAAAGCAGCGGCATCAACAACGCAAAAAGTGAAACCGAATCACAGCACAGCCAACTCTGAACCGATTCGGGGCTACTTCGCGGACTTAATCACCCCCAAAAGGTCATCACGACAGTAGCAAACATGTGGTTGACCTTGATCACGGCAGCTCTGATCTTGCTCCTCACCTGGGACTTTGGACGCAAGCGCCAACGAGTCCTCGCCTTCGAAAAGTCTGGTATCCCAGGACCCCTTTCGGTGCCGATCCTGGGCTGTGGATTGCAGGCTCTGCACTTGGGAGCGGAGAGTGAGTTCCATAGACTGAGATAGTAATATTGTTTAAACACTAACACTATGAACCCTTTCAGACATTATCGCATGGGTGGGCGAACAGTTCGACCAGTATGGCAAGACCTTCCGTTTTTGGATCCTGGGGGAGTCCCTGGTCTACACGAAGGACCTCAAGTATTTTGAGACCATCCTGAGCAGCACCACACTCCTGGCCAAGGGTCAACTCTACGAATATCTACGCCCATTCCTGAACGATGGACTGCTTGTTAGCACGGGTCGAAAATGGCATGCCCGAAGGAAGATTTTCACCCACGCATTCCACTTCAAGGTCCTCGAACACTACGTGGAGATTATGGATCGAAATAGCGGGGTTATGGTGGATAATCTGAGGAAGGTGGCCGATGGTAAGACAACGGTGGACATGCTCAAGTACGTGTCACTGGCAGCTCTTGACGTGATAACAGGTGAGTCGAGAAGAGATTAGGATATTTTACAACTTCATTTAAAATACATTAGACTTTACTTTTGAATAAATCACGGGAGGAATTCTGAGAATTGGTTCTGTTTACTGCAAAAGTTTTATTTTTATATTTATTCATTTGTTTTTGATTAATAAAAACAATTATCGTTACTCTCTTGAAAGCTTTGGACCGACGTAGAAAGGTCTATACTATATTGTGCTTGAAGGAAAACCAATAATTGTCATTTATATCTGCGGTTCGAGTTCCATTTATTATGCTACACTACATGCTTATATTCAGTATTGATTTATTCCACCTTTTTGCAGAGGCTGCCATGGGAGTCCAGGTGAATGCCCAGAACGACCCCGATTTTCCCTACATCAAGGCGCTGAAGAGGTGGGCATTACAACAGCATTAAACATATAATAAACTGAAATTCTGCTAACACTTTCCCCACGTCCACTCCCTCCAGCGTGGTCTATATCCAACCGGATCGCATGTTCAGGTTCTCGTGGCGCTACAACTGGCTGTTCCCGCTGGCGGCACCTTTGCTGCACCGCCAACTGCTGAGCGATATCCGCGTCATGCACGACTTCACCGACAAGGTCATCCGCGAGCGGCGAGAGACCGTGCGGCGGGCTAAGGCCGACGGCACCTACCGACCGCTGAGTGGGTGCACTGACTCACCAGGGGGAAGTCATATGTCATCACTGACTTTTGCCTAATCTCTTGCAGGTCTGGGCGATGCCGAGATCGGCAGCAAGTCGCAGATGGCTCTGCTGGACATCCTGCTGCAGTCGAGCATCGACAATCAACCCCTGTCCGATGCGGATATACGCGAGGAGGTCGACACCTTCATGTTCGAGGGCGATGACACCACCAGCAGTGGTGTGTCCCACGCCCTCTACGCCATCGCCAGGCATCCCGCGGCTCAGCAGCGCATCTACGAGGAGTTGCAGCGCGTCCTGGGCCCCGATCCCTCTGCTCCAGTGACCCAAGCCCAGCTGCAGGACCTCAAGTACCTGGAATGCGTGATCAAAGAGACCATGCGACTGTATCCGCCAGTTCCGGCTGTTGGCAGGCACACGCAGAAGGAGCTGAAGATCGGAAACAAGACCATTGCCGCCGACACAAGCATCTACCTGGTTCTGTACTACGCCCATCGGGATCCGGACTACTTCCCAGATCCACTCAGCTTCAAGCCCGAACGTTTCATGGACGGTGAAGAGCAGGGCCACGACACCTTTGCCTATGTGCCCTTCAGTGCGGGACCCAAGAACTGCATTGGCCAGAAGTTTGCCGTTCTGGAAATGAAGGCCCTGATCAGCAAGGTCCTCAGGTTCTATGAACTGCTGCCCCTTGGAGAGGAGCTCAAGCCCATGCTGAACTTCATCCTGCGCTCATCCTCCGGCATAAATGTGGGTCTCAGGCCCAGAAAGTCGTAGGGCCATTCAAGTTTCCAATTGCATTGGGGTTTCGGTTAGAGGTAACTGGGATGTTCGTGATACATAGTATGTAAGCATAATTATCTAATCATTAAATACTTAAAACGCTGTTGATTATTAAATACTCATAAAGAATAATTATGAATGGAACCGTATTTTATTGGGGAACCATGAATATAAATCTGCTAATAGTTTATAAATAAGTCACTTACTCATCCACCTTCCATTACAACCAATTAATCGCAATGCGACTCTCCGAGCTTAGCCACGAACATTGTTCCAATATTTGCGGAGATTATAAAATTAGGCCCCCAAACAAAGGGTATTTGCACAGCGGATGAGCGTGGCGCGCCATAAAGAATCCCGAGTTTATCAACGTAAAATACTGTATTTACCCACGGCCAATATTAACCAGCTACTTAGAAAGCGTTCACACCGTGGTAAGTTATTCATGCTCTCCAGCGTCATATAAAAGTTGATTCGAGGCTGTAAATGGAAAAAGAGATGCACTTCACGGAAGCCGTAAATTCGAGCAGAGATCCCAATTCAAGCAATACAGCAGCCTGGTGTTTATCTATGGTTTATCATTGGCCAGAAGATAATGCGCCAAGGCAATAGAAAAGTTTTGCAAAACAGATAAGAGCATCGCGAAAGGAAATCACATAACATTCTTATCACCGCGCCTGTCAGCAGCATCGGGTGTGCATATAAAAGAGGTCTCCGTCGGAGGCAGTGCGTCAAAAGAGCTTCTGTCTCCGGTGAATGGTGAATGGTGAATGGTGAATAGTGAATATCTGCAATGTGCCCCGAGATGTCGTCCGTGCAAGTGCTGGCCTCGCTGGCCGTGATCGGTTTATTGGTTGTGTCTCCTGCGGAGGCAATCAGCAGACCATTGCCCCCCTACGTGGGTCTGCCCACCCAGGATGGCCTCACGCGTCTGTTCCTCAGTTCGCGAGTGACGCAGAGAGATCCCTTCGCCTCGGTGGCATGTTTCGGTGGCTACATCGGTGAATCGAACCTGATCGCGGAGCTGTACAGTGCCAACTACACCAGCTGCTACAATGCGGCAGCGAACTCCAGGAGGGGCATCGATTCCGACTTCCTGGCCACGCGCAGGACCATCCGACTTTCATCCGACAGGGTTTGCGGTGAGCTCAGGGCTTGCAACCAGATCAACGGAACCCTCGAGTCCTTCAAGTGCCACGCCAATGTGGTGAGTGAAAACTATCGAACTATGAAAGAAACTTTCTTCTACTAACCAATTCTAATCATTTCAGGGCTCCAACAACACGGTGTCCACCTACAGCATCTCGGGAAACGCCTCCGAGTCGGCCAGCGTGCTGGAGGAGCGCTACCGCGTGGTGGAGCTGCGCCATGGGCAGTGCTGCCAGCGGGCGGAGCGCAACTACGTGGAGTCCACCGCCAAGAACTACAACTACCTGCAGGCCTGTCTGGATGGCCGCGCTAAGCCGAAGCCCATGCCCACATCCACGACCTCCACAACGACGACCAGCACCACCACAACCACGACCACCGAGGCACCCACCGAACCACCAACCACCACCGAGACCCCTTTAAACGTCGAGGATCAGTTCAAGCAGCTATTGAATTTGTTAAACTAATGCCCGCTAAAGTGTACAACTTTTTCAAGCAGGGACTTCGCAATTAAAGACAGGGCCGTCCCTAAGCAAAAAATCCTTGGGCAAACATTTGCCCAACTCGAAATTCAACCCTCTGGCAAATAAATTAACCCTGCACAAAGGGGTTGAAGGATTGAGTTTCGCACATGTCAACGAAGAAGGAATTAGCAAAATATTTAGACAAGGAACAGGAACATCCTGGCAATTTACTTGTGCCAGTGGAAGGGTTTTTAAAATTGCTGACCTTTAACTATTTTTTGAATGTAAGATATTGCTCTGCAGTTCTTTAGAAACTGCTGAAACACACCTCGCTCGCCTGTAAATTACCATATGTTTAGAGCATGATTAATGAGATCCGAAAGAAAGATTTTCAAGCAGCCAGAGGCTCTTCCGATTTCGACACCTCGAGACGGAAACGCTGTGATTAATGAACCCGTATAAAGAAATTATTTGAGCCAATAATGAGCCAAATGCGAAATAATTCAACGAGATCTTGAGATCGAAGAGATAGACAAAGGCAAAATTATTATGCCATTTATGGCAATGAAAATCAAAGTGGAGGAGCACAGAGCTGGCCAAACTGCGGAATGGCCATAAGCCATTGAAGCTGGCCGCTCGTTGGTGCCAATACCCAATCCCCCATCTCCCTTCCCCCATTCCCGACCCCCTGCCCCTTTGTACCAATCAAAAGAACACGTTTGGCTTTTATGGCCTTTATGGCTTTCGGGTTTTTGTTGTTTTATGCTTCTTTCCCTTTTAAGTCGATGGCCAAGTCGGCTTTTCTCTGTGAATGCCTCCGCCTTCTAGGGCTTGAGCAGAAAAAAAGCAAGAACGAGATTCAGGAGAAAACAAAGACATGGCCATAGACGAAACACCTGTTGGGCACAGAGCAAGTGGCTCATTTATTAGCACAATTGGCGTGGCATTCGACGCTGGACGCTTTTTATGGACCGGCTAGAAGAGCCGAGGAGCAGTATGCCACTTATGTGTAATTCCCGGAATGCCATTACGTCAATCTGGATGCGTTTTACTGCAGACGCAGGGGAGTGGCCTGCTGGTGCCTGCTGGTGGGTTTCTAATTTAATTTTGCTGCGAAACTAATTAGAATGCAACTTGTAGTTGGGTGTTTACGACGTGGGTTCCGATAATTGCTGTTGAAAATCCCAAGGAATGCCGAAGGGGAGTGGCAATTATGCTACGGTGGCTAAGGTGATAAAGATTGCAATTTATAAGCCATGGCCAATTTCTACCAGCCACCCGGTTGCAACCTTAGTTAATTAATTTAAGCACTCCATTAAAACTTAATTGATTTGACCAAGCACCGGCCACCATTACTCAACTGCGCGAATTTCCCGCACCGGCTTTCATCCGATACGGCCGATGTTGAAATGCGAGGAATTAATCACCTACTCATGTGAGCTGCAGAACTCCATTCCTAACCCACATTGACGGCACAATTTACGCGCTCCATTGAGCTCCAGCTTCAGGCTGAGACTCTAGACTCTGGACCCACTCAGCCGTGGCGAAATCTGAACAAAAATAAATAAACAAATGCCGCACGAAAATCTGAGGCTTGTCAACGTTATGCATAACCAAACGAAACGAGTTTTCCTCGATCGAAAACGTGAACTTTTCGTTTTCATTGGGGCACGGGCAGAAAATTGGGGGAAATGTGTTAATGCAACGTGAGAGCGCCAGTGAAAAATGCTCAATAAATATTTGCGAATGTTTTGCATAAATAAATGAAAATTGCCTATGCCAAAATCGAAGCGGGCTGACAGCCTGGCCAATTAAGGAAAAGTTGCAAGTGCGATGGCGGCATCGTTGTCGCCAAAAACAAAAGCCACGCAAATATGTGGCACTTACTAAATGAGGTATCGAATCAATTACATCCTGTACGAGATTTATGTATATTCAATGCTCAAAATGCTCAAAAAGTGGCAGGATACAATCATATACCTTTTATAAGGTACCTACTATGTATCCTTTAGGTGTTTTCATCTTAGCTGAATATACCTTTCGTATTTGTCTGTGTACAGGGTATTTAACCAGCCGTACGTAAAACTAGTTTGCCTGGAGCTGAAAAAACCAACAACCGAGAGCGCAGAAAAGGAAATCGTCGCCCGTCGTCATCGAAGTTGTGGCTGTGGTGCCTTTTAAGGCTTTTTGGCGTGTTGCGCATGCGCCGTGTATGCTATCAATTTCAGCGCAGCTGTATGGGTGTGTATCTATGTGTCGGTGTATTCGGGTCATTCGCATTTTCACATTTTAAGGCGTAAGTTGTTTTTGGTTTTGCATGTTGATTTTCATAAGATTTCTGCCTTGTAGCCTGGCCTGCACTTGCCGCCTTTTGCTGTTGTAGCTGCCAGTTGCAACTTTTACTGTCAGTGAACACACACAGGCACCACGCCCCCTTCTCCTGCTGTCTTGGCCAAGTTTGTGCCTGTTAATGGGTAATGGCATGTTGCTGCTGCCCGATGAAGCGATTTTTGCTTTGTTTGTTACTTAATTGCGCCAAAGTCATTAATAATCGATTAACAGTTTACGGCGAGAGGATGCTGTTGATGATGGCCGATGGAAGATGGAGGATGGCGGCTTCAAATCGCCGGAAATTGGGGAAGGAAGTGCTGGGGGTCTTCTTGGTTTAGAGAGAGTGCGCTACTAAGAAGATTTTTAATTAATCCTGTCATCATCAGTGTGTCAATAGAAATCCTGTTATGCCGGCTCACTTCCCAAATAAATCTTTTTATAGAGATATCAATTGATTAACTTGCATTTCCCCGTTTCAAGGAAATCCATATTCACAAGTTGCTTAAAACTTCTTAATAAATCAATGAAAATATTTACTTTGGTGACTTTTATAGCGCTCACCTATCGACATATGGAAGTTCGTCTGTGAATGTCAGCCGTCTCGCGTTTTAGCGTAGAAGCCTAAGCACCGAGCAACAGGTGTCTAATTGATTGACTGACAAGCGACAGTCGACAGTCGACAACCGACAGCCAAGATGGGTTGATTGGGGGTCTGGGAGTTGGATGGGAGCTGCAGCATCAGGTGGAGATGGATGTGGAAATGGAAATGGCAATGCACTGACAGCCAGGGCCAAACAATGCAATTCAATATATCAAAGGAAAACAGCCCATTGTTTGTCACTCTGTCGCCCAGAAATCGATAGTACGCGATAGCAAGTGGCCTGAATGCTACGCATATCAAGGAAACCGAAGTTGAAGTACATGCCACGTAGTACGTACTACGTACAGAGGAAATTGAATAACCAGGCGCACGAAGATGCTGCGCCAAACCGAAGGACTGAAATAATAAATGCCCAATGATGATATCTATGACAGGGCAGACAGACAAAGGAGCCAAACCAGCAGGCCCAGCACAAAGAGCTGCTTTCAGCTGCTGGAAGATGGAGTCCGGAAGATGGAGACCGGGGGCAGCAGATCGAGGGCAGTGGGCATGGGATGGGGCACCTCCACTTTGCATTCGCTGGAAGCTGCACACAGAGAAAATCAAGACTGCAATGAGCGTGTATGAAGTACCAAACTTAAAGCCGCATCT
The DNA here is from genome assembly GCF_016746235.2 of Drosophila teissieri. Lineage (NCBI taxonomy): Eukaryota > Metazoa > Arthropoda > Insecta > Diptera > Drosophilidae > Drosophila > Drosophila teissieri. Next base: position 2,471,192 of record NC_053031.1, on the reverse strand, counting down.
TACAGATACCACTTGATCACAAAAACATCGATGCTTCCATCAGCATTCAACCATATTAATGATCACAATTAATTTTAGGGATTAAGCTTTTCTTTCGATGCAAAACCATGTAATTAATCTCGCAAAAAAAACACAGATATTTTTCCAAGTATGAGGACCAGCTGCAGTTGCAGATTTATGAGCGCTTGTCAGACAACAAAAGTAGCGAATGCCAGTCCACGAATCCACGTTGCAGACCAGAACGTTGTCCGAAATGAGTTCATTGCACGGGGACGCGAAGGAGGCGGTGCTCCTACTTCCAACCGAGCAACCGAGAAAGCCCTCCTTGAATGCCCCAGCTAATGAGTTGTCAACTGGCCTGATGAGTTTTATTCGCCAGCCAGACAGGGCAGACAAACACAGCAAACATAGCAAACACAGCATGCAAATAGTGAGGAATTAAAGAGCCTCGGGGATTTGCATATTATCCTGGCGGGTTTGTTGACTTCGCGAGTGTCAAAGTCAATGTCGGAAAAACGCCGTCTGGGACTGTTGAAGTGACAGTTTAAGTGCATCTATTACGGCTCCTGCGCCCTAAAAATATAAAATATGCAGCCACAAAGCGGCGACTCACGTTTCCGCTTCTGGCCATAAAACCGACTAGATTTATGGCCACGGATTCATGGTCACTATGGTGGCGTCCGAGCATAAAAGGATGTGATGCGCTGGCCAAAAATGAGTCATGAAATATGCACTAACTGCCTGGAAATCGGAGGTACAGCGAATGGAGAATGCAATTGAATAGCTATTTTTTAATGGATTCTGAAATGACTAATACATAGTAGACTATCGAGTATCATAAGCTACACACATTAAAAAGCTATCATTCAGCGTAATTAAATTTTAATCAACTTTCAATTCTCGAATCTCCGCCAGAAACTGCTGAGATCGACAGCTTTTCGGAGCGTTTCTATCGCCTGCAACAGTTGGCAATTAGTCCTCATTAAAGTCATATTAAGTCAGCTATATCCACGAGACCAATTTTTGAGTTTCGCCATTTCCTGCCAGTGGATTTTCTAGTTCGCTTTTTTGCTTTCTGTATTTTTAAGTAATTCGATTCCAATTGCGAAATCTTCAAGTTTTTGGAGCCCACGAGCCATAAATAAGCTGGCAAACAAACTGAGGGGGCATTGATGGGGGTATTTAATGAGCTGCGAGTGTGGGAGATGTGTTTCATAATGCACTCGATCAAGGGTTTATCTCCCCAGTAAGTCCAATTAAGAGATAGTTGGTCAATCAACGCCACAGGCCAATTTGCCCCAAAAGCACTTGCCCAGACAAATTGAGGAAGCGGGGCATTTGAAACTGACAGTAACAGCCAGCGGTAGATACATTTTCCGATACAGAAACACACAGATACCAATATACAGATACAACAGCTGTGCAAAGCGTAGTCAGAAGGCCAGAAAGAGAAGCAGCTAAGTAAACAGGGTATGAACCGAAAGGAGTCAACGGACTAGAGCCCAACGATTGTGTAATATTTTAGACAACTTTGGGAAGGCAAACGCGATTGCATCGGGAATTGGTTGCAGTACCAGGACCCATAAAACTTCCCCAGACGCGAACAACTTCATCCATCGACGATGATGCTGTGGCGGCTCAGATTTTTCCCAATAAAAATAATATTTATAGCCCTGTGGTTGGGAGCAGAACAAACCGAAGCGAAAACATAATTAATGGATCAGTGCCTTGGAATTATGTGAGTTTAATGGTTGTGTAATCTGGAAATGCATTCTCGAGCGCGCAGCGCAGCATCAAATAACATGCCCCCAAATGGAAATGTTTCTCCACTCGATTCGGAGGCGGAGGCGGGGACATCGGCTGGGAATGGGCTTTATATGCTATATGGCTATGGGATGCCAGCGTATCGGATCGGTTCAGTCGTTCGGCAAAGCTTTCCGTTTGATAATGCATCATTCGATCACGCGGCATTTTTCAATTAATGCCAGCCGATCCAGCCGCCATATGCACTTAGACAAATGGCTTTTAGACACAGATATCTAAAAGCAGATCTTTTGTCTAGAAGCAACATTCTCTTCGTTTGTTATACCCGTTACTCGTAGAGTAAAAGGGTATACTAGATTCGTTGAAAAGTATGTAACAGGCAGAAGGAAGCGTTTCCGACCATATAAAGTATATATATTCATGATCAGGATCAATAGCTGAGTCGATCTGGCCATGTCCGTCTGTCCGTCCGTCTGTCCGTCTGTCCGTCCGTCTGTCCGTCTGTCCGTCTGTCCGTCCGTATGAACGTCGAGATCTCAGGAACTACAAAAGGTAGAAAGTTGAGATTAAGCATACTAACTTCTGAGACATAGACGCAGCGCAAGTTTGTCGATTCATGTTGCCACGCCCACTCTAACGCCCACAAACCGCCCAAAACTGCCACGCCCACACTATTAAAAAATTTTTTGAAATTTTTTCATTTTTGTATTAGTCTTATAAATTTCTATCGATTTACCAAAAAACCTTTTTGCCACGCCCACTCTAACGCCCACAAACCGCCCAAACCTGCTACGCCCACACTATTGAAAAATGTTTTGATATTTTTTCATTTTTGTATTAGTCTTATAAATTTCTATCGATTTGCCAAAAAACTTTTTGCCACGCCCACTCTAGCGCCCACAAACCGCCAAAAACTGTCAGTGCTGAAGACTCCTTCGCACTTTCACTAGCTGAGTAACGGGTATCAGATAGTCGGGGAACTCGACTATAGCGTTTTCTCTTGTTTTTACATAGTAATGCAATTAAAGAAATATAGGTAGATGCATTGAAATTGTTTTAGATACCGAGATTTGGATGACAACATATGGTTGTTAGGAACTGGTAAATATTATGAGTATAGAGATTACAGCTTTATGTTTAATGTATTCATATGCTTGTTTCTTTGTGTACTGGGCGAGGCCCCTGAGTTTTTCAGCTGCTCCCGCAGAACTTTTGTTTCAATCCGCCTCGTTTATTTGCTTTGGCTCATTAGCGTTTGGACTCACGTTTTTCCTATACCGACGTGATCGGGCATTGCTATCTCTATCTCTATCCCTTGGATAGCTGCCCTCTCTTTCTGCGTTGTGGGTGTTGTGCATGTGGATTTGGGGTAATGGCGATGCACATCCACTTTTCAGACTTTCCCATGTGTGCTGTAGAGTGAAATTAAACCCAAGTGCCCCTCGACTATCATAAAAATCCGAGGCGATAAGCAGCACTCGACTGTCTATTTATGGCCAATCTATTGTTTGTTTACAAATGAGCACTTTGCCATAAAAAAGGGAAATCGAAGAGGCAACTTCTTATCTAGGTAAGCCGTATATAGGCATATTTTCCAAGTAGGGAAACCTTCCTCAATAACTTTTCCGAGTATTTGTGTTGCATATCCCCCCTATTGAAATATCAAACAGTGCTAATGAAGTTGCTACTAAACAAATGTCAATATTCCTCGAACCAATTTGATATCCAATAGGTATAGTTTTCTTTCAGACCAACAGTACTGGCCACTTGAATAAGCACAACTGCTGAAATATGAGACTAATCGGTTTTCCTGAATGCAGTGACTGCATTGCTTTGCATGGCGATTAACTATTATTTAATTGGTTTTGGGCAGACACGCTCGCCATTAAAGCACGAATCAAATAAAACAAATTGCAAACTAATTTCGTTTTCATTTCTCATCATTGCCCATCAAATGGCACCGCCAAAGAAATTAGCCACGGGCCAAAGCGAACCAAAAGAAAAAGCTTAATAAAAGTACAAATTATGCAAATTCATTGAAAACGAAAGGCATTCTCTCCAACACCTTAAACATTTGATTCGCTCCGCATTTGATTATTCATTAGCTGCGATTTTTCGGATTACCTGTTTTGTGCGGGAGTTCAGCCGAACGGGAATTATGCAACACAACTCAGAAATGTTTGAATAAACAAATATAATAGTTAAATATGAATTGCTCGAGGTAAAACACTTATAATTTAATTTTTCGATCGTGCCTGCTTTGGGATATTTATGCAAATGCTGGCCTGAATTTGGAACCTTGAACCCAGAGACAATAGACATCAAACACTTGGTAATTAAAGTCGACTAAATCAACAAAATTTGGCTAAAATTGCTCAAGCGAGTCGGACTTTAAAACTGGAAAGCACTAAGAAATAAAACCAAAACAAAAGCATCGGCTGCAAACATTTTTTTGTACAGATCGACAGAGAGAGAAATACATTAGGCATTCCTAGTGCAAGCAAACACGAAAACAACAACAATGTCTGGACCACAACAAATCTGTGGCGATGGGGTGATACACTTAAAACATACATATATGGTCCGTTTGAATTTCCGAAGCAATAAAATAAAATCATAGAATTCATTAACTTCACAGGGATTTTCCAAACTGATAAAGATTTTGGGTTTTACCAGAGACTTTGATTTGAAGATTTGATTTCTTTTTTCAAGTAATTTTTATTCTAAAACCCATACCTTTGCGAATTGGTAAACTCTTGACGACTTCAATAGTTCAACAATATTTTATCGTTACTTTTTGTTTCAATTAAGCCCCAACTTTTTTTAGTGCATGCATGTCTGCAGAGGTTTCGGTGAATCAGCAAAATGTTTGAATGGAAACAAAACAACCATTTTACAGTTTTTTCGGCTGTTCGGCTACAGGTAAGACAAGGAGAACGGGAGTTAGAGCGAGACGGCACCAGGCAGATGCAGCCCTTGCGAAAAATAAAGGAACTTCTGGTTTTTGTGTGAATCCTCCATAAGTTGTACCAACCTTTAGTAGACTGCAATAAAAGCCGCTGTTTCCGCCGCAATTTGCACTTGCACTTTCAATTGCCAGCAATTGTTTTAATTAAGAAGCAAAACCTTTTTGCTCGCAGCAACGATGAATTATCTGCGGATTGCGCTAAATTTGCATAATTTCAACAACCGGCACAAAAACGCGCGCGTTTCCAAAAGGTAAACAACAAAATAAAACACGTATTTGCACTGGAAACCTATTAAAATCGTTGTACATTTACTACAGAATATATTCGAGCATTTTGTGCGGCAATAATATCTATAACGTTGGTTGATATGTTTCATAAACAAAACTCGCGTCCCAAACAGCTGTACGTATTCTCTTCTTCTTTCTCCGCGACGCCTGAAACGACCGTTCGGGGCGAAAACTTTTTAAAAATCGCGCTGAATTCCGGTTTCTTTCTGCTTATATACCCCACAGAGTGACCAGTTCTACTGAAGAGGATAATGCCGCATTATAACTTTTGTATATGGCTACTTTAATTCTCTCTTAAATACACTTTCCTACTCTCTTTCTGTTAGGTTATTTGTGTTAAAAGCGCCAGTGCGGCAGAAGCTTGAACTTTGGCGGATGGTTTGAAACCACGGAATACCCAGAAATGTTAAGATATGAATCTCTGCTACGATAACAATTCTGTTAAAAAAACGAAACACTGTTATGGTGAGAGAGAAAACAAGGAAAATATCGATATCAAGTTTGAAGCAACAAGGTAAATATCGACTTGCAATTTGAAAGTTTGCCGCGAAACAAAAACTCGTGATACTTCCAAATGTTCACAAGAAAATGGTAGCAGTAAATTATTTTATGTTCCATGCTGTTATTAAACATTCAGTTAGTAAGAAGGAACAGTTAGTGGCCAAACAAAACTACAGTTAATTAGGATTTCCGTCAACTTTATTAATGTTTCTTTTTATTAGCTTGTTTCTTAGCTTTCATCTGCTTTTTGGCATCACGTAAAAATATATAATGTGGCATAATATATCGTTAAAACAAGTTTTCGATAAAATATATTACTTTTTGTGTGTATATCAGTTAATTAGTATTTGCACAAACGGTAGTAAGCAATGCAAGTTTAAACTTAGTTTCTAATTCTTTACAAAATGTCTGGGCTGAAGAAGCTTGTAAAGGGGTTTTGGTTGCTGCTGCATGAGCAACACTTGCTGCTGCTGCTGCTGCTGTTGGCCTTGTTGCTGCGGCGGATGCGGATGTTGCTGTGGCCGCTGGCCAAGTGGCCAGTAGTAGCTCCTTGCAATGGGCTGCACTCTGACTAGGAATCTTTTTGTTCGAGTGCAGAAAATCGGTTAAATCGAAAGCAAAAGACTTTTCGGCAAACGAACACAGGGTGTGGAGTGTGCGGATACATTTACAAATGTTCAATACAAGGTGATGAACGTCTAACTAATGTAAATTTCATCCCAACTCGGCATTAATTGTAAATATTTAGTTTTACTTTTGGGAACCAGTCTTGAGGAGCACACACATTAGATGCATGTATGTTGCTGTCTAAACGTTATGTCTACATATACGATTATAAAACCACGATGCCGCGGCACGTTGCACACCAACTGCTGGTTAGTAATAGCTATGGGTTAGTGCACTAACACACGGAGCACAGGACTCAGATGCTGGACGAGGAGGAGCAGGACCAGGACGTGGACCAGGACTCACCCATCTGGCTGATTCTGCTGCTGCGACAATTGCTGCTGTTGCTGCCGGCGACGTCTGGCCACAGCACTGTTCTTGATTATGGCCTCGATCTCGCGACCCCCCGAACTCTCGCCTTCGGATGCGGAGGCACAATTGCCGGCTGCATCGTCTCTGGCCAGCGATCGAGGTTGTCCCAGGGTGGAGAGATTCCGCACCAGACTCACGGCATCATCGTGCTTCGGCGTGGAGTTCTCCTTGGACACGTTCCTCAGGATCTGGGCTAGGTTCCTCTGCGGATTGTCCACCTCATCACTAGCTGCTCTAGTGGCATCTGCCGTGGTGGCAGATTTGCGGAGATTGGAAACCGTGGCATGGGTGGAGCGTTTGAGGCGGTTCTTCAGCTCGGCATTGAGATCCACGGGCATTAAACCGCGTCCCATACCTAGCACTGGCATTCCCGTCTTAAGAATGCCCTTCAGTGGCTCGGAGTTTGGTTTTCCTATAAAATATAGCAATTTTCACAAATTAATTCAGCTCTATGTTGTCAAATAATGAGGTTTGTGAAGTCCATAAGAATGCAGCAAATCAATCCTTAAAGAAACAGGCGAAAATCATAAATAACATGCTCAGCCACTGCATACTTACAAACGTGAGAAGCGCGGAGAAAGGCTCAAGGCCACAAACATGCTCAGACACGATAAAGTACTTACTCAGCATGGGAATTTTATAGTACAGATAGTATGTTGCTCTCATTCTTTAGCACATTTCTTGGATTTATTTTCTTGGTTTAACAACTTCCATTAATTAAATATTACAATAATAATAATAAATGTAATACATACTCATCATAATATAATTCCGTTTAAGGTACAATTCGTTTTTAAATGTAAATAAAAAGTAGTGTATTATGTATAAATAAGCACAAAAGCAGTTCGGCATAATAATATATAGGATAAAGGTAAACTGGAAGGCTTTGCTGGCCAGACACATGATATACGAGCCGTTGGGAATAAAACTGTCTCTTGGTTTAAATACATTCCTAACATACATAGTTATTTTTTTATTTCTTTCGTTTTCGCTTGACATATCTGTGGAATTTTCGTTTCGTTCTTTTTGTTTTCTTTATTGGGATCACTATGAGACTACTAGATAGTTAATAGCTTGGAATTGGGATCGGGATCGGACGCATCTATCACACTGAGCGCGGACCCACACGAAGAGAGCGATGTGTTTGTGTTCGAAAATGAAAGCAGGGGTTTGGGGAAATTTGAAAAATTGGGAAATTTTGAATGCGTGGCCAAAATAGACAATTTTTCAGCCCAGTAACTCGCCGTACAACAGCTTGAAGTTTCTGCCAGCGGCCCGCAGCTCATCGGGCGTAACCTCGATGTCCTCGATGCTGGAAATGGCGGCCTTCCGCCGGCCGACAGGCGAATGCGCTCTCTTGGGACTTGGCATGGCTGTGGGACTGGTGCAGCCGCTGGAGTAGTGATCCATGGACAGGGGTCGCGTCCTCTTGAGCAGCTCCCGCCGTTTGGAAACCACGGTGGTGATCTGCGGTAGTTTCACGTGCGCATTGGTGGCCTCAACCTGGCTGGGTGGCAGCGATTGTGTCTTCTGCAGGGTGGTCGTGCTGCTGCAGCTCTCCTTGACACCGAAGTACTTGGCAAAGCGATCGTCCACGTTGGGGGATCGCGTTCCAATGGTCACGGAGGTGATCTCGGTGGTGTGCCGCCGATTGACGGGCTGTGGCTGCGGCTGCTGTTGTTGCACCAGTCGGCTGATTTTCCTCCGCATCTCGGACACCCTGGGCGGAGCAGCTCGATCCTCATCCTGCGACTGCTGGTGCTGCTGATGCTGCTGGTGCTCCTGCTCGTTGGAGGCGCAGTTTTCCTTGCCCGAGTCCGAGCCACTGTCGCTGGTGCCGTTCGTTAGCTTCTCGGTGTGTGGCTTCTCCTGCTGCTTCTCTATGAACGGAGACTTCACCTTGCCAATGGTGCGCGAGTGCACTGACAGGCTTACGGGCTCCAGGCTCTGCAGTTTGGCCATGCAGGAGCTGCTCCAGCTGGTGCTGCCGCTTTTGCTGCTGCTGTTGTTGTTGCGATCGCCGCGGAAGGTATCGGGCAGGACTAGCTTTCCCACAGTCCGTATGCTGATGCGCAGGGGTGAGGTGGACGATGGCGGATCGGTGGCGGATCGGGTCAGCACGTGGAAGCCATTGTGCAGGGGAGATTCCCTCAGAGGTGGCTCCTTCTTCCTCAGCGTGACCTGGTCCTCCTGGTCCACCTGGTCCACCTGCTCCTTGACCTCCTCCTGCTCGGGCTCGATGATGCTCTCCAGCGTGAGACTGGAGGGCTCCTTGTCGTGGGGAATCGGGGAGTAATCCATGGGAGTGGGCGTCACACTGGCACTGCTGGCGGTGGTGCTGCTCCTGGGAGTGGTGCGATCGACGGGCGGACTCCTCGAATAGCTGCTGGTGCGACTGCGGTATCTTCCACTGGCGCTGGCACTCCCGCCTCCTCCGCCGCTCTCGCAAAGATTGCTGAAGAAGGCCAGGCGCTCAGCGAGCGACAGGGATGAGGGTTCTATATGGGGTTTGGTTTTAGAGATTAGTTTTCGCTAGAGTTCGTCCCTGTGGCCTTTGCACCACTTACGCATTGCATTTGCTCAGTCTGCTCGAAGTGACACTAGTTTTTTATTTTATTTAAATCTAAATATTCATTGCTGCTGCTGCTCTGGCTGCCTGTGGTTGCTCTGAGTTGCGGCGACTTACAAGAGTCAAAGACGAGCTGCGCATTCGGTTATATCCGCTGCCCACACTCAAAAGCCGCCGCTGCTGCGATAGTGCTATACATATCTATACATGGCTATACATTTCCCGCACTACACTATCATTTGCAGCTGCCTTTATCAGGCACTAAACACACTGAGCGACCATCACAAAAGATGATTGGTGCCCCCGCATAACTGAATCATAGAAAGTTCGTCTGGCGTTTATAAAGCAATTTCTATAATTCGCCACTTTTTGCGATTTTTATGTTTTTTACGCTTTTTGCTTTGTCCACCGAACACACACACGCACACTGGCATCTTCTCGATTTTCATTTTCATTTGTAACTTTCGATATTGGTTCTTCCACAGCGCTTTCAATTGATATGAACTTTCTTTGTAAGCGACTGAGTGACATTTGCTGTGTGATGTGTGGGTTGTTTAACTGATAAACCAGACGCAAAGAAATTATGGAAAATTTTGTAAGCAAGATTTAAGTTGGTTGGAAGAAGCTTGAAGTAGTTAGCCAAATGTTTGGATTGCTTAAATCATTTATTGAAGAGCACATCTTGTGGTCAAAGGGAAGCATTAATATAAATAATGAAACCATATAAATCAAGTCAGCCAATAGTGCAAATAAAATTTGAAATACAATTCATGGTATGTGTGCTTTATTTAAAATGTACTTCTTGCATAGATGACATAATCAGCTTTTTGAATACTGATATTTCTTTGTTCGAAGTCCTAAAAATTTGTGCATGCTAATTATACATTTATCGGGCGTCTATCAAGTTCAACGTCGTTCCACCTTTTTGGCAATACACTTTACTGCCTGTTTTTTGGGCCAAACAACAAAGAACAAGCTCATTATCACACACGCTCCCATCTCTGGGCCATAAAGCATACCGATAAGTGAATCGAAGGAGGTTACCATAGCCTCACCCATTTTCAAGTGTGTCAGGAGTTTTGGTGGATCACTTTCAAGGAAGAAAAAGCCATTCGGAAAGGCGTAAAAAATGTTGTAAAAGAAGACAGTTAAATTATGAACGCTTAGTTAACTGCGCTAAAGACCTCGATGGAAATGTGGCAAATAAATATGGAAAAGTAAATCACGCGCGTCTTAAATTACATAAAAATACAGTTGTGGGGGAATAAATTATTATTAGTTTTCTCATGCGGCAACAACAACAATAAACAATTCAAAGCAGCAACGGCAACAACAATAACGAGGAGTTAATTCATTTGTTAGAAAACTCAAACTGGCGTAAATAATGGAAAACTCGTAAATGAAAACCCAATGTACATACGCACATGCATGGAAAACCGAACTAGAGTACGAATTTGTTTTGCAGTTTTTCCATTTCTCTCATTGCGCAATTTGGCGGGGCTGCTACTTTTTTGCATCCCGAATTGGGAACTGATTTTTATCGGCCGATGCGAATTTGTTCGAGTTAATTATGAATTAGTCTCAGGCGAGTCAATAAAAAATATATGAAATTATAGAAAACACAGACACAGTAAGCAACAACAATAAGTATTTTGTATGAATTATAATCATATAAGTTATCATTCCAAATGAGCATCGTGCAAATCAAACGAAAACGTAAAATGGCAAAGTTGAGGGAGCAGTTGAAAGCCGGAAAAGCTGAAGTTGCTTATACTGAAATCAATCTCCTCCCTTAGGAAACCATTGATGTACATATGGTAACTCACCGAATTCCGCATCCATCGTTGCGTTTGGCGTGGACCGCTCGTCACTTCGTAGGGAATGGTCGGCTGCACTTGAGGACACCTCCGCCGACGCTGGTGGAGATTGACGGGAGCTTCCTGAAATGAACGATTTTATTACAATTGTTGTACTGTGCCTCTTGGCAGTGGGCTTCAAAAGCATTCGTGTGGTAGGCATGTCTAAGTTAGTTAATCCCAAAACTATGGCACACAAAGAAAGAATAACAAAATGGTTTTGTGTCTTGTTTTCCAGTGTGCTACTAATAATGATCAAATTTTGGCATAGTGCTCCAAGGGGGCCTAGTTACTTTTACATCACTTCGATTCGGCCTCGATAACGAAAGTCTAATCTGAAGTGACCTGCACCACATACCCCCACATATTCCCTTCCAGTGTACCATTCACCTGGTCACAAATGTTACCCAACTCGCAGGCCTCACGCAATTAGTGGCTGATTGCCGGAGACGGCGACTTTCCGAAGTGCGGGTGGGTGTGAGGCAAGTGACACACATTTTACAGCTTATTAACCTGGCCAACAACCATGAGAGCCATGCCGCAACAACAACACAGCTAATGGCAAAATCTGGCAAGCACTCTGGACTGAGGCTCTACACACTGACCAGGCTCAACTAATTAATATTCGCAATGTATGGGTTTTGCTGGGGTTCTTGAAAGCTGCAAAACAAATGTCTAGGTGTGTGCTTAGTGGCATCTACAGTAGCCCATAACATGGCATTAAAATTAATTATTTAGTAACTATGCAATATGAATTCCCCTGCTAGAGCCCTATATTCATTTTCCTGTTAGCTACTTTCCTAAGATACCATATTCCACAGAAAACTATTGTGGCCCTAGCCCAACTGTAACTCTAATCTGCACCCGTTCTGGCCACTGTGGTCTTGGCCTTCTTGTTCCGGTCGGCTTGCGACATGGGGCAACCAAGTTCGCGGTGCCACCGGCTCACCGGCTCACCGGCTCACTTAGCGGTCGCTGCTCGTCTGCTTTATTGCCCCATGCTAATTTCCGCGAACCCAGCGAATGACGACGATAATGGCGCTGCTGATAGGTGGGTGAATGGCATCCCGACCCACAAAAGCCCCCCAACCCATCAGCAGACCTTTGCTACTTGGCTATTCTACTAACCCGTTGCCCGTTGGTTGCGCGACTGCTCCTGCAACTGTTGGAACATATTGGCCCTGGCCCGGACGCTGTTGCTCCGCGTCAGGCCACTGGGCGGTGTCATGGTGGTTGCGGTGGTCGTGGAGGTTGAGTTTGCAGATGCGGAAGCGGCTGTCTCGTCGCTCAGCGACTGGATGGCCGAGTCCTCCTCCAAGGCGGACATCTCAAAGATGTGCTCGCTGTCCGTGCCGATGGATAGGGGTAGCTGCTCGCTGAGATTGATGCTGTCGTTGATCGAGTGCTGGCGTGCCAACAGCGAGGATTGCGCCAATGCGGGGCCACCAGTAGCCTGACCGGCGAGGTGGACAACTCGCGGCGACTGCAGGGGCTGGGTGGAGCTGCGGGCCAGGCGGAACGAGGATCCCGCTCCCGAGTTCGTCGACGAGGACAGCAGCAGTGGGGCGGGCACGTGGCTGAGTGGCTGGCCGGTTATCGGGGAAATCAGCGGTGGGTGCGGTGCGTGGGTCAAGCGGATGTCCAGCGGCTTGGTGGGCTTGAAGGCCGAGCTGGCCGAGATGTCGAAGGGCGCGGAGTTGGCTTTGAAGCTGCAAGAGAAGAATATACAAGTCAATAAGCACAGGTCATCCAAGTTTTGCTTTCTCTATATCCGATCAAATTTATAAAACGTTAATTCTATAATTTAATGCCATTACAATATAGGGAAATATTTGTATACCACACACATTGTTTGTATTTTGACTAAAAACTCTTGTTTTCCCGCTGCGCAGAGATTTACATAACAACGGGCTTAATACACTGTGAATCTCTTTGTGAACATTCATCTCTATCATTCTCCTTCGGACATAATTATAGGCAATTTTGGCCAACTTAATTATGTTTTAGTGGTGAAACTTTGGCGCTGGCGGCTGCTGCCTTTGTGGATTCACTGATTCACAGATTCACTGTAAGCCTCCAGGGGAGTGAAGGTAAAAGTTTACAAGCTCGACGGTGGCCAGAAGAATTAGCCAAACTCTTTCGGCAATCAAAAGCCAGCAGTGAAAGGTAATTGAATTGATGATAAGAAAAGCAAAAGTTCAATATGTACTGCCGCCGATTGTGTATGTTGTTCCACACAGGCTCTCCACATAAACTTGCAAGTTTATCACGCTGCAAAGGCCTCTTGAACATTTTCCTTCTATATTTAGTACCTCACCTACAACTTGTTCGACTCTTGAGTTTTTCCAATATTTGTTTTGTTTATCAGGCCTATTTTCCACGCCTGGCGCACATCGAATGTTGAAAAGAGGAAGCGGAAAATAACAAAAAGACTAAAAATATACAACATTTTAATGCAACAACTAGCTAATTGGATTTCGGGTGAGGGCGGTCGAGGGAAACAGAGTCCGTGAGAATTCTCTCGTTTAAATTTCAAACATTTCAGGGCACAAAAAATAAATGATTTGCAGCAGCAGTTGCGAGAATTAAAGGAAATATACGACTGTAGATTTCGAGTGATCTAATCGATGAGAAATATATAAAAAACAGCTCTCGATTTTGCCAACTTAGCGGGTGCACAAACCCAGAAAAGCCATTTGGCGGAATATTTCAGGGGCAAAAAACACGCATTTAAGAGGCAAATTTATGCAGACACTGGCATTGCTGCTTAACAATATAAAATTTAAATATATTTCGCCAATTTGGCAATTTGTAGCACTCGAATGTTGGAATTTTCATTTGGCTGCACAACTGCACACGTTCATGGAATTTATTTTTAGCGCATTACGAAATATATACACTTCGAGAGCTGGGCAAGAAAACCAGCGATTCGTGCCACATTTCACTGATTTTCCAATGGATTTTCCCCAAAAAAATGAAAAAAAAACCCTGTTTATTTACTACCTTTTCCAATTCACACGCGGTATGCGAGCCCGTCCACCGGCAACTGGCCAAGAATTTCCGAAGGGAACGTGGTGTTCCTTCCACTAAGCACACATATAGAGAATATACTATCTGGTTCTGCACCTGATAACGCGAGGAACGAACGCGAAGACCGGGAAACGCGCAGCGATTTAGATGATAAATTTATCAGTTAGTTTCGATTTCTTCGGCACACACTATTCACTGTTTATTTTCCTATCTCTGCGGCGAGGAATCTATATTTTCGAGTTCTTTACGTAAAATCGTATAAAAAATATAGTTGATATTTCAGCGCTGCTGCGGATACGTGAAAATTGAAAAAGCGATCGCGAGCAACTGAGCGCAAAAATTGTACAAACAAAACGCCGAGCAGAAGAGCAGAGAACGTCGGCAGCGGAAAGTGGGTGGTGCGGTGGGGCGCGCTGAGTGGTTCGGTGGTGCGGTGGTGCTCTGCCGGCGTCGACGTCGCTGCCGGCAAATTTAAATTATTTTCAGCTTTATTTTCTTGCCTTTTTTTTATTGCCCGTGCTTTATATTTATTTTGGTATGGTATTTTCCTTCTTTTCCGCCGTCTGTCTGGGAAATGTCTTCGTTGGCTTTTCTTTTGCGGGGGTTTTTCCCTGACTCTTTCATTTTGGGAAAGAGAAATTTCCCGAAAGGCAAAGAGCAAACAAAATGGCATTTTCAACAATACTATAGCTTCCAAAGTTCGGAGATCATTCAAAGTACATGCTAATGATTAATACTCGTGTTTAAAAATGCCAAAGCAAAAAACCGGTGATAATGCAACATAAAAGTGCATTATTGTTGGCCCTCTCATATTCATTAGGCCTATTTAAAGAACTTGTGAATGGACCGACTGAGGTGTGACATACATGATTTATTAATAGAAAATAGAATGCCGATGCCGACTTGCAGACTATTTCTCAATGGGCACATAAAATAATTATTTCCCCATACGAAACCTGCATATGTTGATCTCTCCGCAAGGTTCGTATTTTGACATATTTACGATTGGGCTATTAAAGTGATTCTTTTTGGCCATAAAGCCGAAAGGCAAAGTCTCGTTCGCGGCTGACTAACTGTTCGTTTTTTGTTGGCTATCTTATCGGGAGATTAGAAAAGATACAGCATAACTTCGAATTGGACATATATGAGCTGTATCGATTTAATCGGCCAACACATGTCGCCGTGCACTTTTTTACTATCTCAATGCCGGCGATTATGGTTCGATTTTTTTCGCTTTTGCGTTGACACTTTTTTCAGATTGATTTTCGGGTTCACTGTTACCGTTTTCTGATATACGCCTCAAACATTTTTTCGCTCTGACGTCGCTGCAGCAATAACATGGAACGACTGTCGCCCTTCCGGGGAATCCTGCTCGTCCAAAGGTTCAGTCACGGATGGAAAGCAGATAGAAGATACGAATGTATCTGTATCTGAACGCGTTCGCCCGCTGCCAACTACTGAATGCAACTGGCGAGTATGGGCAGCATAAATTTCACGGCACGAAGCGTCGGCAAAAGTGCAAAAGATATTGACAATACCGTTCGCTGCATGCAAATGTGACAGCCAGCGAGAGTGTGAAAAAAACAAAAACACAAAAGCCTTCCAGAACAACCTGGCTTATACTGTTATTGTTGGTTGATTTTGCTGTATTGTTGGGGGATTTTTTTTAAGGGGAAGGGAGTGCCAGAGTGGAACAAAAGCCCCCCGAAAAACAAAACCAACAATAATAATAACAGCTAAACACTCACTCGCCCAACAAAACCCATAAAATGCTGACATAAAAACACAGTTAAACAACAAGAACAGGCAACTTTGAAGCGATGCAGATGGAAGTGGAAGTGGAAATGGAAGGGGTGCCGCTCTATCTTCTAGTCAAAATTCTAAAATGCTTTTAGCAAAGAAACTGGGTTTACGAGCACGACATTGGCCAATCCGCGATTCGCAGAAATTACCCATTTCAGGTGGGAATCGTGGCCAACAAGTTGGCAAGAGCTAATTGTTTGGGAATGATGGTGTGATAGTACTTGATGGTTGTTCTTTCTCCCATCTCATTTGGGTTTCATGAAAGAAATAGAGACTAGGAATAGTTATATAAACTTAAATAGAACAAATAAATAAATCATCACCATATTTTCTACCCCTTCTATACCACATATGAACATATTTCTATGGATGCCCCCTTCAAAGCTCGCGAATCCAATCGACCTTCTATAATCGCTGGCCATTACTAACCTTTATTGGTATGTCGCGCACTCCCGAGTTCTTGTTGGCCTCAATAGTTGCGCAGGTAATTAGGCAAGCAATAAGCTGCTTAAGTGACACCAGCAACAGCCAGTGGCTTTGGGCCAATAAAAATAAAAGGCGGCAAAGAAAAGTGAATGATATGACAGCGAATCGAATTGAGGTCAGCAGCCATGGAGGATTTCATTGGCTTTTTCGCCAAACAAAACTTGTTGACATTTGGATGCGGAGCAATGGGAAAGCAATTAAACTACAGCCCAAATATCCGCGGGCGAAATGCGATGAAGTTTTCATCAGAATCGGCTAGTTTATGGCTACGTGGTTAGCGGACTATGTCCACAGTAAAGTTAATTAAGCCGATCATGACTGGATTATAATGTCGGCTATGTAATGCTGGCGCATGAATGGCCGAACAACTGGTACATTTTCCAGTTGACAGTGAGGCGGGTTTGTGGGCACCATGATGGTATAAATATTTATAGGCTCGGCCAAGTGCCAGCCAGAAATGTGCTGCTCGGCGGACCAAA
This sequence comes from Drosophila teissieri, assembly GCF_016746235.2. Classification (NCBI taxonomy): domain Eukaryota; kingdom Metazoa; phylum Arthropoda; class Insecta; order Diptera; family Drosophilidae; genus Drosophila; species Drosophila teissieri. The sequence continues at coordinate 2,454,410 of NC_053031.1, read as the reverse complement.
AATAGCAATGAATGCGAGTATATAGACAAATATTGCTCCACGCAAACACAGATACGCTTACGGATACGGATTCAGATTCAGATTTGGACTCGGATTCGGGGGCTGGAATTCTTGGGACCATCGAAGCGTGAACTGGCGTTCGCTGCAGAATCAGTTGACAGCTTGACGGGCCACACGACGTATGCGCAATTTGTGAGCGCGAATGTGCAATGGCAATTTGAATGGAAATTCTGCAAAACACTGCCCCGACATGGATATTTATGAAGTTTTTCATTTCATCCACATTTCAAAGGGTTTTGTAAACCGTAATACTTCTACAACAGAGAGGTAGCAATTATTTTAGACTTACAAGCTCATCTCCTCGTTGGTCACGGGCTGCGTTTTGTAGCGCTCCCTCTGCAAATCCCTGCGCAGCACACTTGGCTTGAGCACCCTAGGGGTGGTGGGTCCTCCCAGTTCCGATGACGATGCCTGCAGTGGCGATTCCCAGCTGCTGTTGGCACCACCCGCCGCACGGGAGGTGGGCGTCGACAGCATCTCCATGCGCTTGATCCGCTCCGCCACCGAAATGCTGGATGGTGTGGTCACGAAGTCCACTGGCGTGCTGGGAGCAGCCTGCGAGGTGGCGATGGCGTCCAGTGCAGCTGCCAAATTCATACCAGGCTGGACATCTTGACGTTCCAGCGAACGGGTACGCCTCTTTAGCAAGCTCGGCGACGTGCTGGACTCGTCCAAATCATGCAAAGCGGAACCGAGCGACCGACGCTTGGACGGCGAGTCTGACTTTAGGATTGACGATAGGGAATCATTGACCTCGTTTTCCAAGCCACTCAAATCGAACTCCTCTCGACTGCTCTTACGAGAGCTCTTGAGTATGGGCCGTATTTCGTGTTCATCCGCCTCGCCAAAGGATTTCTTTTTGAGTATGGGCTTCGGCGGACGCACAGCCTCCTCGCTGGAGGTGCTCTCCTGCTTGAGGATGGGTCGTATCTCATGCTCCTCGCCATCCTCGAAGGTGATGCCATCATGGGCAGCCAGTTCAGCTGCAGCCAAGGTGACAGCTTGCGAAATAGAGACATGCTTGTGGCATCCTCCATCCGAGGGTGTGGATAGCGAGTCCTTTTTCTTTAGGATGCTGTGTGGCTGACTCTCCGTGGCCGAGGGGCAACCATCGCTCTTGCTGCTGTCGTAGCTGCTCTGCTTCAGAATTCCATGCGCCTGAGCCGGACTCAGTCCAGTGCCCGCTTCCTCCAGGGAATTCCTCCTGGCCGACTTAATGAGAATACTTCGTTCGTCGGGCGAATGCGACCGGGAGTAGTAGCGTGACTCATCCAGACTCGATCTCTTCTTGAGTATTCCCTGCCGCTTGCACCGGCCAGCTCCAGCCAACGGGTGATCCACCACGCTGGAAGAGAAGGTCACCGGCGAGGGGTTGCTCGAGGCGCTGGAGTTGCACTCGCCCAGTCCGTGCTCCTTCTTCTTCAGTATGGATACAATTTGGTTGGGGGCAGGTGGTGAATTCTGGTTCGTTGCCCCCAAAGCGGCTCCACCCTCGTCCGTGCTCTTCCTGCGTATTATGGCTGACATTTTCTGGCTATCATCCACCGAAGGCTGTTGCTGCAGCGCCTCCGACTGCTCGGCAATCTTCTTGATCTCCGCCAGATCGGTTTTGGTCCTTTCATTGAACTTCTGGGTGACGTTGCGGGCCCCTGGGGCATGCAAGGGTCGTGGTGCTGGCAGCACAGCAGTCATGGTGCGTACTGGGACCTCCGGATGACGAACGGCTGGCACAAACTTCAGGTAGGGTTCGGATATGGAGTTGGTGGACTCGCTGCAGGAGCTCTTCTGCGGCGTTAGCAAATCTCGCAGGGCTTCATCATCGCCTGGCACCAATGGACGAGCCATTCCCAGCTCACGACGTCGGCGTCGGCGGGTCGAAGAGGCGACCTCATCTGCAAGAGAAGATCAGAAATTAGCAACCACTCATTGCAACTTATGGGCGAAAGAAGCAGACTCTGGACATAACACGTGCATAACAATAAATAGGGACTCGGCACAGCTTGGATTTTAACATATTTTACACAAGTTCTTTCAGTAAAGAAGCTCTCTTGACGCAGCACAAAATGATTTAAATGAATATGTTGAAAATGGTATTTGAAATATGTGTTTTTCTGAGACGTTGGTAGCCACATGACGCTCGGAGATCGAATGAATCATAGTGAGGTATCTCCGCTTTGCTGCGGCCTCATTGGAATGCCTATTCAAGCTTGAAGGCGTTCCGAATTTGGTGCCCTGCTGATCATCTCCCCTTGGGTCTGCTGTTTGCTGCACTGCATCCGTTGCTGTTGCTGTTGCCAACTTACCGCCATCCTTGGTGGCTTCCTCGGTCAACGAGCGATTCAAATTCGATTTCCGTTTGGCCGACTTGTCGCGATCTCCCAAACGACGTGGTGATACTTCGGGCTGCAAAATATAGATTCATTAATAAGCAGTTGAAGAGAATGAAATTTAAGAAGATAAACCACTATAGAAGGTTCTCCTTCATGTCTAGTGTGGTTTACCTTATTAAAAGTAGAAGTTTCCCTTACCGTTCGCTTTTGCTTTTGCACAGGACTCAGTTGCAGATTAGCCAAGTGGTCACGTCGGCCATTCTCCGTATTCTCGGTGCTCATCGTGGAGCTACGTGGTCGCATCCGCAGAGTGCATTCCGCCGTAGCCTTGGGCGGACTGACTGCTCCGCCCGTGAAGTGCAGTTCACTGAGACTCTGCTTCATGGAGATGTCCGAGCCCACGGCCACCAAAGGCTGTCGCCTCTGTGTGGGCGGTGTGTCCACGGGATGGGAGGCGGATCTGGCCGGGACTCGGTTGGAAGTGGCTGAAGCGACTGGCTCCGAGGCGAATCCACTGGCACCACCTGGCGACTTGGGCGACAGCTCCGAGCTGCTAAGACGTCGATGTGGATGTGCTTGGGCTGCTCCGTTGCCGGCGGCTCTTGGCGATACGGGCGAGCTGTAGCGCTGGCGCTGCTCCTCTTCCTTCTTTTTATCTGCGGGTTGGGTTGGAGAAAAGGGAAACGCACACGATATTGAGGATGATGAAATGCAGGCGTGGCAACACGGAGAAAAACGTACAACCATTCTCTACAACAACTATTACGAATTTTAAGACACGTTTGAGTGATTGTTTGCAACCCAAGGTTGTTCAAAGATGAATGGAAATCTGATATTGTTATAAATATGAATTTAATCTGATATTGTTATAAATATGAATTTAAACTGATATTGTTATAAATATGAATTTAAACTGATATTGTTATAAATATGAATTTAAACTGATATTGTTATAAATATGAATTTAAACTGATATTGTTATAAATATCAATTTAAACTGATATTGTTATAAATAAAATTTAATCTTTAAATCTGTGATTGTACACAATTTAATTCACATGAAGTGAACCTTTGATTATTTAGGTCTTGTTGCATGAGAAAGTTTGTGTGTTACCAGAAAACAAAAATGCACAAAAAACAAACTACAGTGGTTAGGCTACGAGGGTAATAGATTTGGGCAGATGGAAAACCTGATGACCTCCACCAATTCGGGGTTGAAGATGGCCTGGCAGCAGGAGAAGGAGAAGGAGGAGTACGAGGAGGAGACTCACCAAGCGCGGCGGCGCGCAGACGACTCGCCTTGGTGGTGCGAACCGCTGGCGAGGATTGGGGCGAGGTGGTCGAGGAGGAGCAGCTGCCGCCGCTCAGCAGCGGACTGGCAATGGCCTGCGGAGGCGCAATGGTGGCCTGGCACTGGCTGCCCAGGAGCAGCGGCGACAGCGGATTCTTGCGACGCTTGATGGGCGAACCAGCAGCAGCAGCAGCAGATGTTGCAGATGTTGCTGCTGTGCCGGTGGATGCGGCTGCTGTTGCTGCTGCGGCAATGGATGTTGCTGCTGCAGATGCGGCTGTCTTAAGCACAATTAACGGAGCTTTGTTGGCATTAGCTAGGGGCGGCATGGGCGTGGCGTGTTGCTGTTTGCTATTGCTGTTGTTGTTGCAAGTGCTTTTGCTGCTGGTGTTGTTGCTGCTGTTGCTGTTGCGTTGCCGCGCGTTGCAGTTGTTGTTGGTGCTGTGGCTGTGACTGTGGCTGTAGGTGCAATTAATACTGCATTTGCCAGCTTTTCCTCGACTTTGGCTGGCTGCTGTAGCATTTCGATGTATTTTTGTATTTTTTAGGAGGGTAAAATGCGTGGAGTTTGTTGTTGTTTTAGTGAGACATTAAAGCTTATGATTGCTGCTTGTTGTGGTTGCTGCTGTTGCTGTTGTTGGTGTTTTTGGTGTTGTTTTGGTTTTGGTTGGGTTTTTGATTGCATAATGCAAATATGGGTGTCTTGGGAGGGAAAAAAGCAGCTCCAATCTAATGGCTAGCTGGCAGAGATTGATTGGTGTGGTGACAAACACGAGGTAGTTGCGAAAGTCTCTGGGACAAAAGAAATGCATTAGGCGCAAAACGAAAGTTTTCGAGTCGATCTCAGGTCATTAGGTCTCTATTTAACGATGATGTATTAACTTTGTGGTCTTTATTGGACATTAAACTGACAGAGCCAGCGATTAGATTATCGTCCAGCGATTAGATTTCGTTCACAAATAAACCAGAATTTACGACTCGCCGAAGAGCTGAGTGTGGGAACTTTGCGTAATGATTTCGAATCGAAAATACCATCAAAAAGTATTATCTCAAGTTTGGGCATCCACTTTGAGATGTATCTGTGAAAGACCTTCTGTGATTTCCCAATACATTCTTTGCAAACAAGACAGCTCGAAGCAATGTAATCCATTTCAACTTTGATGTTTTGCCCCCCAAAGTGGTGGCTTATGTAAAACCCCAAATATTTCATAATTCAGCCAGAAGACGGGCCAAAAGAAATGGGTAAAAAAAACAACATTTTTCGGCAAATCATCTGCCAGCATCTCCGGGTTCCGCCCGTTCATTGCCTTCTGCTGCCTGCCAAAGATCAGTGAACGCTCTAAACTTTGCGGGGCGATCGTTGGCCCTCTAGACAGCTGGCAAAAATCAAATTAATTCCACATAAAGTGAATCAAAAAATTGCCAAATTGGTAAATATTGAAATCAATACGCGCAGTGGCAAAACAAAGGCCGCAAACAATTGAAACGAAATCGATACGACTGATCGATTATCGCCATCATCATTTTCATCATCACCATCATAGTTGTTTATTGGTTTTTTGGCAGCTGCGCGTTCTGTGTGGCCGCAAATGCTTACCAAATCTTTTCGATTAAACGGAAACTTCCCATAACCGTGTGATATGCAGATCTATGTCAACGATCTTCGGGCGGACTTTCTCAACAGCCCGAAATCCGTTATGCCAGAGATACTGAGATACAGAGACGACTGTCAAAAATGTATGAAACCCTTGTCCAGCTATTGATAATAAACCCGGTTCCGATACGATCCGATCCAATACGATCGGATCCATTCATTGATAAATAATATGAAAATTGGGCACAGCTTTCGTCAAAGAGCGGTCTGGTTGGGTTTTGGTTGGTTTGGGTTGTGGTTGGGGTCTATTAGCAATTTTATGGCATCTTTCATTTGCCTAAGTTGCGTGAAGTCTGGCCATCGATTTTATCAAATGACAAACAATTTTATTCATTTATACAAAACAGAGAGGAGTTTGCAAAAACATTTCTTGGGAAACACTTAAGTCATAATGCGAATAAATGCGAATTGCGCAAATTATCTTATATAATTTCTGTTAGCCTGTTAGACTTTTCTGACAGCCGAGAAACGTCGGCAGTCAAAACATTGTGGAATTGATTCGACTTGAATCGAGTTGCTCAATTGCAATTTGATTTAAATGTTTTGACCGAAGGTCTCATGAGCCAAATTAACATTTGTCTAGAAAACGTTTTCGCTTGATTGGCAAGCCGACAAAAATCTAATTTAGTTTAAATTGCTTTTAAGTGTCTTAGGCAAAAGAAACAGAGACGAAGAAACACGGAGACTCGCCTCTTCCGATGATGGAGTTTGGCTTTATTTCTCGGCTAATTTGCAAAGAAAAAACGTTGACAGGCCCACGGTTCAGGGCTGAATCGGCATGGGGCGGGCTAATTACCGAACTTTGGTTGGGAAAGTTTCCCCAAAGAATTAATGAATTCGTAATGTTCGCAAAGTGGGGTAAGCGAAGCTAAATTAAAGTGTGAGATCAGAAAACGATCAAGGGAAATACTCAGCAGAGCACAAGTATAGATTTGTGTAGATTTCGATATAAGAGATAGTTCTGACTGAGGGTGTTCAATGCTGGAAGATCTTGTAAACGCTTACATAAGGTTTTATTAGTTCAATCCAATTACTAATGAACCATTAGTCATATGCAAGCCTTGAAAAATGGATGGCTAAGACTGATGAAAGGCCTAAATATGATTTTATAGACCCAATGCGTGGGCTAATTTCATGATCTACTGAACTGTGTAATTACCTATCCAAAAAGCAATTAAGAACGGAATTGCGATTATATAACTACATTTTGATTGGTGTCGATCTACCAAACTTTAATGATAAATGATGGACAAAGGGGTAATTTGATATTGATACCCCAAGTAAATAGCAATAAAAGAGATCTATAAGTTGCTGGGGATAAAAGATAAATGGGATGCTCTCTTTAACAATGAAATTTAAACAGGATGCGTGAAGTAAGCGGCAAGCAGAGTTTTAAAAAGTTCCCAAGGGTAATAAAGAACTTTGCCTTGCATGGGAAACTGCAGTTTGGAAAGCAAAGGAGCAGTAAGCAGGATCAGTAAGGACATTACAAAACGCTCATGGACGAACTGGAACTCGAAACACAAACAGGCAACACAGAGACGTCACGCAAGCAACAACGAAACACACAGATAGAGATTGGGGACTCGAGGACTCACCTGAGTGGGCAGATGCAGTGGGGCAGGAGCCCGGGACGATGTCTTCTGGCTGCGGTGGCTCGACGGCTAGAGCCTTAGGAACTTCAACTGGAGGATGTCGCTGCTGGTCGTGGGTCATCACAGTGGTGGCTGCCGTCTCATAGGCGGAGCTATTCCCGTTCGCCGACGAGGATGGTGGATCGGTGGCGGCAGGAGCAGCAGCTGGCTTATTCCGTCTGCGGGTGGGTGAGGGTGAACTGCTGGAGGAGTCGTCACTGCGATGCAGCGGTGGAGGCGGGGAGTGTCCGGCGGAACTCTGGCGACTGGCGGAACGCGTGGTGCGCGTTATGAATCTGCGGAGGCGGTTGGATTACTTTATTATATTGGCTGGCACAAACTCCACACACTAAGCGGTTTCTAAATTAATTTAGTTACACGGAAATAAACACGCGACGCAGAACAGCGAAACAAAATACAGACGCTGTGAAACGAGATATCATCCATCCGACAGATCGCAGATACAAAGATACAACTCTCGAGAGTTCCGCTAAATGCGGCACGGCTAGACGGCAGCAAACACGCTCGGCAACTGCCGCCGGCTCGCCCAGCAAACACAGTGGAAACCCACGGAGCTGCTTTTTTGTCGGTTATTTGTTTTTGTTGGTTTATTTTGTTTTTTTTTTTGGGTTTTGCCGCTTGGTATCTTGCAGATACACAGAGAACAGCAACAAAGTCACTCCGCCGAGCAGCGAAATCACTCAAAAGCGAAAAGAGAGCGCAGCAAAATTCGCACATTTGCGCCAGGTAGCAGCGGTATTTGTCAGATACAAGATATATCTGTATATACATATGTACATATACACAAGCCGTGGCTCTATCTGCCGACCGTCAAAGAACAAAGCGTAACAAGTCTGTTATTGTTATGGATTGGTGTGACTATTGCACGCATGCGCAAAAGGCGCACTGCGCAGGTAGCTCGCTAAGAGTATCTCAAGCGAAGTATCTCGAGCAAAGTATCTCAGAGTCTGTAAATGATATCCACATTTAGCTGAGCCACTTCCTCATCCACGGCTGACAATGCATCTTTAGCCCATATCTGTTTAGCGAGCGAGTGAAGAATTTTGCAGCTTGTCGCAGACATTCAATCAAGCGCAAGACTTCGTCTAGCTGTCCGCTTTGTCCGTCAGTTTGTCAGTTTGTTATTTTGTCTATCTGTGAGTTTGCTTGTATGTACATTGTATTTCCTTTGGTTGTTGGCCAGGTAGACAGGCTGCACATTTAAATGTCGCGACGCATCAATGTCACTCTTTTTGCTTTTTCTGCTTTATGATGTCTCGTGCCCGGCAGTCACAGACACACAGATACAATATCTTTCAGTCCGTCCTTGTAGAGAGGTAGGGCATGATTATATCGATCGTCAACAAGGGGAAATCTCCGGAAGGAGTGATATTCTAGACTCGCGAAAGTAGGTTAAGGGATTAACCCAAGGAAAATAATATGTCTGACTGCGGGATAATATGCGTATGAGAAAAACCCACAATAATTGATATGAAAACTGGATAGTTGTATTGAGATGCATTCGACTTAAGGAAAGTCAGACAGAGAGTGGAAGTAGGAAGCCCAAAATAAAATCATAGAAATAATCAATTTAAGAGAAAGGGAATCGGGTTGAATTTAATTGTTTTCCAGATTTCGATACAGCAATTTCAGCAATCAACATTTGGGTTGGACTTCTTGGAACCGCTTTTTCAAGGGTATTCCCCGGGCCTTCAATCTCCGCTGTGATCATCATCATGATCTTCGTCTGCCTTGCGCTCAGTTTTATATTCTTGATGCCTGACTTTGCGCGTCCGTCAAATGGAAATTTCCATAAATTGTATAAATTGCTAGAGACACATATGACGTATCAGCTACTGGATGTCTGAGAACTTTCCAACCCGTTGGAAAATCTCAGGGGGAAAAAGGAAAAGTGATAATAACCAGTTCGTGGAGGCTGCTTTTTTTCATCCATTTTGGCGGCTGCACGTTTTATTTTTGGGAGTCGCCACAGCTGCGATGAAAGCGAAACCAGGACTAGACCATCGCCGATCTGGGCCAGGCTAACTGGCGAGCTGGCGATCTGGCCACCAACTGGCTAGCCATCGAATGGATACCCAAGCAGACGCAGCAGGTGATCGGATGACGGTGTTGACACCGCAAACGGCCCAAACGGCCAAACGGGGCCCCAGATAAATTCCCCACTTAATTGCTGTGCATTCAAATTTTTCCTCGTCGAGATTCTACATTGAATGCATTTTTAGAAAATTGTCTCTTTTGCTCTTTTCTTCCCCAATCTTCATTTCGTTAATGCTGCGCGTGTTTTTTATGAGGCATTTTTGTAGCGAAAGCCCATTGGAAAAACTTGTCGCTAGTTTCGGGTTTTCGGGCTGTAAAACAGGTGCTTTCTACGCCGGATTTCTTTCGGGGGATCCAAGGAGGAGGAGGAGGTGGAGTTGGTGGGTCCGAGGTTGGGGGTCAGTTTCGGAGACAGCAACAACAACAGCGTCAATGTGCCATTCGCTTTGATATATCACATTATAATTGATGGAACCAAACACCGGCTGCCGCTGCGAATTGCACTCCACGCACTGATGCGATTGTCGAAGATGTCGCCGCTGCGATACGATCCCAAACCGAAAACCGAAAACCCAGAGACCATTCCCAATTCCAATCCCAATCCCAATCTCAACCCCAAGACAATGGACGACGTAACACCCGACAGAAAAAAGGCGAACAATACATGGATTTCGTTTGTTAACAAGCCCCCTGCCCCTCTGTGAATCTCGATTTGTTTGGGGGCCCGGCTTAAAGCGGGCCGCCAAGTCGCATTGTATAACGCGATGTCGAACAATATGGGTGAAGATGGCAGGGCATATGGATCTCGACAAGAAAAAGGTGGCCCACAATGCCTGCAATTTGTTTTGATTGTGCGCCCAGGATTATGTCTGTACCGGCACAGCTTTAAAAACGGATTAGAGCAGCCAAAGTGGAGAGAGTTTAGCTTCGAACTAAGTTGCCGCTTTAATGAAATTATACACACAACCAAAATCGCATTACATTTGCTGTTTAATCAGCCACAACTTCCGAGAACAAAACGCTTTCACCCTCAACGGTAATCAGCCTGATGACCCTCGAGTAATTCCAATCAAAGCACACACAAAATCACAGTGGCGGTTAAAAAACTAGCACGAAATGAAAACACTCTCGTTCAGAAAATATCACTTTCTTGTCGACATTTGTTGAATCAATAAGGAAATATAACTTTTGGTGAACAAAAAACCGTCAGTCGTTGGCCAAGGAAAGGTTGTCCTGATTGCAGGCAGGCTTTCAAATTAATGTAATTTCATTACTACTAATGGAAGTGAGTAGCTGCACATACAAGTACCTATTTTTCTAGCCGCCGCTGTTCATCGATGCGTAATTAACCGGCTTGGAATAACTAAACATGGGGGGGAGTTGGACACCCAACACCTGGCAGTAATCAGGACAACGATTCCTTGGCTAACGACTGGCGAAAAGGAAACTAATTATGCGCGTAATGGCCCACGCAACAGACATAGATACATTTGGGAGGGGCTTGTGATGCTTTCGGGGATGTGGATTCCATGCGGAGATGGGGTCTCTCCGGCTTACCTGCGCGCATTGGTGGCCTGGTGGTGCTGATGATGATGAGACTTGGGTTCTACTGGCAATGATTGATGTGCATGCTGATGATCGGTGTGATGGTCGGCTTCGGGATCAGATTGATGGTGGCCATTCGCGCCGTTCACTAGCTGCGCCGCCGGGCAGAGCCCATGGCTCCAGCGTTCCAGGGTATCGTAGACATCCTCCTGCCCGAACTGGGTGGTGCTGTCGCACTCCTCGATCTCCAGGTCGTGGTCGCCAAGTGTGTTTCTGATGGCAGACAGCGGTACCTTGGGGGGTTCCACAAACAATCGATTGGTATTCACAGGCTCGCCGGCATCATAGCTCTGCACTTCCTGGGAAGCGGATGCCGTGATATTACGGACTGAGGGCTCCAGACTCCTGGCCAGGCGCAGATTCAGTCGGTTGGAGGACGACTCGAGGGAGACATCACCCGAGAGTCCCTCCTCGGGTGGCAGGGAGGTGGCCTTGGCATTCAGATTGGTCACCTTGCGACTGGAGTGCAGATTTCGCAGCGATCCCTCTTCATCGCTGCTGCTGCTGCTGCCCGCGGGCAGCTCCTTGGATGCTCCAAGCACAAGGTGTTGCTGGTGTCCCAGCTGCTCTTGCTGTTGTTGCGGCTGTTGCTGTTGCAGTTGCTGCTGCTGCTGCGGTTGCTGCTGCTGCTTGGGATTGCCGCTACTGCCGCCCGAGTTGCCGCTGCTCATCGGGGGATTGAGGTAGTGATGGTGCAGGGGCCAAAAGGTCGCCAGCTTGTCGGTTGTGGCCTTAGGCTGCTCCTGATCCCTCTTCTTCTCCTGCTCGTTGCTGCTGCTGCTGCTGCTGCTGTTGTCCAGGTTCTTCTCCTTGCATATTATGTCGTAGAGGGCGCTAATTGGACGCGATTCACTGCGCACGCGCACCGCACGCCGAGATCGACTCTGGAAACGCTGCTTGTGCCGACTGTTGCGACCGGATCCGCTGGGATTAGCTACGGTTGGTGGTGGACTAGCCTGCACTACGGGATTACAACTACTGATGGTGGTGGTGCTGGTGGATGTGATGGGGGAGTGACTGGCGACAACGGGTGGCTGCTCGCCACCTTCGTGGCCGAAGGGAGGTTCACCTTTGGTAGGGCTCGCAGATCCCTGAGAGTATCTGAAGAAGCGTCCCTCGCTGCCGGTTCGCTGCTGACTCCGGCGGAGTCTTGAGTGGCTGTCGCTGGACGCAGAGTCGCCACGAAAAAATGTTCCCCTTGCCGGATTGCTTATGGGCAGCGGTGGGTCCTTCGTGGCCGTGGAGCTCTTCGGAAACGATCGCTGCTCCACCAGCTGGGTGCTCGGAGTACTGTAGACACTTCGATAGTTCTCGTTCAAGGCGCCCACATCCGACGCATTCGGCGTGTGGATCCTCAGCTGCAGATCCGTGTAGTAGGCGGGCGTGGTGTGGTGGTGGAAGTGCGGATGCTGACCACGATACGACTGGAGTGGGACACTCTTCTGTGAGCTGGAGTCCTCCGAGTCCTTGGTGGTCTGCTGCTGCGGTTGCTTCTGTTTCAGCGGCTCAGGTGGCTGGCAGCTAGTTTTGGCAGTGGCAGGTGCTGTGGATAAGTCACTTGAGGCCGCAATGGTTTCTGCAAATGAGAGGGAAAGAGAAGCGTGAGTGAGAGTGGGCCAAATGAGAAGTAAAGCTAACTCAATTCCCCCAATGGCATTTCCGCTTAATGCAGCAAGATGTCCCCCAACTGGGAGATTATTACACTTAGCAAAATGGAATAGAAGAAGTAGTTTTTGTTAATAAATATTTATTAAGTGAAGAATCCGTACATCATAATATTGTATCTTTAAATCACAGGGTGGATAGAAGAAATAGTAGTAAAATATTCTTGAGTTATAAGAACACCTATGAAGGCTCCTAAAAGTATGCAGTGATTAAATGCATTGTCTTTCTGATTGCATATTTTTAGACACCTTCCTTACTTTTATTAATGTACACCCATTGTATTACCTACATTCAAAATTTGTTTCTTTGAGTGCAAAGTTTCCCTCCTCTTGGCACCCGTGTGTTTGCTTTTCTAATTCACTTTTGCCGCACCGCACTTGGCGCGTAAAAAAAGCAAATCTTGGCAGCAATTAAATTGCACCTGAGCACTCGGATTAATATATTGCATGCTCTACAGCCAACCCAGAACGCCCCCTCATCTTGGACCGCCCCATCCCCATCCCCACCCACTAAACACCTACAACCATGTCAAGGTGAGGTGAGGGTTGCCTGCTTTTTATAGCCAGGCATCTGCTCTGCTCTGCACTGGCAATGAGTGCAGGTTTTTGCGGGCCGCGTACTTTTGGCAGTGACTGTAGATGTAAATGCAAATCTCATTTGACAACTGCCAAGGCATGAGCGATTAGTTATGCTCTCTGTGTGGGGTAAAAATTGGTAAAACAGGGAAGCACACACGAGGGCCTAATTAATCGCATAAGTGTAAAGGGAACTCAAACGGAAAATTTGGCTATTTCGTTACAGAAAGTAATGCAACGTGTTCTTTCATATAAACCACTTATTTGACAGCTGCTGCGCACATTTCAAATGCCGAGAGCCCAAATGGAATTTCACGAATGTGCACAAATAAAATACCAGCCTTTTTGGCCAAATGCTGAACAAATGCAAAGAGCTCAGCGAATTTTTTGTGCCTAATTTATTACGACAGGCAGTCAAAAATGAGGAAAAATTATACAAATACAATTAACAGGCAAATAAGAGAGAGTGGGGAGTGATCTGTGGGATATATTTGGCCAGCAATTACGAGTGCCCAGTGAAATTCAAATATTGAAACAGTTAGCACATCTCAAGAGGGCAAATAGTAGTACAGTAGTAAGATCGCATATCTTATCAGACGTCGAGAGCAAACAGCCACAAAGCAAAAGTCAATTTGTCGATCGGAAAAATAGAAGCACAGAAAAGAAGCCGGTTTGCGGTTGAAACAACATGGCTCGCAATTAAGTCAACAATAATAGAAAATTATACAAAATTATATATTTAGCGTTCGTCGAAAGATACATTTCAAGTCATCAATAATAAATAACATTTTGATCAACTGTGAACTACACACAAATGTTTGTAATTCAATTAGAAGAGAAAAAGCAGACGAGTGTGGGCGAGAATGTGTCATAGTTTAAGCTTTATAAACAGTCAACTCTCATGCCCCTGAATCTTCCAATCCGAATAAGCCCCCTTTAATGCCAATCAGAAAGCCCTTTAGGCTTGTTTAACCCCTATGTTGCCCCTGCTTTCGTGCCACATCCCACGCCCAATTAAAAAGTAAAACAACATGTTGCTAAGCGCCATTCTTTTTTGGCTCTCTTAATTAGTTTAATGTTTTTCTTTCGTTTAAATGAATTTCTGCCTGAATTCTTTTCAGCAAAATCGCATGGGATTCCTAGTTGCGTCTGTTTTTTATCACCTGAGAAACTTTTCTGTGCCAAGTCAAGTGCAAGAATACATTTTAATTGGCAATTGTATGGCGAACCGTATAAAGACGACAAATCTGGTGGGAACTGCGCACGTGTTAAGCCATTTTCTAAGAATCGCAAATGCCATGGGGTGAAAACTGCATATGTAGTTCGGTGAATCGAAAGTATTTGTTACTATGTAAGGAGGATGTTTCGTTTTATATTTGACATAAACAAATATGGAATTTATGGGAAAATTAAGCACATTTTCCCCGGCCGTAAAACGGCGAATGTGTATAAGAGAATATTGAACTCAAAGATAAACACAAGACTTGCACACCTCTCGTGCTTATCGCTGGCCAATTTCCTTTCCGGGAAAAAACAGAAATAATTGAAAGCAAATATTCGCTTTGGTTTTTGTTTTGCCAACATGCCAACACACAAAGATGTGAAATGTTTAAAGAAAACAAGTCGAAAAATGGCATTCTGGATGACAATGGCCGAGAGTTGAATGTACGCAGCTCAATAGGACTGCTTCGCTGTTGGTATAAAAACATTTCGTTCATTTGTTCACCAAAATATTATACTATATTTCCCGAATGCATTTACGCAATGCCTAAATCTGGCCATAAACAAATTGCAAGTGAAAATCCTGCACGGCAAGTTGCCAGCGTGGGATTCTCCAACATATATGAATGGTTTGCATGCCAAAATCCAAATTCAAACCACAAAAATAAATAAACCAAGCTATTGGCACGTTGCCTTATGGGTTATACGAGAAAAGCGATTTGCAAACAGCTTTGGCAAAAAGATTTCCTACGGCCAACGAAACTTTGACTAATTATTATGGGCCGTAAAAACAGCTGGGAGTTCGAGTAACCAAAACGCTTCCATAACCAATAACAATTACACATCCAACACTAAAAAACACAAAACACAAGAAACAGCAGATGCAATAACAAAATGCTGTCAACATTTTTGCGGCTTCTTTGCGTTGAATTACCAAACGCTTCTGTGTGTGGCAGCCAACTCAGCCAACTGATTGATCGATTGGCTCTCGTCTTCTTGCGTCTTGCGTCTTGTGCCGCAGTCCCAGGTTGCATAATTAATAAGGGGGTAGGGCCACGAGGGGCATGAGGGGGCAGGGACAGGGGCACAGGCACGGCTTAAACTTGCTGCAAAAATATCATATTGTCAAGGCAATCCCAGTCGGAGGCAGACCAGAAAAAGCTGCACTGCTAGAAATGAGGCTTGAAAACAGTGCAGATGATTCAAATTTAGCTAGAAATGTTAAAATTATATTTGCATTTCTTATGTACTGAATTTATATCAAGTAAACGCATTTGTATTCGCATTTAAATAAGATTATTGCAATTCAAATTAAAGTAAAAGGCCGTTTTCTTTTTGCATATGTACTCAGAAAAGCCATCCAATGCCTATAAATACGTGTGTGGCTGCAACGCGGCGGAAAAAACAACGAGGGACGAGAAAAGGCAGAAGTTGAATCAATATTGAGGAAAAAACTGCATTTTACAGAAGTGGCTGCCGTCTCGTTGTTTACAGTTTGCAGTTTGCTGCTTGCTGCTTGCCACAGAAAAAGAGAAGAGGCAGGCAGCGAAATGTTGCAACGTAGTTTGGGATTATTTTTAAATGCAAGGGCAAGCTGCCCACGACCAAATGCACTCCCACCCACTCCTGCCCCCCGATGTGCCTCCCTTCTTTATGCAATGAGCACACATTTAATTATCAACAGCCAGAAAACTCCTTATCGACAACGGTCATAAAGTGGGCCCCATCTGGGGAGAATCTTGGGAAACTTTTGACGAGTGCACCATCAAATTGAGTAATTTCGTGTTTGGCAATCAAAAGCAGTTAAAAGAACGCCTGGGAAGCCGTTGATGAATGCGGATGTATATGTGTGGGTGGCAGCATCAGCAGGAAATTGGGTTAAGAAAAGCCATGGAGCGTGGGTTGCAGTGCATGGAAGTGGTTACTAAGCCAGGGTATCCCTCTTTGTATATCTTTTAATGGATAACCCTGGGCGAGTGACCCTCAATAAAGCTTGAGTCAACACATTTCTTCCACTCGGTAATCGAAGCCATAAGTACTCAGTTGTCGTGAGCTGGTGAAATTTACACTTGCGGAAAACTGCTGTTTCCCCCGATAAGCTAAGGCCCAGTCATGTCTGGTAGTGATTCCCTGTTGGTTTAGCATGCATCACTCTCCAAATGAAATGATAAGTAACGCTAATCGAAAGCTCATTTATAGATCATTTTACGATCCCACATAATAGTCACTCAACTTTTTATAATGACAATATATTTATTGACCAGAGATAGTTTAAAGCCTTACTCATTTATATTGCACCTGTCTTTTATAACGATTCAAAGTATGGTAATAAATCTCACAGCCTAGGACCACTTTCAATCATTTAGGGTAGATTACATAAATAACAAATTAATTCCCCCAAAGTAAATTACTCCACTGATAGCCATCGGCACTAATCCGCTTGGCCAAAGTATCTTTCTCGTTCGTTCTGTGCCCAAGATTGGGTAACAGGTCGTTATACACAAATGACCTCTGATTGGAACAACTTTATAAGCAGGTTGGGGAATCTACTCAGCACTTAAGCCCTTTACAATCAAATAAAATGACCATACATCAAGACTTTGAGAGAGAAATATGCAAAGACAATCGAAATGAAATAAAAGCTGGCCGGGTCCACAGACACCAACAATCGAGCGTAAAACAAAGCAACACCGCACACACCATAGACAAATGACAAAATCTTTCTGGGTCCGGGTTCGGGTAACTTGTCTCGCTTTATCACCAACTTTGAAAAAAAAACTAAATTTTTTAGACAAAGAGGGGTTGGGGCAGAAGAAAAAAGTGAGGAAAAACAATACTCCATCGGAAATTTGTTGGTAAACAATGGCAATACAAATCGTTAACAGTTATTAAACAATAATCCAGTTGAAAACAGGCGCATTTATATAGAAAATACTACAGATAGCTGGACAACTGTTCGGCTGAGCGACGCCAGCGTTTAAAAATAACTAATTGGAATGAAAACCGATTCTTTCGGGGCGGAGTCCACAAGCTGCCACAACAAATAGGGCAAAATAGTGAAAATAATGAGCAATCATTGGGAGCAATGAGTAATATATAAATACCCTTTTGATTGACATTGTATTATATTTCTTGTAAATAATCTGTAATATTGACTCCTTGTGGATTTGGGTTTGTTTCTATTTCAGCTTATACTGAAATCTATATTAGTTAAAGCTGGGCTAGAGAATGATTCAGACGACAGAAAATCACTACGAAGCAAATTAATTTAGTTTATCTGCTCATTCACAAGTGCAAATATATCTGGCCAGCGCACTGTGTATCTTACAGATCCGATCTTTCAGATTCGAGAATGATTGTGCTGCCTATTAATAGCACTTATTTTAAGAGACATATTGGTTCATGGAATAGTAGGTATCTTTCCTACTATATTTACAAAGTGCCACCCACAAACTGCCCAATGATATCTCATAAAAGAGCGGCGTATCTGACAGATACCCGCTATCAACTGCGTAACGCTGTCCGGAATGTACGGATACTAACTGCGATATCGGGGAAAATCCATGGCGCCGCTGCTTTTGCTGCCGTGTAGATGGTATGGCCGGTACTTTTCGGGGCTGTCCAGATTGAGAACACCCTCCCGTATGAGGCACTCCTTGAGGGCCAGCATTTTGTCAGCCTGGCTAAAATTGGCCCGCCCCAAAACGCGGTCGTCTAGCTTCTTGTCTCAGATCTTCTTGCGGATTTTCTTATTTTATTTTAGAAAGTAAGACACACGCGTCAAGTGTTTATTTTGTGTAAAAGCGAAACGTTGCTGGGGATTTTTTTTTCGATGTTTTTTCTTCTTTTTTTTGGGTTTTGCAGCAGCGAGGAGGCTGCACTTGAGGCGAAAATAGAAAAGCGCTTTTCACTCGCGTCAACGTTACAACAAGAGACACTCGACGTGTCGTCTTCGCTTCGCTGTTGTTTCAGCGATTTTCCCGTAGTTTCTTATTTTATTTCGAAAAATTTCCCAACGGCTTGGCCGTCCGTCTCGGCGCTAAACGATTTTGCGACTGAGCGGCGAACGCTAGACAAAAGTATCTAGAACTCGGGGCTGCCTGTGTGCGCTGCGTTTTCGTTCTTTATCTCTTACTCGGCGAAGCAAAAGAATTAAAACAAAACGCGCGCAAGTGTTTGTGCGTATCTGTGTGGCCCGAGTATCTGTATCTGTGTGCTCAGACTGCCGCTGTGTTGGGTAGCTCCGAGTAGAAGCAGCGAAATCAAAACAAAATAGCCAAAACAAAACGAAAAACGTGCTGCAACGGTAACTGCCACAAGGCGTGAAAAACCAAGATGCCGGAGATGGCACGAAAATGGACATTGGCGGGGGAAAAGCTGGAAAACTCAGAGGCCGAGATGCAAGTGTTGAAAGAATGCAGAAGCATCGATCTGCTTAGGGGTCAGTTGGGTAAATGTTGCACGGTGCAATACCATCAATTAAACTAGTAAATAAAGATTACAAATTTATTCCAACTGAATGGGGTATAATTTCCTAATTTATAAATTAGAAATATATTACAAATATTTTGGTTTGTTGGCCAAGAAATATGCAAACCGTAGCTGAGTTTTAAATACCTATGGGATTGTGAAATTTCGAATTACTTCTGCAATAGCAGATCCACGTGACACTGTGCCACTTTGCAGAATTGCGACGGGACCAACTGCAGATGGCGGTGGGGCATGTCACAATGCCACACCAGCAGTCCAATTCAAGCATCGGGAAGAAGACCTGGGGACTTGGCCAGAAGCAGCAGCGGGAGCAGGAAGGGATCGGCTCGGAACGGGGGACGCGGGCATCGTGTGCTCCACATGATGGCTGAAATGGCAGCAACTAGAAACAAAGCTCATTAAACGGCAGGAGAGCCAAAGCCACAACAGCAGCAGCAACAGAAACAGAAACAGAATTGCGGCAGAGGCATTATCTGGTTTATGAGGTTGGCCAACGGTAAACTCAACTTGGGGCGTGAAGGGGAGGGGGGCGTGGCAGGGGCTAAGCGGGATGCAAGAGCGGACACTAATGAGTGCGTGCCATAATTGGCGTAGCCCAGCTCGGAGGATGCGTTGGTTCAGCTGGCAACTGGAATTGTGGCAACCTGTTTGCGGCCAACCTGTCGTATACTTAATATTCCAAAAACAGCACACGCCGCATTGCCACTAAAAAGCCACCGAAAAGTTTAGTTTTATATATTGTGCATGGGGAATAATGTCACATTGAAAGTATTATGTGGTGTCAAAGGCCAGCAATGTTTTGCAGCTTAAACATGAATAAATTAAAACCAAATACGAATATATAACACGCATTTTGGCCAAGTGCCTGGGTAGCATGCAAAACTTTTACTTTTGGCCAGCTCGCTTTTCAACCTGTGTGACATGGACATTTTGCACTATATATGTCAGCTTTTTTTGTTCCTACTTTTAGGGGCCGTTGCGCGTTTGTGTGTGTGTGTCTTAGGGCAAATGTCAAGCGGTTTTGTGCTTGAACTTTGACCTCCCTTGTACCCCGATATTTGCATGTGAGCGAGGGCAACTTCGCTCGCTCTCCTCTTTCGCCCTCTCGTTTCTGAGAAGCGTAGGATTTCCACAATTATTATATCAATTTTGATGGCGAACCAAGGCGAAACTAGGCGTATGCGCAATCTGGCAGTTCAGGCACGTGGCTCTGGGGTCAACGTGGAGTGACGTGACCTCATACACACTCACCCGTCTATTCCACGGAGATATCGCATCGGAGCCCCGCCAACAAATTGAGTTTGCCTTTTCGCCGAGCAAAACAACACAAACTTCCGCTGTGGGTGTCAATTTATGTGGATTTTTTTGTATGACAAAAGAGCGGTGGAAAGCTGCGAAAACTTCCTGCCACTTAAGCCCGCGACAAATTGAAACCAGTAAGCGCCACCCAGCATCGGTTGCATCTTGATTTATTAAGCGAAATCATTATGTCTGGAAAACAGCCATTTGTTCCCGTGTGTTTAGATCACTGATTGCGCTGGCTCGTTTCACTGCCCACTCACAGTATTCTTGCGCGTTCATTTCCGTAATGAGTTTGCACTCCTAGCTATTTTTTACTTATTCATTACACCCGCTACACATTGTATTTACACATATTCTACAGCGCAGGTGAAAATATTAGTATTCTCGCATTTCTTGGAAATTTTATAATAATGAGACAATTATTTAAACAAATGAAGTATTATTAAAATGTGAACATATAACTTGCATGGCACTATGTGTTAATATATATTGAACTCGCTTCACCCGAGTCATGGCCAAAAGCGGCAAGTTGTTTTCCTTTTGCCAGCGCTTGCTTTTGTTGTCTTGCTATCTCGCACTGTTGTTCAACATTTATGATGTAAACACGAGGGGTGGCAGGGGGGCGGGGGAGAAAAGCGGTCCATTAGAGTGGGAAATGTACATGCACGCGGCCAGTTAATTAATTAATTATTAATTCCGAGATAACTCCGCCCGCCAGCGAGTTCAGTGTGTAAGTGAGTGATGTGAGTGAAGTGAAGTGAGCGACAGTCGAGATTTTTCGCATCCCATGACGCATGATTTATGCCAATAATTGGGTTTTATTAATATGCAGCATACGTGTCGTATGATTGATGCGCCTGCGAAACGCACTCGCGCAATTGAATAATGCATCACACGAGGTCCGTTCTATAACTCAAGTGATGTCAACTGACAAATCCAATGTACTGAGACAAAATATGTGATACAATTTTAAATTTAATATAGTTATTAAATAAAGCTGCCTTTCGCTATGACTTTTTGCCTAGCAATTTCCTCATACATCCCCAGACTGACATAAACACCAAGAAGTCGGGACGCAAGCCAAGTAAAGACGAGACCAAACAAACCATAAAAGTGTTTGCTTTTTGGTTTATCGACCTTTTCATCCATCATTGGCTTCGCCCTTTCCACTTTTCCACATTTCCACTCGCAGTTTGACAGCCACTGGGAAGTGGAAAAGCGGGGGGGCTAAAATGTGAATAACATTTAGTGGTGCAGCCACAGAACGCATTATTTAGCAATGAAAGTGGATTAGTTGCAGGCACACCTGATGCCATGCCACCTGACCGCAGCAACCTACTTTTACTCACAGACGAGGTAGGCGGCAGCTAGGAAAACCATGTCAATACTTGCCACGCCCATTTAACCGGTTTAAAAGGCGTCGAGATGAAAGCAACGACAGGATGCACGAAAAAGATGTACGATGGGCGAAAAAGTTACTTCAATTCTACATATAGATACCTAAAAAGATATTATATACATATATTTTAGTATTTTTAGGATTTGATCTTTAAGATGACACATATATTAAGAAGACATATTCCATTATTAATATATAGTTAAATCTTTCTTTTGAAACCCTCACTAGTTTTTCTTGCCATGTTCAACCAGATCCCAGTGCATCCCACCAGGAGCCTGTTTTTTTCGTGGCGTGTGGGCGGAGTGTGGGCATCAAATGGAAAGTGGGCGAGCACAAGGTCGCAGGTGGGCCATTCTGATGGCGCTTTTCACGCCGTCAAGGCTGGGATGCAGTGCAGCATGGCAGATGGCCGCGGGACAAGTAATCAACCCATCGAACGGAACTCGCTGGCCGCCGGCAGAATAACTTGGCCATCATTCAGAGTGAATGCAGCGCTTTCCAAGCTGTCATTGCAAATGCCCGCCTTGTTCGCACTTTGGCGCAATTAGCCAAGACGATTAAAGCAGCGCCAGAATGAGCAATGAGTTTGTTGTTTATACAATGTGCATGTGCTGCATGTGGATGCGGAGCAGAGAGGAGTGCACTTAGACCGACGCAAAGCGACAAGCCAGAGACACCAAATGCAGTTGCCATGACAGGCAACTCGGAAAGTAAATTAGCCGGGCAGCAAAAGCAGGGGAAAAAGCGAGAAACCCCTAGACTGAGGAAGCAACTGGCTGAACTGGCTGAAGAAATAACTTGATCAACAATGTTATAGCATAATTGCGCAGTGCCATTTAATCACAATTAAATTATATTTAATTTGCGGCGCATGGCCAGAGCAGAAGCTTTCCAGAACGGGCAACAGGCAACAGGATATCCAGGGCGAATCCGAGGGGGAAATTCTGGCAAATTGCAGCTTGGTGTTAATTTGCGCTGCCTGGCAAGTTTCTACTACCAATGATTGGAATAGGAACTTAATGCAATGTAGTTAGTATTTGAAATGGTTTAAAGACCTTTCTTTTAAGTTAGTATGACTACTTTTAAGCACGGTTTTTATTTGCAGTAAACCTGCAATGAACTCATTTCAGCTGGACTGCCACCTTGAAATCCCCATGAGTGCTTTTCTATCTGCAGATAAGCAGTCGCTGAGCTGATAACTCTTGCCCACAGATGATGATGCTGATGCTGATGGTGACGTGGATGCCATGTGGTTATCCGTTGACGCACTGACGAGCATAGCTGACACTTCACCGGCGACAGTAAATACCCGACAAAAAGAACGACAACTTTTCCTTTGAGCGCGCAAATTTATTCGTCTTTTTCGAACCGCGGCAGCGTTAAGCGAGTAAACAGTTTTTGCTGTGGGCGCCGGAAATAAATTGTGGTACTTTTTCGTTTGGGGTTTTTTTGGTTGTTTATTTTTGCAAGTTTAGGGATTAAACTATTTTGTGGGCGGCTGTAAATGGATTTTGCATAAGCCAAAGTGTTGAATAAATAATAAATCATGGAGACTGCAGGAAATGATCATATAAATGTATGGCGAACAACCGCTGGTCATTAAAGGCAAAGATTCGGGCGATGTATTAATTATGAATTTAGTTGTGTGTTCAAGGAGAGATTGCCGTGTTCAATTTCGCCATAAAAGAATCTTTTCTACATCCAAGCACTTGACAGGCAAAGTCCGATAAAGTGAGTGAGCCCAAACCAGTAGTGATGTCATTATTGGTTCGGTTTATTTATCCATGAAATTGGTGTGCCCACCTTAGCGGAAAGCACTGAAACTCTTATCTAACAGGGCGCTTTGTTGGCTCACAATATTTATTTTTTGCAACGTTCCCGAGTATTAGGGTCAAGTTTGCCCAACACATTTACCCATCTGGGTATTCGCATTTATTATTTTATTTTTTGTTTATATAGTACCATCACCATTTTCGTTATATTTTCATTCTTATTTTTCGCCTTTCTAGGCGTTTTTCCCCCAGTGCGCGAGCTGTCTTTTGTTGCTTTCAATTGAAATATCAGCGTCAATGCACGTTGCAAATTACGTGGCCCTTGAAGGTGACAGAAGTGAGAAAAGTGCTTTTTGTGATGACTAGGCGATGCATTGCACTTAGAAAAAGGAGACCCCAGGTCTCATGAAACCCGCAGTTAAAGCGTGAATTAATTGCTAAAAACAATGTTGCTAATCAGCTCAAAAAAGAAATGAATGAATTGCAAATTGAGCGAAAATCACGAGCAGATAACAAAACGTTCGGAAATGATTCATGAATGCAAGCAAATCTGTTGCAATTGGCGCTGGGCCTGGGAAAATGGTCACGGAAATGCGAAAATCAAATTTGATTGTTTGCAAATTGAACTAGGGTGCTGCTAAATAACACGATAATTGACTTGTGATGCAGCCAACCGCTGATGATGTCACCGTGAAGAGTCGGGTTCCCTTGGGCCAAGTTAAGAGCTTTTCTCGTTGAGTGAGTGAACCAGTTCTCGTTTGTTTAACATTTTCACCAACATTTTCCCACGACCGTGCATAAATTTAAGGCGCCTATCAAACCATTCGAGATAGTCAATTGGAAACAGTGCGAAATGAACACTTTTCCATAAACGGACACACACATAATTGATTGATCAATAAACTTAAATTTATATGCAAATTGTTCCAATTACGAAGCGTTAAAAACACAAATCCGAAATCAAAGTAGTTATGCAATGAAGACGCTCGAAAATGGTAAAACAAAATAAAAACAAAAACGAGAGGTAAACAGAAAAATATGCAAATTTTGAAATGCAACTTCGTTTCATTATGCTTGAATAATTGTGAGTGGAAGTTTGAATGCAATCCGAAATGAAGATGTGGCTGCCGAGCAGTGAAAGAGATTGTCTGAAACCTAATTAACAAGGCGTGACATAATAATCAAATCCGAGTAGACAGCAAAAAGATAGCCGAACCCCGTTGAGATATAGGAAATATGGACAATCTGATTGAGGTTTTATTACCACCCAAGAAAAAGAGAGAAAGCCAATGATTATTGATGTTAATGCGGTTCACACTGCTATTAAGTTGAATCGGGGAAAAACTCTTCAGAGATGGGGGTAAAATGTAGGTAAGCAGGTGAGCGATTGGCCAAAAGAAAATCTCTTTTTGAGGATACATTTAAGTTATATAAAGTAAGCCGAATTCGAAGTTCCTCTTAATAATCACCAAAGTAATCGAAGTTAGCTATAGGTACGCTGTTTTAATAACCACCATTAGCTTCATCATCAGCTGCCTGCGTGGGCTTCTGATGTCCAATGTCGCATATCGACCTGGAAGTTTGCCAACTGTGCCAAAGTTCCGACGGCGGGATGGAATGGGAAATGCAATATGAAAGTTATGCTTGCAATGCACTTACTGGGGGCGCCGTTTGGGGATGGGGGCCTTCGATGGAAGTGGGTGGCCCAGGGGCTTAGTGTGCCAAATAGTTTCGGAAGGGCAGTGAAAATATGCAGGCGGCAGGAAGTGCAAGTATGGAATTCAATTATGGCTAAGTGCCCGAGAGCCGAGAAGCTTTAAACGCCAAATAATAGAACTCTTTGGATTCAAGTTTGTGGCGCTTTTAGCAAGGAGAGTTGGGTAATCCAGATGCGGTTATAGCATTTGCTTTCAAGAACCATTATCCCCGTCATGTTACACCTATGTGAGGCCTCACCACTTGTCACTCATCTCCGACTTTCATCAATTTGTAATTCCATTCCGTTTACTCGAACCCCATTCATTCAGCTGTCAAAGAAAAGTTCATTACCAACCAACCCTTGGAGCCCGGCCGCATTTCCCTTTTTCCCAATAAGCAGGCAGAGGTGGAGGCGGAGGTGGAGCTGTCAAAAATTGTATCCCTCACACTGTGGGACAAAAGATGAGGCCACATAGAGCAAACCAAGCTGAAAAGTATCTTTGCCAGCCGTATCTTTCGATGCCACATTGACAAAGACTCATTGTCGTCGACTGCTGGTGCACGAATCATGGATGAGTGCACCCAAAAACGCCAGCCAAAAATGGCTGTCAACGGAATTCGCTGAGCCCTGTCACCTGACAGGCGATCCTGTCTTGCCCCGATGTCCTTTCTCGTCAATCCGAGTCCTCGATGGGCCCCAAGTGCTTATGGCACATTTATCTGTCCCCATATTTGTTTTGTTTGTTTACTTAATAGATGTTAGGGCTTGAGCTCTGCTTTGTATATTATTGACAGACAGAGTATAAACAACAAAAGGTCGAAGGACAATACACGGAACGAATAGTGTTCTTAATGAATTTCAAAATAATTAGTAACATATTTAGTGCAAAGTGAGTTAGTTTACTAAGTAAATCATATTCTAAAGAAATATCTTAACATGGTGTAATTACATACTTAAATGGGTTTATTTGTTAATCATTATACCAAAGGAATTTTTCCTGAGTGGAAGGACTGTTAAGGGGATTCCACTGACGCAGCCTGACATTCGTTACATTCGTCGAGAGGTGGGCGGTGGGTGGTGTGCTGGGTGGATTTCAGTGGGCGGCACGGCGGGCTTTCGTCAGTCAATTGAGCTGACAGCTCACAGGAAGCGAGCGAGGGGAAAGGGGAAGGAAATACCAGCGGAAGGAAGACACACTCAGTGAGGCGACAGTTTTACGTAGTATTTTGTACTATGCGGGGGTGGGGGGAAGTGAATCTCCATTTGCTGACGTTGAAAAGTCGCGCGTTTTGTAAATGCTATTTACGGATTTATCGATCGAATTAATACGCTTAAGTGCTGTTAGCAAAGCACGCTTTCCAAATTGGCTTTACATTTTAAAGCAATCGAATTAATCAATGAAAGTGAACTACTGACATTTGGCCTTTCGCTTGCTGCTGCCGTCGTCTTGCCAATCTGTATCTCTTCATTTGGTTTATCCTTAATATTACTCATACGCCACGTTGACGGCACACATAAATCACAGGCGCCTCAAACTTTCGTTAGCTGGCGATAGCGACAGGAAGATTCCGCAATTAAGCGGAGCAGAAAAACTCACAAGAGTGAGATTTATTAAGCGTAAGCAAGAAACCAAAAACGCATAAATTTTTGTTTGTCATAAAGCAGGAGGGCATAATCGCGGAAGAAGGCCACCACCAGCACCTTCTCCACCTCCTCCGCGTTGCCTTGGCAATGGAATAGCCAAGATAAAGTGGGTGGGTTGGGAAGTTGCTTGGGAAGATGAGCGGGTGAGCCCGACTTGAAGGTTACTCTTGGAGGAGAAAGATAACCTCCGCCAACTCGGAAAGTCAAGAAGTACATTTCGCTGGGGAAGCGCAAGTCGGGTGACCTTTAAGGCGCTGCATTTGTTGCCACAGAAACTTTCGGTTTTTGTCATGGCCAGCAATGAAAGTAAAAGGTCGCATATTGTTGGGGGAACCATTTCATGTGGAACCACATATGCTAAGGGCTATTACAATTATAATTTGGTGTAACTTATCGGGGAAAAGTTCTCAAAAGTTTTCACATGGAAATACCACACTATTAGCAAGTTATAGTAAAAGCACTGGGCTTTCAAAGTGAAATGTGGAATATTGTCAAAGTGAGATGGTAATGAAATCCAAATGATTCACAAGCGGAACCGCATTTTCTAATTTCAGCTACGCCCACACAAAAAGTGAAAGAGCGACTAGAAAGAGTACTGTAATTAAATAAATGAAAATTAAATGTATTACGGTTAATTATTGACTTGGTTGCGGCTTCGAATAATTAAGCAGCGCAGCGCTGCGTTTCCAAAAACCAGATACATCTACCATTTACGTACAGATAGCAAGATACATTCCTGCCACTGCGGTAGTAAAATTTTATGGCATTTCGCTAATGGCTGCGCAAAACTGCATTTTGTGCTGCGTTTCAGCCAGAGCAAAACACAGATGAACAATTAACGCGTTCAGTGGCAGATACATTTGCAGTTGTAAAGTCCGCCAAAAAGCAAAAACCATTTCCACAAATTCTTTTAGTTTTGTAATGCAACGAATTGATTCTAATTCTAATAATCGCAGTAATGAGCGGCATTTTTCGGCAAATTTGATTTGCAATTGTGCATTGTGCAATGCGAACAATTGAAAACAGCCTTGGACAAGAAGTTTATGAATTCAATGAAAATTGAGAAGATAAAGGTTGGCGGAAATGACAAAAGCTACAATGCAAAGCAGAAATATAAAAGCCAAAATGATGTGGGTTCCTTTGATAATGACAACATAAATAATCCAATTATAATGAACCAAACGCAAGAATGGAAATCCTATTCAGTTTACCATTGTGTTGTTTTGTATTTAGATTTAGATAAAAATAAAGTATTTTCCACCAACTATCAGTTTCTAATTAGAAAGAGCAAAACGAAAAAGCGAGCCAAAGCCTAAACTTTCCAAAATTAAACTGCAGTCGGCTAAAATGCAGTTGAAAGTTGGATTTTGCCATGGCAACAACATTTACAACAATCAAAATAGTAACAATAATAGTAGTAACAATGGAGTACAAACAACAATAAAACAAAAACAACAAAGGGCGCGCTAACAAAACGCACGCCTCAATGCTCCAAAAACAACAACACAGCTCCCCAACAAGAACGAAACAGCAACAAACAAGCAGCAGGTGACTCCACCTCCCTCCCTCTCTCCCCACTGTTTTCATCAACAACTGCGTTCAAAATAATAGTTAGGGTCTTACAAGAGATTTTGACTAAAGTTAATTTCGTTTTATCACTATTCATAACATATTGTTTCCTTTAGAAAAACCCTACAAACTATATAATATTAGACAGAGTAACCCCTAAGTAACTACTATTATTTTGACCGCAGCTGTATCTTCATTCTGAGAGTTCAGATGGAAAAAAACGCGATTCTTACGCTCGCCGAGCAGTGAATTAAATTAATACAAATTCGCGCAATAAAACGCACATGAAGAATGTGTACGTTTACATTAAAGTAGCCTAAGCTAAAAATAAAGACGACTTTTGATAAGCCGCCGACTAAAAATAACAACAAGGCAGAGCGAGCGAGATGGAGCGCACGAGAGTGACAGAGTAGGTCAGAGGCTTAGTGCCCTCTTGCTCCCTCTTTGTCGGTCAAGTGTAGATCCGAAAAAACACACCAAAAACACAAAAAAGGAAAATAAACCGAATTTAGAGCTTTCAATTTTACCGTTTAGGCGGCTTAAAGAGTGAGCGAGAGGCCTATGGAGATTTCAATCTGTCACATTCTATGTTTTCTCTTATTAGCTTTTCACACTCCAAGAAATGTGGTCTACTTTTGAAGGTTTTAAACTTTTCACAACTATTATTTCCGGAATTTACAGAATTTTATAATTATTTTATTAACAGTGTGATAATAATCTCATCAAATTGTTGCAAAGATATTTTATTTATTTAAGATTTAATTGTAATTTTCACCAACCATTTACTTACAAGTCCTTTCAACTTCCTTTTTACAAACTGCAAATACTGCTGATTTTCCGTGTATGAAATGCCGAAAATGTTATATTTATGCGGTTTTCATTAATAAACTTCAATTATATTATTCACCACATGCAGTTTTGGTCACAATTTTTTTACGGTTTTAGTTTGAGTGAATTTTTTGTTGTATTTTTCCGTACTGCCGCAACTCTAAGCGAGCATGACAATAAACGAAACAATCGGCTCGGATTTGAAACGCATTGCTAAACTTGTTTGCGGCAAGAACAACAACAACAAAAGCACACACTAGCACACGCGGCCGGAGCGGAAACTCTGATCAGAACAGCGGCAGAACTCTCCAATTGCAATTGCGGCATCCAATCGGAAGGCCGGCGATCCAACTGCGAGCAGGGCAAACAAAAGACTAAAGCCAGCTTCAAGTTGGAAGTTGCCGCTGCGCCAAAAGTTGCTGCCGTCGGGCAACAACAACGGCAACAACAACGGCAACAACAGCAACAATGGCCACAACGACAACGATCGACCGATCGTGTCTACCGATAGCAATTGTACGAGTACACCGAGCACAAAAAGGGGTCAAAAGTAATTTAATGAAGGTAAACCTATATTGGTATAGCTATGGTATCTAAATTCCCCAACCAATCCCTAATGTTTGCATTTATATATAATGTATAAGTAACTCAGATTTTAATAGCTGAAGATAACAATATTATTTACTTATTCATAAAACAAATAGATCACTCTGACAAAAATTACTACAAAATAAATTAAAAATAGCAAGTAATAAATGTGTTTCAAAGATAACACGACTATTGTCAACATTTAAGCTTGCTAAATTTAATGCGCGCTCTATTTGATAACATTTATGCATTACAGTTATAAAAGTATCTTTATTTCTTGCGGTGTATCTGTGAGTGGTACGGGGCGAGTGTGCCTGTGTGTTTGTGTGGGTGTGCGCAGTGCAAGAGTCGAAGCAAAGAACCAGCAACAACAGTTACGAGTACTGCTGAAAAGGGAAAGGGCGCTCGGCTTTGTCATTGCGAAAAGAGCGGGAGCGAGTGAGAGAGAAGATGCTCGACGACGATATATCAACAAGTCAATGCCAAATGTTTTTTTTTTGTTTTTATTACATTTTTAGTACCAGACTAATTAACCTATTAATAGGACACCCATACGGGATAGGGTCTTTAAAAGAGAATCGCAGACCAGAAGTCTCTACTTTTAGAGCAGAAATTATTATATTTTAAGAAATATATAGGTCTATACTTTCAAAAATAATAAGTACAATTGCATCATTTGGTGTTTTATGAGTGGTGTGTTGGATATATATCACATAAGCACTTATGAAGTTGAATGTGATTTCACACATGAGTTGTTTTCATTCGGTTACTGGTTTCTGTGCT